>NC_053027.1:301061658-301361658 GCF_003073215.2 Triticum urartu
CAACGGAGAATTATTTTGGAATATATAAAAAATACTGGAAGAAGAATCCACGTCAGGGGGGCCTCCACCTGTCCACGAGGGTGGGGGTGTGCCCCCTGCCTCGTGGGCCCCCTGACGCTCCACCGACCTCAACCCTGACTCCATATATTCACTTTCGTCGAGGAAAAAACCAGAGAGAAGGATTCATCGCATTTTACGATACGAAGCCGCCACCAAGCCCTAAACTCTCTCAGGAGGGCTGATCTAGAGTCCATTCGGGGCTCCGGAGAGGGGAATCCGTCGCCATCGTCATCATCAATCTTCCTCCATCACCAATTTGATGATGCTCACCGCTGTGCATGAGTAATTCCATCGTAGGCTTGCTGGACGGTGATGGGTTGGATGAGATTTATCATGTAATTGAGTTAGTTTTGTTAGGGTTTGATCCCTAGTATCCACTATGTTCTGAGATTGATGTTGCTATGACTTTGCTATGCTTAATGCTTGTGACTAGGGCCCAAGTGCCATGATTTCAGATCTGAACCTATTATGTTTTCATCAATATATGAGAGTTCTTGATCCTATCTTGCAAGTCTATAGTCACCTATTATGTGTTATGTTCCGGCAACCCCGAAGTGACAATAATCGGGACCACTCCCGGTGATGACCGTAGTTTGAGGAGTTCATGTATTCACTATGTGTTAATGCTTTGTTCCGGTACTCTATTAAAAGGTTGTCTTAATATCCCTTAGTTTCCAATAGGACCCCGCTGCCATAGGAGGGTAGGACATAAGATGTCATGCAAGTTCTTTTCCATAAGCACGTATGACTATATTTAGAATACATGTCTACATTACATTGATGAATTGGAGCTAGTTCTGTGTCACCCTAGGATATCACTATTACATGATCGATCGCATTCGGCATAATTCTCAATCACCGATCCAATGCCTACGAGCTTTCCATATATTGTTCTTCGCTTATTTACTTTTCCGTTGCTATTGTAACAATCACTACAAAACACCAAAAATATTACTTTTGCTACCGTTACTTTTGCTATCATTACCACTACTATCATATTACTTTGCTACTAAATACCTTGCTGCAGATATTAAGTTTCCAGGTGTGGTTGAATTGACAACTCAGCTGCTAATACTTGAGAATATTCTTTGGCTCCCCTTGTGTCGAATCAGTAAATTTGGGTTCAATACTCTACCCTCGAAAACTGGTGCGATCCCCTATACTTGTGGGTTATCAAGACTATTTTCTGGCGCCGTTTTCGGGGAGCATAGCTCTATTCTTTGAGTCACTTGGGATTTATATCTGCTTATCATTATGAAGAACTTGAAAGATCCAGGAACCAAGAATTGTCCCTCAACTACGAGGGGAGGTAAGGAACTGCCATCTAACTCTGCACTTGATTCACCTTCTATTTTGAGTAAGCTTGCGACACCTAAACCTGCTTCTGCTATTAATTCTGATATGTCGCATGTTATTGATGATGTTACTTCTGCTATGCATGATACTTATGATGAAACTACTTCTATGCTTGATACTACTGTGCCACTTGGTGAATTTCTTGGTGAACAACTTGCTAAGGCTAGAGAGAATGAAATTATTGAAATTGATAATATTGATGAAAGTGATGATGAAGATTCTCCCCCTAGATATGAATTGTCTGTTGTTCCTGAAGGTTATATTATGGATGAAGAAACTGCTAGAGACTTTCTTGCTTGCAATGATAGGAGTGATCTTAAGAAGCTTTTAGCTAAGCTCAAACAAAAAACTTTGAATTCTAGAATGAAATATGATCCTGCTTATGCTACTTCACCTATCTTTGTTACTGATAAGGATTATGAATTCTCTGTCGACCCTGATATAATTACTTTGGTAGAATTTGATCCTTTCTATGGCTATGATTCTGAAACTGTTGTCGCACATCTTACTAAATTAAATGATATAGCCACCCTGTTCACTAATGATGAGAAAACTCGCTATTATTATATCCTTAAATTAGTTCCATTCTCATTAAAGGGTGATGCTAAGATATGGTTTAATTCTCTTGATCCTGGTTGTGTGCGTACTCCCCAGGATATGATTTATTACTTCTCTGTTAAATATTTCCCCACTCATAAGAAACAAGCTGCTTTAAGGGAAATATATAATTTTGTGCAAATTGAAGAAGAGAGTCTCCCACAAGATTTGGGGAGGCTTCTCCAATTACTTAATGCTTTGCCTGATCATCCTCTTAAGAAAAATGAAATACTTGATATCTTTTATAATGGACTAACCGATGCTTCCAGAGACCACCTGGATAGTTGTGCTGGTTGTGTTTTCAGGGAAAGAACACCAGATGAAGCTGAAATTCTATTGAATAATATGTTGACTAATGAAAATAATTGGACACTTCCTGATCTAATCCCTGATCCAATTCTTGAGCCAACTCTGAAGAAAAGGGGTATTCTATTTCTCAGTCCTGAAGATATGAAAGAGGCAAAGAAATCTATGAAAGAAAAAGGTATTAAAGCTGAAGATGTTAAGAATTTACCTCCTATTGAAGAAATACATGGTCTTAATTTGCCGCCTGTTGAAGAAATACATGGTCTTGATAACCTGACACATGTAGTAAAGGTAAATTCTCTCTATAGATTTGATGAAGGTGATATTCCTCGTTATAAGTCTGCTAGCAAATGCTTAGATGTGTTTGATAACTTGTTAGATAAGAGAACTTCAATGCTTATGTTGGTAGACAATTGAAACATAATGCATACATGATTGAACACTTGAGCGATTATATGGCTAATGTTAAAGGTGAACTAAAACTTATTAGTAAACATGCTTCTATCGTTACCACTCAAGTAGAACAAGTACTTAAATCAGAATGATTTTCTCAATGAATTGAATACTAAAAATAATGATTTTGCTGTTAGAGTGGCTACTAGAACTAGTAAAATGACTCAAGAACCTTTGTATCCTGAAGGCCATCCCAAGAGAATTGAGCAGGATTCTCAGAGAAATAATGTAGATGCACCTAGTCCTTCTAAGAAGAAGAAAAAGAAAAATGATAGGACTTTGCATGCTTCTAGTTAACCTATTGTTGACACACCTGAGAATCCTAATGATATTTATATTTCTGATGCTGAAACACAATCTGGTAATGAACATGAACCTAGTAATAATGTTAATGATGATGTTCATGTCGATGCTCAACCTAGCAATAATAATGATGTAGAGATTGAACCTGCTGTTGATCTTGATAACCCACAATCAAAGAATCAACATTATGATAAGAGAGACTTTGTTGCTAGGAAGCACGGTATAGGGGGATAGATTGGTAGGAAAAGACCATCGCTCATCCACGACCGCCACTCATAAGGAAGACAATCAATAAATAAATCATTCTCTGACTTCATTACATAACGGTTCACCATACGTGCATGCTACGGGAATCACAAACTTCAACACAAGTATTTCTACATTCCACAACTACCCACTAGCATGACTCTAATATCACCACCTTTATATCGCAAAACTATTGCAAGGAATCAAACATATCATATTCAGCGATCTACAAGTTTATGTAGGATTTTATGACTAACCATGTGAATGACCAGTTCCTATCATCTCTCTAAATAGATATAAGTGAAGGAAGAGAGTTTAATTCTTTCTACAAAAGATATACCCACGCTCTAACAAGTCTATGTGAAGCAAAAGAGCATTCTACAAATGGCGGTTGTCTAAGTGAAGAGAAACAGGCAATCCAAACTTCAAATGATATAAGTGAAGCACATTAAGCATTCTATAAAGCCATACTCAAAAGATATAAGCGAAGTGCAATGAGCATTCTATAAATCAACCAAGGACTATCTCATACCAGCATGGTGCATAAAAAGAAAAATAAGAACTAAATGCAAAAGACGCTCCAAGATTGCACATATCGCATGAACGAAAGGAATCCGAAAACATACCGATACTTGTTGAAGAAAGAGGGGATGCCTTCTCAGCATCCCCAAGATTAGACGCTTGAATCTCTTTGAATATTTACTTGGGGTGCCTCGGGCATCCCCAATCTTGAGCTCTTGCCTCTCTTCCTTCTTCTCACATCGAAACCTTCTCAATCATCAAACACTTCATCCACACAAAACTTCAACAGAAAACTCGGTAAGACCCGTTAGTATAATAAAGCAAATCACTACTCTAAGTACTGTTGCAAACCAATTCATATTTTGTTTTTGCATTGTGTCTACTGTAATATAACTTTTTCATGGCTTAATCCACTGATATAAATTGATAGGTTCATCAAAACAAGCAAACTATGCATCAAAAACAGAATCTGTCTAAAACAGAACAGTGTGTAATAATATGAACATTCACCATACTTCTGATACTTGAAAAATTCTACCAAAATTAGGAAAGATAAACAATTTGTATAGGAAGACAGTGCAAAAAGAATCAGAACCATTTGTCGTTCCAGCTAAAAATGTAAAATCGCGTACTACAGCCAAAGTTTCTATCCTACACCATACAAACCATCAAGCAAATGTAAACATCCCAAAGGCAAACCTTGGCACATTATTTTTATAATACAATGGAATTGTACAAGGGGATAATTATTTTTGTTGAAAATTTTCTGTAATTAAGATTCACAAAGTTCCCATGGGCATGAACAAAGTTCAAGGACGTCCCCCATTTTCACAATGCTCGTCTCTATCACTTTCACTTTCCTTTTCGAAAAAGTTTTGGGTTCCCCTCTTTATTTTTGTTGTTTTTAAACTATATAAAAGCACTCAACAGAAATAAATGACTCTCTAAAACTTCTGGGTTGTCTCCCTGGCAGTGCTTTCTTTAAAGCCATTAAGCTAGGCATGTAGTGCTCAAGTAGTGAATCCACCTGGATCCCAAGGTATATCAAAGCCAATTTGAATCAACAATGATTTGTAATTTAGTAGTGAGCACAAAGAAACATATATCAAGCAACAACGAAGTCTAACTCTCTTCCTATGCATCGGCATGTCATAAAAGAACAATTCATGCACACCTAGTAAAGGCCAATGCATAGTATAAACAGTTTCTTGCAATTTTATTGTATTGGAAACATAGAGAGGTGGAGATATAGTTCCTCTCTCATAATAATTGCAAGTAGGAGCAGCAAGCACATGCATATTATATCTATCAAAATCATCATGTGCAACGGTAAAAGACAACCCATCAATATAATCCTTAATAAGTGCAAACTTCTCCGATATAGTATAATCGGGAGAATTCAAAAAGATAATAGGACTATCATACGTGGGTGCAATAGCAACAATTTCATGTTTAACATAAGGAACTATAGCAAGTTCATCTCCATAGGCATAATTTATATTGGCATCTGTGACGCCCCGATTCAATCGTACACTAATAATACACGCAAACGTGTACGATCAAGATCAGAGTCTCACGGGAAGATATCACAACACAACTCTACAAATAAATAAGTCATACAATCATCATATTACAATCCAGGGGCCTCGAGGGCTCGAATACAAGAGCTCGATCATAGACGCGTCAGCGAAAGCAACAATATCTGAGTATAGACATAAATTAAACAAGTTTGCCTTAAGAAGGCTAGCACAAACTGGGATACAGATCGAAAGAGGCGCAGGCCTCCTGCCTGGGATCCTCCTAAACTACTCCTGGTCGTCGTCAGTGGACTGCACATAGTAGTAGGCACCTCCCGAGTAGTAGTAGTAGTCGTCGTCGACAGTGGCGTCTGGCTCCTGGGCTCCATCGTCTGGTCGCAGCAATCGAGTATAGAAAAGGGGAAAAGAGGGAGCAAAGCAACCGTGAGTACTCATCCAAAGTACTCGCAAGCAAGGGGCTACACTACATATGTATGCATTGGTATCAAATGGATTATGGGTATCATATGTGGACTGAACTGCAGAATGCCAGAATAAGAGGGGGATAACTAGTCCTTTCAAAGACTACGCTTCTGGCCACCTCCATCTTGCAGCAGGAGAAGAGAGTAGATGGTAAGTTCGCCAAGTAGCATCGTGTACCATCATCCTACCCGATGATCCTCCCCTCGTCGCCCTGTGAGAGAGCGATCACCGGTTGTATCTGGCACTTGGAAGGGTGTGTTTTATTAAGTATGCGATTCTAGTTGTCATAAGGTCAAGGTACAACTCCAAGTCGTCTTGTTACCGAAGATCACGGCTATTCGAATAGATTAACTTCCCTGCAGGGGTGCACCACATAACCCAACACACTCGATCCCATTTGGCTGGACGCACTTTCCTGGGTCATGCCCAGCCTCGGAAGATCAACACGTCGCAACCCTAAATAGGCAGAACAGAGAGGTCAGCACGCCGGTCTAAATCCTATGGCGTAGGGGTCTGGGCCCATCGTCTGTTGCACACCTGCATGTTGCGTGGGCGGCCGGAAGCAGACCTAGCCTAGCAGGCGTTCCAGTCCAATCCGGCGCACGCCGCTCAGTCTCTGACGTCATGAAAACTTCGGCTGATACCACGACGTCGAGTGCCCATAATTGTCCCCGCGTAGATGGTTAGTGCGTATAGGCCAGTGGCCAAACTCAGATCAAATACCAAGATCTCGTTAAATGTGTTATCTTGAAATAACCGCGAACGCCGACCAGGGCCAGGCCCACCTCTCTCCTAAGTGCTCTCAACCTACCCTGTCACTCCGCAAAAAAGATCCACTCAGAGGGGCGTCGGGACAAACGTCCTTCGGACCCAATCCGTGAATCACTCGCAGGTACTCCTACGAGCCAACCCGTCTTTAGTCACCACAAGTATCATATATTATGTATATAAGTATATACCCGTGACCACCTCCCGAGTGATCACGGCCTGATAGTATAGCATGGCAGACGGACAAGAATGTAGGGCCACTGATGGTAAACTAGCATCCTATACTAAGCATTTAGGATTGCAGGTAAGATATCAACAGATGTAGCAACAATGACAGGCTATGCATCAGAATAGGATTAACAGAAAGCAGTAACATGCTACACTACTCTAATGCAAGCAGTATAGAGGAGAGTATCTGGTGATCAAGGGGGGGGGCTTGCCTGGTTGCTCTGGCAAGAGAGAGGGGTCGTCAACACCGTAGTCGTACTGGGTAGCAGCGGCGTCGGTCTTGGTGTCTAGCGAGAGAAGAGGGGGAAGAAACAATAAACACAATGCAAACAAATGCATGACTATGCATAACATGACAAAGCATGATGCTAGGTGTGCCCTAACGCGGTATGAGGTGATACCGGTGAAGGGGGGAAACATCCGGGAAAGTATCCCCGGTGTTTTGCATTTTTGGTCAGATGAAACAGAGGGGGAAGTTGCGTGTTCGCTATGCTAGGGATGCATGGTGGACGAACGGGCTGCGTATACGGGTTCGTCTCGTCGTTCTGAGCAACTTTCATATAGAAATTATTTTCATCTGAGCTACGGTTTATTTTATATGATTTTTAGAAGATTTAAATCATTTTTAGAATTTAATTAATTATTTAATTTAATTCAAAATTGAATTTATGACATCAGCATGATGTCATGCTGACGTCAGTAGTCAACAAGGGTTGATTGGTCAACCTGACCAGTGGGTCCCACTGGTCAGTGGCACATTTTAATTAAACCTATTAATTAAGCTAATCAGGATTAATTAGGGGGGTGGGCCCCACTGTCATTGACTGATTAACTAATTACCTAACAGTTTAATTAGTTTAGTTATTTGACTAGTTTAATTAATCAAAATTAATTAAGTTAATTAATTCTCTAATTAATTGAATTTTTATTATATATATATATATATTCATTCATTCATTTTTTTAACGTTCTAGGCTGCGGGCCCCGGCTATTAGTGGCCAATGGGCCACTGGAACGGGCGCGCTAGTTCGGGAGGAACCGGGTGACGGGCGTCAGCCCATCAGGGCTCTTGCCCAGGCCAGCAGCAGGGCGCCGGTGGCCAAGGGTGGCGCTAGGCGAGGTGCGACGTGCGGGGCCAGAGGCGGGAGGCACGGCGGACGCAGCCGGTGAGTAGCGCGTGGGCGACAGAGGCCAACGGTCGTCAGAGGGAGTGGCGGGCGCCGGCGGCCTCGCAGGCGAAGCGCGACGATGCTGAGCATTGGCGAGGCAGAGCCGGAGGTGTGCAGCAGTAGGTCGCGGGGCCGGGCGCACGTGTTGGTTGCGGCCAGCGTGGGGTGACCGCAGTCGGGGCGCGATGGCGGCTACGGAAGGACGCGAGCCACGGTCGAGAGCTGCAGGGGGCGACGGCGCCGTAGCATGCGCGGGACAGGGGAGAGAGGAGAGGGCGTGACCCTCACCGACTAGTGTAGGGGAGTGGTAGTGGGGGTCGTGGAGGAGGACGAAGACGACAGGCTGTAGTGTCCCCAGCGATGGGAGGCGGCGGAGGGCGGCGTTGTTCGGGGAAGCTGCCGGCGTCGGGGTCGAGCGGCTCTGGGCTCGGGGCGGTCCAGCTGGGCGTTACGATGAGGAAGGGGTGCCGGCAAGGTGGTCCTGGGTGTCAGGGTCGATGGGATATGGGCCGATCCTGATCCCGATCCAGATCGGTGGGGGGAGGAGAAGGGGAGCGTGGGGGGACTGGGGTTCGTGCGGGAGCAGTGGGGGTGGACCGGGCTAGGGTTTCTGGTCGGGGTGGGGTTAAGGGAAGTGAGGAGGGGCCGGCTGGGCCGGCCTGGTTGGCTGAGCCGACTGGGCCAAGAGGCTTAGTGGGGAAGGGGGTCTCTTGTTTTTTCAGTTTTGATCTTTCTTTTGTTTATTGCATTTTATTGTTGTCTGTTTATATTCTAATAAACTTAGTTTTATAAAATACCACAATAGCACCTAAAATAGTGTTTCAAAACATTCCACTGCCACAAATAATTTGGCACATTAATTAATTAGCTTGCATTGTTTACTATTTTAAAACCTTTGAATAATTGATTTAGCCCCTGTTTTATTCTTTAGAGTATTTAAACATTTCATAAGAGTGTGGTTTCTCCACCGTAATTCCCTAAAAATTATTTGACACCTCCCGAACATTTTAGTTTTAACATTAGAAGATCCTTACCGTTTGACTTGTTTTTGACTTTTGATTCCGAACGGAATTGAATCATCATGAGTTTAAAAACAGTAATCGTGGTGACGTGGCATCGTTAGCGTGGGAATACTGTAGTCTAATTGTCCGGGCATCACAATTCTCCTCCACTACAAGAAATCTCGTCCCGAGATTTAAGAGGTAGTGAAAGGGGGGAAAGGTTTGGTTATGAATCTAGCGGGTCTTCTCACCCTGACTTGCTCTTCTCTAAGAGGCTGGTCCAATACATTGATGTCTTCATTTTTCTGCTTCAGGTCATCATGATGAAGTCGACATCCTTTCTTCAGGAACTACATCGTACTTACGAAAGAATAAAGGGTGGGCATTCCGAGAGAACACACCTCTGCAAGGTCGACTATCTGGTCGATAACATCGATGAAGGTGGCGGAAGTAACTCTCGAATTTAAACTTACGAAAATATCGAGAGCAAAGTAAGGAGGTATCCTGGGAAGTTTCGAGCGGGCAGGCAATCCTTCGATGCCTGAAACAGGGCATGAAAAGGGGGTTCAAAGCAATGGGAATAAGTATTGTGTCTGTTATCAGAATTGATGATCTCTTGGAAGGTGGCCCGTGAATTACATACGAAGCCAAGCGGGTGGAATAACTTTGTAAACAGGGGTGTGGAAAAGAACCAGGTTTGGATCCTGTGGAACTGTGGGTTATGGGCCCACCATGTGGGCTAAAAGTAGGAGGAGCGGCGACATCTTGCATGGTCATGATAGCAAGGAAGGTCAGAAGGTAGCATGTCGATTATGTCGGCAACAACCTCGGTACCAAGGGCGAGGGACAAAGAGAACCATTTTCCTGCTCGTTGAACGAGGCAGACCAATAGGCAAAGTTCTCGTCCATCGGCGGTCACAGGGATGTCATCAAAAATAGTAACAGGGTCTTGCTGACAGAATTGTACAACGAGGGGTTTACATAAGTAGGAGAATATTACGCTTAGATCATATAGATCACAAGAAAGGTTAAACCAACAATGGAAAGGAAAATATGATTATCAGATTAAACAGAACAATGGAAAGGAGAATGTGTTAAAACACATATTCCAGGGGTATATCCTTCCCAAGGACGAGCAGAGCACGATATCCATGACAGGATAGAAAGTAGAAAACCATTTAGGTAATGGGAGAGGAATTTCATGACATTACCCAAACAACGGTGTTTGAATAATTGATAAGAAAATTTAGCATTGTGCTTCAAATGTTCTTATTGAAAATTGGAGTACCATAGACATGCTTCGAGATAGCATTGACATGGTTATCAAGTAAGGGTCGGAATTTGGATGCACAATGGATGCATCAGGAATAACTTGTAGAAATAAGTCTTACAATTTCCTCATGGAAGAATGGATAGCCTTGCTAACAAGGAAAAATATAACAATAGGTCCTCCGGCCAGGTGTGCTAGGCACGACATCACCTTACCGGGTCTCATAAAGACCATTGTTATAACTCTTGGAAATATGTTCCAACCATCATATCTGACCGAGATTCAGATCTGATCGGTGTCAGGATAACTCAGACTCAGGATACCTGAGAAGAAAGGTGCAACACAAATTGTCGAGATGACATTGTAAGATTCTCGGGAATTGAACTATGGGAGCGAGTTCCGACACAAGAGTTCATCATTAAACCAAGGAGAGGGTGAGGAGGTGGCTAATGAACTCAGCGACAATTCATTGAGCTTTTCAAAAGATGGATGTCCACACTTATATGAACAAGGAGATAACATTTTTCAGATCAAATGATATAACGAGGTATGTTCGAGGAAAACATACATAGTTAAACATTGGTTGAAAGGTGCACACGAAATATGTGCTTAGGTAGCATGATCAAAGTTTAGAATGGTGATTCAATAACCCATACACAAAAAATAAAACATCGACCATTAATTTTCAAAGCAATAGGGTTGCTAGAAGTGAACGGATATGGCAAGGAGTGAATGGATATGGCAAGAAGTATCACCTGTATCAAGAATTCTTAAGAGGTAGTGAAATTCTCACGACATTTTTGACATAAAAGATGGTAATACTCCAAGGTAAAGAACAAATTCTGGATAGTAAGGAGCTCCATATCATGAACATGTTTGTGTTGGAGGGAAGGCAATAATGTTGTTCATGATAACACAAATCATCGAGGGCAAGGATGGTTTTTCTCATCATGAATTCAATTGATATCTGGAAAAGCTTGGAATACTGATGATGATCATGACACATTTTTCGAGAGATTTCATGAAGATGTAATCGGTTGGCGATGACATCAAGTCAAAGGAATGATGAAGCAAAAGGTTATTGAAACCATGGGTACGACTCAAACTCCAAAGCAAGCTTGCTGTCCAAAGCAAAATGATATGATGAGGAAGATCGACGTAAGCTTAACTCATCGTCAAAAATTGAGCTCTGGGAAGAAGGACCAGGTAGCACAGTTAAAATCGGCACGACAAGGATATAGCCAAACAGGCTAGGAATGACGTGATTGAGTTCAAACTCGTAAGTAATGAAGGTTACCAAGAGTTGTTTAATCGCGATGCGGACTCGAGTCAGTTATTGATTTCTTTGAGTGTTAAATAACTCAGAGCCCGTGAAAAATTGGAATCGATGAGAATGTAGCACTTGATGAAGAACTCATAAGAAGTTATGCAGTTCCGTGATAATCTTGAGATACCAGGGGGGTAATACTCGACGACAAATCAAAGTAGAGGTTGGACTGGGGTATTAATCTGCAGAAGACAAGTTCTTAAACTTGCACGAGAGATGGTATTTAAAGGAGAACATGGTCGGAACCACGATTGCAAAAGGCCAGATCCCAGATATAAGATGAACTTATACCAAAGGAATGATTAATTTAAGAGAAGCTTTAATGATACGATCTACATCGTGTCCATGGGCATGAACGCAACATTCAAGGTCGACTCCCACTTCCTCAATACATAACCTTCATTCACCTCTCGTATTTCGAAAATGACATTAGCTGTTGAAAGTTTTACCTGGTGCAATACCAGATAAATATGCCCAATGAAATCTTTCGGGTTCACACAGATTAGGGAAGGCATTGGTTCAACCCATCAGGGCATCTTAGAAACATATACCACAAACTTCAGAGTAAATAATACCAGCTCGAAAGTAGAGTATTGTTATCAAAGAAGATGATACAAATTACCAAAGGCATTATATACCCATGGAAAGGCTCAAAAGGTTATTGAATATGAAGGACGATGTTGGATAGAATCCTACAATGGATCGGGCGATCCACAACGGAGCTGATGTGAGTATCAGTACTCAATCAGAGGAATAAAGAATGCACGGGCATCAGGTTATAGAACATCTGAATAATTTGATGCTTAGATAACAAAGGAATGATGATTTCCAAAACGAAGGATCAGAAGCAAACGCTCTGATCAAGGATGGATAAGTTGAATAGACCAGAGGCACAATTGACGGCAACTAGTTTGGTCGAGAACCAGCTCATGTTCAAAATGATGCCTGAGCTGGAAAGATAATTTATTAAGGGTCGATTGATGATTGTGTGCATTCGCACACATGTTGAATCAATAGGATCAAAATGACGGTGTCAAAAGATACTAGTGAATATTACTAGTGATATGGGAGCATCCATAATGTAATAATACAAGTATTTGCAGAGCAATAGTTTGAAGAGGTTGCTCAGAGGGGCGGATAGTATTTCAGAGTATCTTATGAAGCATACGAACAACTGGGGGTGAACGGATACTCGATAAGTGCAAGGAATTTTCAATAGGGGTATTCATGTGGTAAAGAACTGCAAGGCAGTAAGCTTAAAGGATTTTCGAAACAACGGAGATCAATTTAGGGCATCCTGTAATAACAAGAGCAACTGAGGATGAATGTATGAACAACAATTGTAGGTAGTTTTCCATAAGGGTATTTCGGTGGTAGGGAATTGTAAAGTCGATGGGCACAAGGGTCTCGTGAAAACATCGGAGAGTAGCTTCGGAATCTTCTGGCGCAGCAGGTGATCATCTGTAATAAGGGGCTCTCCGGGAGGAAGTAATTACGAGAACCTAGAGTCAGAGTTAGTAAAATCATTTAACCCGAATAGAAGAGATGTCAAAGTCCCAGAGTATAGGTCAAGGAGTAAAAGATCCTACTACCACCCAATGGCGGCGTGGGCTCGTAAGGCGCACAGCCATGTTAGTAAAAGTTTTGCAATGACTAGAGTCAACTTCGGCCAAGGAGTGTTGAAGGGGGATTCCTACAGGAAGTCGGCTCTGATACCAACTTGTGACGCCCCCGACTCAATCGTACACTAATCATACACTCAAACGTGTATGATCAAGATCAGGGTCTCACGGGAAGATATCACAACACAACTCTACAAATAAAATAAGTCATACAAGCATCATATTACAAGCCAGGGGCCTCGAGGGCTCGAATACAAGAGCTCGATCATAGACGAGTTAGCGGGAGCAACAATATCTGAGTATAGACATAAATTAAACAAGTTTGCCTTAAGAAGGCTAGCACAAACTGGGATACAGATCGAAAGAGGCGCAGACCTCCTGCCTGGGATCCTCCTAAACTACTCCTGGTCGTCGTCAGCGGGCTGCACATAGTAGTAGGCACCTCCTGAGTAGTAGTAGTCGTCGTTGATAGTGGTGTCTCGCTCCTGGGCTCCATCGTCTGGTCACAGCAATCGAGTATAGAAAAGGGGAAAAGAGGGAGCAAAGCAACCGTGAGTACTCATCCAAAGTACTCGCAAGCAAGGGGCTACACTACATATGTATGCATTGGTATCAAATGGATTAAGGGTATCATATGTCGACTGAACTGCAAAATGCCGGAATAAGAGGGGGATAGCTAGTCCTTTCGAAGACTACGCTTCTGGCCACCTCCATCTTGCAGCAGGAGAAGATCGTAGATGGTAAGTTCACCAAGTAGCATCGTGTAGCATAATCCTACCCGATGATCCTCCCCTCGTCGCCCTGTGAGAGAGCAATCACCGGTTGTATCTGGCACTTGGAAGGGTGTGTTTTATTAAGTATCTGATTCTAGTTGTCATAAGGTCAAGGTACAACTCCAAGTCGTCTTGTTACCGAAGATCACGTCTATTCGAATAGATTAACTTCCCTGCAGGGGTGCACCACATAACCCAACACGCTCGATCCCATTTGGCCGGACACACTTTCCTGGGTCATGCCCGGCCTCGAAAGATCAACACATCGCAGCCCTACCTAGGCAGAACAGAGAGGTCAGCACGCCGGTCTAAATCCTGTGGCGCAGGGGTCTGGGTCCATCGCCCATTGTACACCTGCACGTTGCGAGGGCGGCCGGAAGCAGACCTAGCCTAGCAGGCGTTCCAGTCTAATCCGGCGCGCGCCACTCAGTCACTGACGTCACGAAGGCTTTGGCTGATACCACGACGTCGAGTGCCCATAACTGTCCCCACGTAGATGGTTAGTGCGTATAGGCCAGTGGCCAGACTCAGATCAAATACCAAGATCTCGTTAAATGTGTTATCTTGAAATAACTGCGAACGCCGACCAGGGCCAGGCCCACCTCTCTCCTAGGTGGTCTCAACCTACCCTGTCGCTCCGCCACAAAGATCCACTCAGAGGGCCGTCGGGACAAACGTCCTTTCGGACCCAAGCCGTGAATCACTTGCAGGTACTCCTATGAGCCGACCCGTCTTTAGTCACCACAAGTATCATACATTATGTATATAAGTATATACCCGTGACCACCTCCCGAGTGATCACGGCCCGATAGTATAGTATGGCAGACGGACAAGAATGTAGGGCCACTGATGGTAAACTAGCATCCTATACTAAGCATTTAGGATTGCAGGTAAGGTATCAACAGCTGTAGCAACAATGACATTCTATGCATCAGAATAGGATTAACGGAAAGTAGTAACATGCTACACTACTCTAATGCAAGCAGTATAGAGGAGATTAGGCGATATCTGGTGATCAAGGGGGGGCTTGCCTGGTTGCTCTGGCAAGAGAGAGGGGTCGTCAACACCGTAGTCGTACTGGGTAGCAGCGGCGTCGGTCTCAGTGTATAACGAGAGAAGAGAGGGAAGAAACAATAAACACAATGCAAACAAATGCATGACTATATATAATATGACAAAGCGTGATGCTAGGTGTGCCCTAACGCGGTATGAGGTGATACCGGTGAAGGGGGGAAACATCCGGGAAAGTATCCCCGGTGTTTCGCGTTTTTGGTCAAATGAAACAGAGGGGGAAGTTGCGTGTTCGCTATGCTAGGGATGCGTGGCGGATGAACGGGCTGCGTATCCGGGTTCGTCTCGTCGTTTTGAGCAACTTTCATATAGAAAGTATTTTCGTCTGAGCTATGGTTTATTTTATATGATTTTTAAAAGATTTAAATCATTTTTAGAATTTATTTAAATATTTAATTTAATTCAAAATTGAATTTATGACATCTGCATGATGTCATGCTGACGTCAGCAGTCAACAAGGGTTGACTGGTCAACCTGACTGGTGGGTCCCACTGGTTAGTGACACATTTTAATTAATCCTATTAATTAACCTAATCAGGATTAAATAGGGGGGTGGGCCCCACTGTCATTGACTGATTAACTAATTACCTAACAGTTTAATTAGTTTAGTTATTTGACTAGTTTAATTAATCAAAATTAATTAAGTTAATTAATTCTCTAATTAATTGAATTTTTATTATATATATATTCATTCATTCATTTTTTTAACGTTCTAGGCTGCGGGCCCCGGCTGGTTCGGGAGGAACTGGGTGACAGGCGCCAGCCCATCGGGGCTCTTGCCCAGGCCAGTGGCAGGGCGCCGGCGGCCAAGGGCGGCGCTAGGCGAGGTGCGACGTGCGGGGCAAGAGGCGGGAGGCGCGGCGGACGCAGCCGGCGAGCAGGGCGCGGGCGGCAGAGGCCAGCGGTGGTCAGAGGGAGTGGCGCGCGTCGGCGGCCTCGCAGGCGGAGCGCGGCGATGCCGAGCGGTGGCGAGGCAGAGGCGGAGGTGTGCAGCAGCAGGTCGCGGTGCCAGGCGCGCACGTTGGGTGCGGCGAGCGCGGGGTGACCGCGGTCGGGGCGCGATGGCGGCTACGGAAGGACGCGGGGCGCGGTCGAGACCTGCAGGCGTGCGACGGTGCCGTAGCATGCGCGGGACAGGGGAGAGAGGAGAGGACGTGACCCTCACCGAGTAGTGTAGGAGAGTGGCAGTGGGGGTCGTGGAGGAGGACGAAGACGACATGCTGTAGTGTCACCGGCGATGGGAGGCGGCGGAGGGCAGCGCCGTTCGGGGAAGCTGCCGGCATTGGGGTCGAGCGGCTCCTGGCTCGGGGCGATACAACTGGGCGTTACGACGAGGAAGGGGTGCCGGCGAGGTGGTCCTGGGCGTCGGGGTCGACGGGATCGGGGCCGATCCCGATCCCGATCCAGATCGGTGGGGGAGGAGTAGGGGATCGTGGGTGGAGTGGGGTTCGTGCAGGAGCAGTGGGGGTGTACCAGGCTAGGGTTTCTGGTCGGGGTGGGGTTAAGGGAAGCGAGGAGGGGCCGGCTGGGCCGGCCTGGTCGGCTGAGCCGACTAGGCCAAGAGGCTTAGTGGGGAAGGGGGTCTCTTGTTTTTTTAGTTTTGATCTTTCTTTTGTTTATTGCCTTTTATGGTTGTCTGTTTATATTCTAATAAACTTATTTTTATAAAATACCACAATAGCACCTAAAATTGTGTTTCAAAACATTCCACTGCCACAAATAATTTGGCACATTAATTAATTAGCTTGCATTGTTTACTATTTTAAAAGCCTTTGAATAATTGATTTAGCCCTTGTTTTATTCTTTAGAGTATTTAAACATTTCATAAGAGTGTGGTTTCTCCACCGTAATTCCCTAAAAATTATTTGACACCTCCCAAACATTTTAGTTTTAACATTAGAAGATCCTTACCGTTTGACTTGTTTTTGACTTTTGATTCCGAACGGAATTGAATCATCATGAGTTTAACAACAGTAATCGCGGTGACGTGGCATCGTTAGCATGGGAATACTGTAGCCTAATTGTCCGGGCGTCACAGCATCTTGGCCATAAGCATAGCAAGCATCATCAAAAAGGGATATTTCAAGAGAATCAATGGGATCATAACAGTCATCATAGAAATCATCCTTTGGTAAGCACGAAGGGGAATTAAACAATGTATGAGTTGAAGAGTTACTCTCATTAGAAGGTGGGCATGGGTGATCAATCCGCTCTTCCTCCTTTTGTTCTTCGCTCTCCTCCTCATCTTTTCCATCCAATGAGCTCATAGTTTCATCAATTTCTTCTTCCATAGACTCGTGCAAAATATTAGTCTCTTCTTGGACAGTGGAGTAGTCCTCAATATATAGTTTAACATAAGCATTAGAAGCATAATTCTCATAACAATATTCAAGTATGGCAAAATTTTCAGATTTGTGAAGAGTAGCATCATACTTTTCAAGCAAAGAAGCAATTTCAGAAGCACCGTTAAAAGCAACAAATTCTTCAATTTGTTGAACATCATAGTAATTATAAACACCCTTAGCATACGAAGATAAGATTCCATTATTACTAAACTCACATTGATAGGGAAGGTGTTTCTTAGGGTTTTTAGAACAACAAGTAAAATCATATATTTCACATAAATTCCAAGCATAGCATTGCAAATGTTGAATTTGACTCCATAATAGTTTCCCTTTTTCAGATATATGGTGTCGCACATAACAAGCATGCTCATCTAAACATTTGCCCTCAACTAAGCTAGTTGGGGTTTCGGCACGAGCACAAGGGATCGAAGATGATCCAAGTAAAAAAGCTTCAGCAGTGTGATAGATTTTGAGTGGTTCTTCAACCATTGGTTCAGTAGGTACAACTAATTTTTTTGGTATTTTGCATTTCCTACCCATAACTAAAGGTAGAAAACAACTAAGAACATCAAATAAAAATTACTTGGTGATAAAGCAAACAAGCACACACGAGAATATTCACCCCACGCTATTGCTCCCTGGCAACGGCGCCAGAAAAGGGTCTTGATAACCCACAAGTATAGGGGATCACAACAGTTTTCGATAAGTAAGAGTGTCGAACCCAACAAGGAGCTAAAGGTAGAACAAATATTCCCTCAAGTTCAATCGACCACCGATACAACTCTACGCACGATTGACGTTCGCTCTACCTAGAACAAGTATGAAACTAGAAGTACTTAGTAGGTGTTTTCGGAATGGCTTGCAAGAAAGTAAAGAGCACGAAAATAAAACTAGGGGCTGTTTAGATAAAGAAACAATAAAGTAAATATGGCGAGTTTGGAAAAGTGGTGGTAGGAGTTGCGAAATTGCCCCTTAAGCAATTGACTAGTTTGCTAGACCGATAGCAAGTATCATGTGGGAGAGGCCACTTCTAGCATGTCATCCCTGACTTGGAATTCTATGCACTTATGATTGGAACTATTAGCAAGCATCCGCAACTACTAATGTTCATTAAGGTAAAACCCAACCATAGCATTAAGATATATTGGTCCCCCTTCAATCCCGTATGCATCAATTTCTATGCTAGGTTGAAGCTTCTGTCACTCTTGCCCTCGAATACATAGTCCTATCAACATACAAATAACCCTATGGTGTGATCCACGCGCGCTCTCATATGATGGGCACCAAAGGACAACAACATAACCACAAGCAAATTAAATCAATCATAGCAATTCATCAACCACCGATAGGACAACGAAAATCTACTCAGACATCATAGGATGGCAACACATCATTGGATAATAATATGAAGCATAAAGCACCATGTTCAAGTAGAGGGTACAGCGGGTTGCGGGAGAGTGGACCGCTGTAGATAGAGGGGGGAAGATGATGGAGATGTTGGTGAAGATGGCAGAGGTGTTGGTGAAGATCGCGGTGATGATGATGATGGCCACGGCGGCGTTCCGGCGCCACCGGAGGAGAGGGGGAGCGGGCCCCCCTTCTTCCTCTTCTTCCTTGACCTCCTCCCTAGATGGGAGAAGGGTTTCCCCTCTGGTCCTTGGCCTCCATGGCATGGGAGGGGCGAGAGCCCCTCCGAGATTGGATCTATCTCTCTGTTTCTCTCTGGTTCTGCGTTCTGTTCTGGCTCTGTTTCACCGTTTTGTATATATATGGAGATCTGTAACTACGATTTGCCTGAAACCTTCGCCGTGATTTTTTTTCTGAATATTAGCTTTCTTGCGGCAAAAGAAGAGCGTCAACTGCCTTACGGTGGGCTCACGAGGGTAGGGGCGTGCCCTAAGGGGGGCGCCCCCTGCCTCGTGACCACCTCGGGCACTGGTTCGCGTTGATTTTCCTTCCAAATTTTCCATATTTTCCAAAAATAAGCTCTGCCCATTTTTATCCCGTTTGGACTCCGTTTGATATGGATATTCTACGAAACCAAAAACATGCAACAGACAGAAACAGGCACTGGGCACTGGATCAATATGTTAGTCCCAAAAATAATATAAAAAGTTGCCAAAAAGTATATGAAAGTTGAATAATATTGGCATGGAACAATCAAAAATTATAGATACGATGGAGACGTATCAATCTCCCACGTGTGTTGGCATGACTTAGAGGCATAGCCGCATGGTATGCTTGTAGCAAGAGGTGTAATCTTCACACATCCCATGTGCTGAATAAGAGAGGGATAAAGAGTTGGCTTGCAATCGCCACTTCACACAATACATAAATAATCCATAGATCAACCAAGGTACAAACGAAGGTCAGACTATGGAACCAAAATAAAAGAAGACAACCCCAAATGCTAGATTCCCGGTCGTCCCAACTGGGCTCCACTACTGATCATCCGGAAAAGAAACAAAAGAACGATCAAGATCTTCATCGAGCTCCGACTTGAGCTCGGTTGCGTCATCTGCACTGGTATAATCGGCACCTGCAAATGCTTGGAAATATCTGTGAGTCACGAGGACTCAGCAATCTCTGACCCACGAGATCAAGACTATTTAAGCTTATGGGTAGGAAAGGGTAGTGAGTTGGCGCTGCAGCAAGCACTAAGCATATATGGTGGCTAAACATACGCAAATAAGAGCGAGAAGAGAAGCAACATAGCGGTCGTGAAGCTAGAAATGATCAAGAAGTGATCTTGAAACTACTTACGCACAACCATAACACAAGAACCATGTTCACTTCCCGGACTCCGCCGGAAAGAGACCATCACGGCTACACACGCAGTTGATGCATTTTAATTAAGTTAAGTGTCAAGTTCTCTACAACCGGACACTAACAAATTCCCATCTGCCACATAACCACGGGTACGACTTTCGAAAGTTCAAACCCTGCAGGGATGTCCCAACTTAGCCCATCAGAAGCTCTCACGGTCAACGAAGGATATTCCTTCTCCCGGGAAGACCCGATCAGTCTCGGAATCCCGG
Organism: Triticum urartu; assembly: GCF_003073215.2. NCBI lineage: Eukaryota > Viridiplantae > Streptophyta > Magnoliopsida > Poales > Poaceae > Triticum > Triticum urartu. The sequence goes on from NC_053027.1 coordinate 301,082,114, forward strand.
TTACAAGACATTTCAACAATGGTAAAACAAGACCAGCAAGACCGCCCGATGCGCCGACATCCCGATAGGAGCTGCACATATCTCGTTCTCAGGGCAACACCAGATGAACACTACGTACAACTAAAACCAGCCCTCAAGTCTCCCCGAGGTGGCGCCGCAAGTGGATCTGGTTCAGACCAACACTTAGAGAAGCACTGGCCCGGGGGGTTAAATAGAGATAACCCTCGACAGCGTGACTCCCCAGGGATTAGTATAGGTGGTGGTGAGGCAAATGGTAAAACCAAGGTTGGGCCTGTCTGGAGGAGTTTTATCCAAAGCGAACTGTCAAGGGGTTCCCATAACACCCAACTGCGTAAGGAACACAAAATCAAGGAACATAACATCGGTATGACGGAAACTAGGGCGACAAGAGTGAAACAAAACTGTCAGGACCCCGATTCCAAGTCACATCAATCTAGCCGGTAACACCTCATATCACATTGTGGCCTCACGCACGGTGTCCCACGGGAGTCGCCTTACCATGGCCCGGGACCGTTTGCGCCTTTTGGCTCACGTATATGATAGTATCGCTAGCATCCATATGACAGAGAACCCGGGCCGACATGGCTAGTCGTGAACCCAAAGCGGCACAGACCTATGGAGACAGGCATACATGAATCACATCGAACATGTCGGTCATCAGCGAGTGAATCCGGGCTGTAGCACTGGGCTAACAGGACTCCGGGGAACCCGGGCTGTAGCAGGCTAGGCAGGACTCCGGATGTCACCGCGTGCCATTTCCCCGAAGGGATAGACATAGGAACGAAGTGAAACACATGCCGACCAGTCTGGTGAACCGGGCTGTAGCGGACTACTATCGCTCAGGAAGCACTAGACTACGTTTCCCCATATGAGAGGCTTCCAAGGATAAACAACTAGATTGTCGGATCCCGCTCATACCGAGCATTTCAATCATACACACAATATGCCCAATATGAGTGCATACAACATGGCATCACAACAAAACTCTACAACTCGAGTACTTTATTTAAAGGCTCCTGAGAGCCATACATAACATGCTCATACAGGTAGGGGTCACATGACCCGACACTCAAGTCATACAATCATACAAGCACATGCAGAAGCAACTAGTCTGAGTACAGACACTAGAAAGAAAGAAGGCTTCTCGAAGCCTGTCTATCTACATAGGGTCCTCCATGGCCAGGATCACCACCTGGGTGGCTAGTCACTCGTCGACATCAAGGTCTACGTAGAACCCATCAGAGGGGGCGGTGTTGTCATCTGAAAACAGTAATTAAGCAAACATGAGTACAAAGGTACTCAGCAAGTCTTACAACAGAATCTACTATACATGCTCATCCTCAAGAAGGTGGTGGAGTTATTGCAGCAAGCCAGCTTTGACTCTTGGCTAAGCTATCCTATGAGACTCCACTAGTAAAATAGTTTTCGCACACGAGTCCACTAATCACCAACACAATACTCCACCGGGGATCCTCCCTCGTCATCCTACGAGAGGGCCATCCTCGGTACTCACACTTATCTTGAGTCTTTTAGTAGTATCCATTAACTTGTCTATGAACTGTATAGGCAACCAAGTAGTCCTTTACCGCGGACACGGCTATTCGAATAGTTTTATACCCTGCAGGGGTGTACTTCATCACACATGTTTCCACCACTTAGCGTCTGCACACGACATGTGCTCGGCAGACTTCAAGCGAAAACCGACGTGGGTGTAGACCACGACCTGACTAACCGCACAAGCCTCTAGTCCAGGTTTATCCCCTATTCAGGTTCCATCCACAAAGAAATCCGGCTGGGGTGTCCTCAACGGCGCCAAACGATGTGTACAGGGTCCCGAGACGCCAAACGGGCGCCCGTCATACCCAGCCACAGTGTATCTACCGCATCATAGCCCACCCCTAGGGTCAGCGCTACGCACGGCCGCCAACACATAACCTACAAACACCAGAAACTAGTTGCAGCTCCTCGACAGAGGGCGAGAGGGGTCAGTAAGTCGAGCGGGGTCATATTTCAGGGCCCAATGTGTGGTAGTAGCTGAATCTTAAATCACGCATACATATCTCAGTTCCTACGGACGGCCTTAATGAAACAACCCACCATGTACTCCTACATGTCCTCTCATTGATACCTTTACCAAAACATGTTCAACACATCCCTCACATTACCATCATAATCATTTCACTCTAGCCCATCACCCAGATGAACCAGACCTGCCACAACTCTAAGCATAGCAGGCATAGCAAGGTAGGAATCACACACATGGCTTAATCAACTCCTACACATGCTAGTGGGTTTCATCTAGTTACTGTGGCAATGACAGGTCATGCAAAGGATAAGGGTTCAACTACCGTAGCACACAGCAGTTTGAATCGCATTGTCTTAATGCAGTAAACAAGAGCAGAAGCGAGAACATGGGATTGTATTGGGATGATCAATGGGTTGCTTGCCTGATGTAGTGGTAGTAGGGTACTGCCCTTTAGACGGATACTCGGGGTTATCCTCGGAGGCAGAACCTACCACGAAAGACACACCGAACATAATCAACACATGACAATATGCAACAATATGATGCATGCTATGACATGGCAAAATGAATGTGTCTTGGCCTAATGCAAGCTAAAACAGAAAGGAATGAACCAATTGAATCAAAGATTCAAATGATAGTTCATTTAACTTAGCCTTATTAGTGCATTATCTTATTTTTCTTAAACAGCAAGGTTATCCTGTTTTTTCATGCATGAAACCATTACAGATGGATAGATTGAATTTTTCGGATCATTTTTCATATATAAATCTTTGTATTTGGGGTTATGGTTGATTTTCTATGATTTTTAGAAGTTTTGGTTATTTTCTAGAATTTCCTATTAATGAATAAATCCAGTAATTGAATTAATGTGTCAGCATGACATAGGTGTGACGTCAGCAGGTCAACTGGGTCGGCCAGGTCAAACCTGACTGGTGGGCCCTGTCTGTCAGTGACTCAGCTAACTAACAGGATTAAATTAACACTAACTAACTATCAGTGGGGCCTCGGCCCACATGTCAGTGACTAAACTAATTAAAATTAGTTCGTATTAATCCTAAACTAATTAACAGGCCGGCCCCACCTGTCATAGACTCAGGGGGAAGTCAACCTGGGCCCACACGGGGTCAAACAGGGTCAAACTCGCCGGCATTTAGCCGCCGGCGAGGCCAGACGCGGCGGAGCAGCGCGGGTTTTGCACTCCGGCGACCAAAAGGACGGCGGAGACCATCTACGTGATGCGGGGAGTGAGCCGCGTCGAGTGGTGGCAGTGGGTGGAGCTGGGGTGGCCGGAAACGACGCTGGTGACGAGTTTGGCGGCGGCCGGAGCTCGGGTGAGGTCGAACTAGTCGCTAGGGGGCATGGAGAGGCGCGTGGTTTAGTGCGTTGGGCTCCCGGGGGTGCGGTAGGGCTAGTGGACAGGGTGGCGCGGCCATTGGGTGGCTGGAGCCTCGTCAGCGATGAGCTCCGCGGCGGCGCGTGCGGGTGAGCTACGTACAGTCGCTATGGGGATCGAGAGAGGGAACGGAGGGGGTGGGGAGGTGGCTGAGCTCACGGGGGTCACGTCGAGGCAGTCGGCGAGGTCGGGGACGAGCTGATGCAGCGGGGACGACGAAGGGGATCTCCGGTGGCCGGAGTTGAAGACGAGCTCGGTGCAGCGTCTCCAGGGCGAGCGAGCGCTCGGGGATGGCTCGGGGCGAAGCAGTGGACGACGGCGGAGCTCGTGGACACGATGGCGCGGCGCGAGGACGACGGAGGGCGCGGCTACGACGACGGTGCGGCGGCAGGGGCGTCGGCCATGGTGGGGAACGGCGAGGGACAGAGGCAGGGGGAATGGCATGTCCAGGGGCTTCGGTGCGCGACGTGGAGGCGTCCAGGCGTCCAGGGGCACGGGCGGCAAGCAGGTGGCGCCGTGGCGAGCTCAGGCACGCCGGCGTCACCTCCCTGCCTGCCTGGCGGGGAAGAAGCAGCTAGCTGGCGCGGGCCAGCATAGTGTTGGGCCGCCAGATGGGCCGGCTGGTGGGCTAGCTGGGCTGCGCCAGGTAAGTTCCTCTCTCTCTCTCTTTTTTCTGTTTTTTTTATTCTATTATTTCTATTAAAAATGCCAGGGAATTTCCAAAAATCATAAAATTAATCATGGCTACTGCTTAGAATATATCCAACAACAAACATTTTAGTTTATGATTATTTGAGCATTTAAAATATTTTATAGCATTTAAATGTTGAAATGCAAATACTATAAGAATTAATCCAATGACCTTAAGATGTCCTAGAAAAATGTGCACCATTTTTGTCAAAGCTTTTAACCCAAAACAAAAGGGGTGGGCTTTTTAGAAGGGCATTTCAGGTTCATTGAAAAAGTTTTTAGTAAACCCTAGTTGTTCCAGGGGGGTGCTGGGGTTCTGTCATCCCCATTTCAGTTTTCTAGGAATTTAAGCATGATGCACATGTTCAACCAATCCTAATGCATGACTAACACAGGGGGTGATGGGGTTCTGTCATCCCCATGTTCAACCTATCCCCATTTCACAACTCACCCCCGCTCAAAAGAATCTCGTCCCGAGATTTAGGATCCTCTGGGAAGAAGGTGGGATACTCGAGTTGAAGACGATCCTCCCTTTCCCAAGTGGCTTCTTTCTCGGAATGGTGTGACCATTGAACCTTGAGAAACTTGATATTATGGCATCGAGTGGTACGCTCGGCTTGATCAAGGATACGAATGGGATATTCCCGATATGAGAGGTTATCTTGTAGATCAAGCGTTTCGTGGTCCATTGCACGGATAGGATCCGCGAAGCAACGCCTGAGTTGAGAAACGTGGAAGACATCATGAACTGTGGAAAGATTCGAAGGTAGTTCTAATTGGTAGGCAACTTCTCCTCGTTTGGCAAGAATGCGAAAGGGTCCGATGTAACGAGGAGCCAATTTGCCTTTGATACCGAAACGATGGGTTCCCTTTAACGGAGTAACCCGAAGGTAAGCCTTCTCGCCGACTTCATAAGTCATGAGCTTATGTTTACGATCATATTGGCTCTTTTAACGAGATTGGGCTGTTTTCAATTTCTCACGAATAACGCGAACCTGCTCCTCTGCTTCCTGAATCATATCTGGGCCAAAGAGTTGTCTATCCCCGGTTTCTGACCAGTTAAGACGCGTTCAACATTTTCGTCCATAGAGAACTTCGAAAGGAGCTTTGCCCAAGCTACCTTGATAACTATTGTTATAAGCAAACTCTGCGAATGGAAGGCATTTCTCCCAACCCATTCCGAATGAGATGACAGAAGCTCGGAGCATATCTTCCAGAATTTGATTGACTTGCTCTACTTGACCACTTGATTGAGGATGGAAGGCGGTGCTAAAAGAGAGACGAGTTCCCATAGCATTTTGGAAACTTTCCCAAAATTGAGAGGTGAAGAGACTCCCACGGTCTGAGTTAATTTCTAATGGAACACCATGAAGAGACACTATTCGGGAGATGTATAAGTCAGCTAGGTGGCTAGCGGTGATACTCTCACGAATAGGTAGAAAGTGGGCTACTTTGGAAAGACGGTCGATCACGATGAAGATGGCATTATTCCCTCTCTTGGTCCTGGGAAACCCAGTAATGAAATCCATACTGATTTTATCCCATTTCCACTCGGGAATAGCCAAAGGATGAAGGGTGCCAGCAGGCCGTTGATGCTCTGCTTTAACACGACGACAGACGTCGCAGCTAGCAATGTATTGAGAAATTTCTCTCTTCATCCTAGTCCACCAAAACCTCTGGCGTAGGTCTTGATAGATCTTGGTACTACCGGGATGAATGGTGAGAGGGGAGTCATGAGCTTCCTTGAGAATCAACTGGCGTAGATGTTGTTTCTTGGGAACCACCAAGCGGTTCTCGAAGAAGACAACACCTCGCTCATCCATGGAAAAACATTTAGCAACTCCGCTAGCAATGTTTTCCTTAATCTGGAATATGCCCTTATCACGCTTCTGGGCAGCTATGATTTGATCCGTAAGGGTAGGTTTCGCCACCAGGGTGGATAGGAATCCTCGAGGAACAATGTGAAGCTTAAGCTTACGAAATTCCTCATGGAGAAGTGGTTGACTTTGTTGTAACATCAGATTGTTACAATAGGACTTACGACTTAGTGCATCAGCCATGACATTGGCTTTGCCCGGGGTGTAAGTTATTCCTAAGTCGTAATCCGAGATCAACTCGACCCAACGTCTTTGCCTGAGATTCAAATCCGGTTGGGTGAAGATATATTTCAAACTTTGGTGATCGGTGAAGATCTCGCAAGGATTACCAAGAAGGTAATGTCGCCACGTTTTGAGTGCATGGACTACAGCTACAAGCTCTAGATCATGTGTGGGATAGTTTTCCTCATGTGGGTGTAATTGCTGTGAAGCATAGGCCATTACCCGACGATCTTGCATGAGTATGCAACCTAGTCCTTGTCGCGAGGCGTCGCAATAGATAATAAAGTCCTTGGAGAAATCTGGTGGTACCAGTACGGGAGCAGATGTCAGGCATCTTTTCAGTTCCTGAAAGCTGAACTCGCACTGTGGAGTCTACTCGAAATTTTTATCTTTCTTGAGAAGTTCAGTTAGAGGTTTAGCAACCTTGGAGAAATTCTCGACGAAGTGGCGGCGATAGCTCGCTAAGCCAAGGAAGCTCCGAACTTGCTTGACCGTTTCAGGTGGAGTCCAATCAAGGACGGCTTGAACTCGCTCGGGATTGACAGCAATACCCTTACCAGAAATTACATGGCCTAGATAGGTCACTTCTGGCAACCAAAATTCACACTTGGAGAATTTGGCATAAAGGCGATGCTCTCGAAGTTTCGTCAATACCAGCCTTAGATGTTCGGCATGTTCCTCTTCATTCTTGGAGTAGATGAGTATGTCATCGAGGTATACTATGACGAATTTATCCAAATACTCCATGAAGACCGAGTTCATTAACCGATAGAAGGTGGCTGGTGATGAAGACATGTACCTAGGGTAGGGACACGGACCTGACCGAAGAGTCCTATCCTAGGACACCCCTGGGAGAAATCATCTTTCAATCGACTTGAAGGCATCCCACTCGGCAGGTTCAAGACACTCGACCAAGAAGCTGCCACTCGACCATGAAGCTATTCACTCGACTGCCAGAAGATGTACAGTCACTCCGTAGGCAAACGGTCAGCTGTTAAGTAGTCTTCATGGTCATTACGGCACTTTATTAGAGGCGTTACCAGTAACGCCCCATCTTAAATGTACTTTAAACCCTGCATTACTGAGGGCAGGAGGGGGTCGGCGAACTCTATATAAGCCACCCCCCTCCTCAGTAGGAAGGGTTCGCACCCCTATAATCCATACACGCATAAATCCAGTCGACCGCCTCCGGGCTCCGAGACGTAGGGCTATTACTTCCTCCGAGAAGGGCCTGAACTCGTAAACCTCACGTGTAACAACTTCCCAATAGCTAGGATCTCGCCTCTCCATACTCACCCCCCTACATCACTGTCAGAGTTAGAACCACGACAGTTGGCGCCCACCGTGGGGCTGGAATCTTAGCGCTTAGTTGGAGAAGTTGTGATTTTTCTCGATCCCTTTGATCATGTTTTCTTGCGGAGTTCTGGTGGAGGACCGCGAGATCTGTCTCGGCGTGCTCACCTTCATCGTCGACGACTCCGCCTGGCGTCAGGAGGCACCGCTCGACATCGACGCACTCCCCGCCCGCGGTGCGACACATTTCCGCGCATGCGTTCGTGGCGTCCTCTTGCGGCAACCGCCGACCCAATATGGGTCGGCCCCCATATCGTCTCCCCGCCCTGTCTCCCACCAGCGCAAGCGCTCCGGTCGGTCAAGACTTCAGCGGTGGGTGAGGCACGCTGTGGCCCGCCAATCGGCAGCCCCGCAAGTCGCGGCCATAGAGCCCGTCGAATCCCTCTACGGCCTGTTCGACCTGTCGACTGGCTCCGTGGAGACCGCATCCGAGTGCGATAGCAGCGATCCAGCGGCTGAGGTTCTGGCGGTCGATGGAGCACACAGTCCCCCTGGTTTCCCTCGCACTAATGGGGGCGCGGGTGGGGGCGATCTGTCGCATCCCCACGACGAGTATCTCCCCGAACCTCTCACGTCATTGCAGCGAGAGGAGCTTCGCCGCCGGAACATGGACGCGCTTCACACTCCCATCGTCGGAGAGACCCCCGAGGCCCGGGCCTTGGAGGACGCGCGTTTGGCCAACTTGGCCGAGCGCACTCGACTGGAGAATCTCCAGCGAGCACTCGACGAACAAGCGTGTCAGCGGGCTCCCGAGTCTAGTCGACGCCAGCTCTTCCCGCCGACGCGGGTATATCGAACCCCAGTTCAGAATCTGGCCGCCGCGGCCCATATAGCAGAATCGATTCAGCCCTCCCAGTCGGAGGCTGGCAGGGGCTTGTTACAGACCAGAGCATTGCTCCGGGCGGCGGGAGACCAGAATTCCGCTGTCTCCCAGTCGCGGAATAGGATCCACAGTCGGTCCGTCGCAACCGATACAGTCGAGTCAGCTCACAGCCCGAGATCGCCCCGAGGCGTGAAGGACGTGGTGGCCAGCATGGTCAGTACAGGAGGAATGAGCAGTATGATCATCGATTCGACCGTGATGATCGACGTCGAGTGCCAACCCCTCCCCCGAGGAGTGGGTCATATGCACCTCGACGGCAAGATGACAGACGCCCTCATAGTGTTGGGCAGAGGATTCCAGTCGACCCCAGAGACCCAGGCTTTGATGCGAGATCCATCCTCGTTCAAGGTTTGGTCGACAGGAACAGAGCTCATCGGGAAGGCCACAACAGAGATGCGCCTGCCAGCAGCAGAGTACGTGCTTCAGGGCCAGAGTGTTTCAGTCGAGCCATCAGAGCCGCAGTGATACCTCCCAATTTCAGGTTGGCGACTGGAATCGGCAAGTTCACCGGTGAATCTAAGCCTGACACCTGGCTCGAAGATTACCGAGTGGCTGTACAGATTGGCGGTGGCAATGACGAGGTGGCCATGAAGCATTTGCCTCTCATGTTAGAGGGCTCGGCCAGAGCATGGCTAAATCAGTAGGCACCCAGCAGCATTTACACTTGGGAGGACCTCTCCCGAGTGTTTATCACAACCTTTGAAGGAACATGCAAGCGACCTGCAGGCCTTACAGAGTTACGGTCTTGTGTGCAGAAGCCGAATGAAACTCTGAGGGAATACATCCAGAGGTGGATCACGCTGCATCACTCGGTTGAGAATGTGCCGGACCATCAAGCAGTTTGTGCCTTCAAGGAAGGTGTTAAATACAGAGAGTTGAATCTGAAGTTCGGTCGAACTGGAGAGATGTCTCTGAATCGGATGATGGAGATTGCCACCAAGTATGCTAACAGAGAAGACGAAGATCGACTCCGGAGTGGCAAGCAGAAAGCAGTCGCCCAGGAAACTGGAGGCAATTCCAGTCGGAAGCAGAAGCGGAAGGCTAAACCAGCCGCTCCTGGGGAGGCCCTGGCCGTAGCCCAGGGAAACTTCAAGGGAAAACCCAAGGGCACCTGGAAGGCCAAAAAAGTCAAGGATCAAGACGGAAATGATGTTTTGGATCTGCCATGTCACATCCACACCAAGAAGGATGAAGAGGGTAATTTTATTTACCCAAAGCATACCACTCGACAGTGCCGACTCCTGATCCAGCAGTTCCAAGGAAAGCAGTCCAAGGATAAGGAAAAAGAGTCGGACAGGGTCGAGGTCAAGGAAGACAGTGACAATGGATACCCCCAAGTCAATTCCACCCTGATGATTTTTGCCGATGTCGAGAGCAAAAGTCGACTGAAAGTCATTAACCGAGAAGTGAACATGGTTGCCCCGGCAACACCCAGTTACCTGAAGTGGTCACAGACCCAATTGTTGAAGGCACTCGACTGACTAAAGTCCTGATGGATGGAAGCAGTGGCCTGAACATACTGTATGCTGAAACATTGAAAAGAATGGGCATTCCGATGTCCAGACTCAGCACCAGTAACATGAGTTTCCATGGAGTCATTCCTGGGAAGAAAGCCCAATCACTCGGCCAGATCGCTCTTGATGTGGTTTTCGGTGATTCAAAGAATTACCGCAAGGAAAAGTTGACATTCAAAGTCGTGGACTTCCAAAGTGCTTATGATGCCATTTTGGGCAGGCCAGCTTACGCACGCTTCATGGCCCGGCCATGTTACGTGTACCTCAAACTGAAGATGCCTGGCCCCAAAGGTGTGATCACTGTCACAGGCAATCGGAAGAAGGCGGAAGAGAGCTTTCAGAAGGGCTCAAAGATAGCAGATGCTCAGATGGCAGTGGTCGAGCTGCAAGAGTACCAAACGACTGCCGATCCGAGTGAATTGCTACGGGCCAAGAAGCCCGCTTCGGACTCAGCTTTTCAGTCGACTGGTGAAACGAAGACAGTCCACATTCACCCGACCGACCTCGATGCTGCCCCGACTCATATCTCAACGATGCTCGACTCCAAATAGGAGGAAGCGCTCATCCAGCTCCTCCGTGAGAACTGGGACATCTTCGCATGGAAACCCTCCGACATGCCTGGAGTTCCCAGGGGGCTGGCTGAGCACCGTCTACGGGTCGACCCAAAATTCAAGCCTGTGAAGGAACATCTTCGACGGTCCGCCGTCCAGAAGAAGCAAGCCATTGGCGAGGAGGTGGCTCGGCTTTTAGCAGTAGAGTTCATCCGAGAAATTTACCATTCCGAGTGGCTCGCCAATGTCGTCATGGTCCCCAAGAAGGACAAGTCTCTTCGCATGTGCATTGATTTCAAACATATCAATCGGGCCTGCCCAAAGGATCATTTTCCTCTCCCTCGCATCGACCAAATAGTCGAGTCAACTGCGGGGTGCGAGAGGTTGTCTTTTCTAGATGCTTATTCCGGATACCATCAGATCCGTCTGTATGGACCCGACGAAATCAAAACAGCTTTCATCACCCCATTCGGATGCTTCTGTTATGTCACTATGCCGTTCGGCCTCAAGAACGCCGGAGCCACGTTCATGAGAATGATTCAGAAGTGTTTACTCACTCAAATCAGTCGGAATGTGGAGGCATACATGGATGATATTGTGGTCAAGTCACGCAAAGGTTCCGACCTGCGAGCTGACCTTGCCGAAACCTTTGCCAACCTCAGGAGGTATGATATCAAGCTCAACCCATCAAAGTGCACATTCGGAGTTCCAGGCGGAAAGTTACTCGGTTTTCTCGTTTCCGAACGAGGGATCGACGCCAATCCTGAGAAAATTGGCACCATACTCCGGATGAAGCGTCCCGTACGCGTGCACGATGTCCAAAAGCTTACAGGCTGCTTGGCCGCTTTAAGTCGATTCATTTCTCGTCTCGGTGAAAAGGCGTTGCCTCTCTACCGACTGATGAAGAAGTCTGACAAGTTCGAGTGGACTCCAGAAGCTGACGCAGCGTTTGCAGAACTCAAAACTCTGCTCTCCACCCAGCCGGTGCTTGCCGCCCCAATCAGCAAAGAGCCTCTGCTGCTGTACATTGCGGCCACGGGACAAGTTGTCAGTACAGTACTCACGGTCGAGCGGGAAGAAGAAGGAAAGGCCTTCAGAGTTTAGCGCCCAGTCTATTATCTGTCTGAAGTTTTGACCCCTTCAAAACAAAGATACCCTCACTATCAGAAGCTCGTATATGGGATTTACATGACCAAGAAGAAGGTTGCACACTACTTCTCTGACCATTCCATTACAGTCGTTAGCGACGCCCCACTGTCAGAGACTCTGCATAACAGAGATGCAACTGGTCGAGTGGCCAAGTGGGCGATTGAACTCCTTCCCTTAGATATCAAGTTTGAAGCAAAGAAGGCTATCAAGTCCCAAGCAATCGCAGATTTCATCGCCGAGTGGATTGAACAGCAACTGCCGACTCAAGTTCACTCGGAGCACTGGACCATGTTTTTCGACGGATCTAAGATGCTGAATGGTTCCGGTGCTGGGGTAGTTCTAGTCTCCCCCCGGGGATATAAGCTCAGATATGTTCTCGAGATTCACTTCGATTCCTCCAACAATGAAGCAGAGTATGAAGCACTTTTGTATGGATTGCGCATGGCCATTTCACTCGGCGTCCGTCGCCTCATGGTCTATGGCGACTCAGATTTGGTGGTTAATCAGGTGATGAAGGAGTGGGACGTCAGAAGTCCAGCTATGACTGGTTATTGCAATGCAGTGAGAAAGCTAGAAAAGAAATTCGAGGGGTTAGAGCTTCATCACATCCCCCGACTGAAAAATCAAGCAGCCGATGATCTAGCAAAGATAGGCTCCAAGAGAGAAGCTATTCCCAGCAATGTGTTTTTGGAGCACATCCGCTCGCTGTCAGTCCAGGAGGATCCTTTCACAGAAGAAGCCCCACAACCAAAAAGTGCCACAGATCCGACTGAAGTCGAAGTTCCCGCTGTGGTCGACCTGATCATGGAAGTCTTGGCCATCACTCCCGATTGGATGATACCATACATCGCGTATATCCTAAGGTTAGAGCTCCCAGAGGACGAGGAAGAGGCTCGACAGATCGTCCGCCGATCCAAGGCCTTCACAGTCATAAAGGGGCAGTTGTACAGAGAAAGCGCGACTGGAATCGGTCAGAAGTGCATAACTCCGGAAGAAGGTCAGATGATCCTTGATGAGATCCATTCGGGGACCTGCGGTCACGATGCGTCCTCCCGAACCATTGTGGCCAAAGCATACCGGGCAGGATTTTACTGGCCAAGAGCAAATGAGATGGCAAAGGAGTTAGTTGACAAGTGTGAGGGGTGTCAGTTCTACTCCAACATGTCCCACAAGCCCGCATCAGCCCTGAAGACCATTCCACTTGTCTGGCCCTTCGCTGTCTGGGGACTGGACATGGTCGGTCCTCTGAGAACAGGCAGGAGCGGTTTCACCCATGTGCTTGTGGCAGTCGACAAGTTTACCAAGTGGATTGAAGCTAAACCCATCAAGAACCTCGATGTTGGCACTGCTATTAGTTTCGTCAGAGGACTAACATTCAGATATGGAGTCCCTCACAGCATCATCACCGACAATGGGTCAAACTTGGATTCAGACCAGTTCAGAGCCTTTTGTGGCTCTCAAGGCACTCGTGTCGACTATGCGTCAGTCGCCCATCCCCAGTCGAATGGACAAGCTGAAAGAGCAAATGGTCTGATCCTCAAAGGACTAAAGCCTCGGCTAATGCGTGATCTCAAGCACGCAGCAGGTGCCTGGGTCGACGAACTTCCGTCAGTTCTATGGGGATTAAGGACCACCCCTAACCGGTCGACTGGAAGAACCCCATTCTTTCTTGTTTATGGAGCCGAAGCCGTTCTGCCAAGTGATCTCCTTCACAACGCTCCCCGAGTCGAGCTTTACACCGAAGATGAAGCAGAACAGGCTCGGCAAGATGCAGTAGACCTCCTGGAAGAAGAAAGAGAGATGGCCATGATCAGATCGACCATTTATCAGCAAGACTTGCGTCGATTCCACGCCCGGAATGTGAAGAGTCGAGCCTTCCAAGAAGGAGATTTGGTCCTCCGAGTGGATCAACAGAAACCACACAAGCTTGCTCCTACTTGGGAAGGCCCCTTCATCATCACCAGAGTCCTCCACAATGGAGCGTATCACCTCTTCAATGTTGATCGCCAGATCGACGAGCCTCGAGCTTGGAATGCGGAACTACTCCGCCCCTTTTACACTTGAGCTCCCTTGGACGAGATGTAATAAGAAAAATTCCCGCAGTTCGTTTTTATCAAAGGCAAGAGTGTTCCATTAATTGTTGTCACTTTTGTTTACATACGAAATCCCCCAGTGGGTGACTTAGCTGCGAATCCGTCTCGCCTAAGTTTGAAAAAATCCTACCGAGTGGAGAGCGATCCTCCCACTCGGGGGCTTAGCTGCAGTCCAGCACTCGCCTAAGTTCTCTCATTAGAGACTTAGCTGCAGTCCGGCACTCGCCTAAGTTTGAAAAAATCCTACCGAGTGGAGAGCGATCCTCCCACTCGGGGGCTTAGCTGCAGTCCAGCACTCGCCTAAGTTCTCTCACGAGACTTAGCTGCAGTCAGGCACTCGCCTAAGTTTGAAAAAATCCTACCGAGTGGAGAGAGATCCTCCCACTCGGGGGCTTAGCTGCAGTCCAGCACTCGCCTAAGTTCTCTCACTAGAGGACTTAGCTGCAGTCAGCACTCGCCTAAGTTTGAAAAAATCCTACCGAGTGGAGAGCAAACCTCCCACTCGGGGGCTTAGCTGCAGTCCAGACTCGCCTAAGTTCTCCTCACTAAGAGACTTAGCTGCAGTCAGGCACTCGCCTAAGTTTGAAAAAATCCTACCGAGTGGAGAGCAAACCTCCCACTCGGGGGCTTAGCTGCAGTCCAGGACTCGCCTAAGTTCTCCTACGAAGAGACTTAGCTGCAGTCAGCACTCGCCTAAGTTTGAAAAAATCCTACCGAGTGGAGAGCAAACCTCCCACTCGGGGGCTTAGCTGCAGTCCAGCACTCGCCTAAGTTCTCCTACGGAGACTTAGCTGCAGTCAGCACTCGCCTAAGTTTGAAAAATCCTACCGAGTGGAGAGCCTCCCACTCGGGGGCTTAGCTGCAGTCCAGCACTCGCCTAAGTTCTCCTACGAAGAGACTTAGCTGCGGTCAGCACTCGCCTAAGTTTGAAAAATCCTACCGAGTGGAGAGCAAACCTCCCACTCGGGGGCTTAGCTGCAGTCCAGCACTCGCCTAAGTTCTCCTACGAAGAGACTTAGCTGCGGTCAGCACTCGCCTAAGTTTGAAAAATCCTACCGAGTGGAGAGCAAACCTCCCACTCGGGGGCTTAGCTGCAGTCCAGCACTCGCCTAAGTTCTCCTACGAAGAGACTTAGCTGCAGTCAGCACTCGCCTAAGTTTAAAAATCCTACCGAGCGAGAGCAAACCTCCCGCTCGGAGCTTAGGCTGCAGTCCAGCACTCGCCTAAGTTCTCCTACGAAGAGACTTAGCTGCAGTCAGCACTCGCCTAAGTTTAAAACCCTACCGAGCGAGAGCAAACCTCCCGCTCGGAGACTTGGCTGCAGCCCAGCACTCGCCTAAGTGTGAAAACATTTCTCGTGTCCCAAGGACGACGAGGGGCAGGTCGACTGCCACCTTCTCCTTCGGAGCTGCACCACAGACACAAAGAGATTCAACGACAAATCAATTACGGATAAAGCCTAAAAGGTCCTAGAAACCTCAGGTCAAAGTACTCGAAGCCCCCGGCTCGGCAGAGTTTAACTGTTACACTTCCACTCGGCATTCCGAGGCAAATTTAAGGCAGAGTTTAACGGTTTACAAAATACACTCGGCATTCCGAGGCAAGTTTTTTCATTCCTCAGGAGGAGGAGGACTGGCAGGGGCCACGAAACTCATCCAAGTCGATCCCATCTGCGATGCGGGTAGCAGCAGCAATAAATGTCTCCATGAAGTCCTGGAAGTTGTGCTTCCTTGTTGGCGACTTGGATGGCGGCCAGCTTCTCCTCCCGCACCTCCTTGCAATGGACGCGGACCAGAGACAGAGCCACGTCAGCGCCACACCGAGCTGAAGACTTCTTCCACTCCTGCACTCGGTCAGGAGATTCCGTTGAGTCGAGTCATCAGAGACTCGAGATCATTCTGGAGCGTAGATTCCTGGCCAAAGTGTCGGGTCGATCCGCGTCATGGCAACCTTCAGTCGAGCCAAGTAATCCACGACGCCGTCAACACGAGACTCCAGACGGAGCACGTTCATTGCGGCCTCGTCCTTCACAAGAGAGTTAACAGGGTCCAAGCTCGGCTCCACTCGACTGGTCTCCTCTTCAAAATTCTGGCAAAGCTCTGCATACAAGATTCAAGGATAAGACAATTTTCACAGAATGAGTCGACTCAAAAACCAGTCGGAACTGAATGCGCACCTTCAAGCTTAAGGTACAACTTCTTGGCGAGGCTCCCCAAAGTAGCTCTCCAGGTCGTTTCTCCCGCGAGCGAGGCCTTCCAGCTTCTCGCTCAGGGTGAGGTTCTCCTTCTTCCAACGCGAACACTCCCTGTTGGCTTCATTCAGAGCGGTCTTCAACTTGGTATTTTCTCCCTTCTAATTGGTCGACCGAAGCCAGCTTCTGCTGCGGCCAGAGCGGTCTTGTCATCAGCCTCCTTACGGGCAGCAGCCAAGTCCTGATCCTTCTTCGCCAGAGCTTCTTTCAGTTTTTCTGCAAAAAATGATGAGTCGGAGAAAGCGAAAAGATACTCAAGCCTAAAACAAACCAGTCGACAAAAGTGTCTTACCTGCGGCGCCGTCTCTGACATTCTGCAGCTGTCCTGGCCAGCTCCAGATCAAGGTTCATTTGAATTTGCTGCTTCTCCAAGTCAGCCAAGCGGGTTCCAAGATCACAAGATTTCTGAAGTCAAAGAGGAGGAGTTACAATTTCAGTAAAAAGGAAAAAGCAACAAAGGCAGTAAATACTAAGACTACGGTCGACTGCCAGCAGTCCACCATAGTCTCGGGGACTACACCCAGTGGGTGCACTTAGCGTGCCCCCACCGGTTCCTATCCCACTCGACCGTTCCCTGAAGTCGAGTCCAAGACAAGCTGCTTCCGAGCAGTTAAGAGACAATAACAGAGTTTCTAAGACTACAGCCGAAGCAAAACATTCGACAGTAGCCTCGGGGGCTACACCCAGTGGGTGCACTCAGCGTGCCCCCACAGTAAAAAAAAGAGAGAGAAAAGACGTCGACTGCCCGCAGTCGACGAGGTTCCATTCGGCACGACCCGATCAGACAGAGCGAAGAAACTCAACTACGACTCAATTTAAAAAGACTACAGTCGACTGCCAGCAGTCGACCGTAGTCTCGGGGACTACACCCAGTGGGTGCACTTAGCGTGCCCCCACTCATCCAAGAATTGGCAAAACACCCAGTGGGTGTACAAACTTAAAGACCTTCGAAAAAGAAATTCTTCAAAGAACATACCAAAACAGACCAAGTGTTGAAGTCGACTGACCTGGACATTGCTCTGAAGAGCCGAGCTTGCGTCGTAAGCCGCCTGGCAAGCCTCCCGAGCCACCTTTACCTGCTCCATCATGACTCCACCTGGCGTATAGCCTCCTTGCAGCAGCCGCTTGGTCCTCAGGGACGGGGTACTGTAAAGTGCATCTAGTGCCACCCCTAGTTGGTTTTGGAGTATTGACGACAAACCTTAGTTGAGGGACTAACGTGTTTGTGAGAATTGCAGGAAAACACAGGTAGAAGTCCCTCATTGATTCGGTTTTACTACCAGAGATGACCCCTAAAAATGTACGAAGACATTGAAGACAATGGTGGTTTATGAAGATATTCATATTGAAGACAATGACATGAGAAGACTCCCTATGAAGCTTTTGGAACTCGAAGACCTAGATCCTTCGTAGTTTTATTTCATTCATGTTGTGTGATAGGAACCACCGTACTGTTAAGTGGGGTCGAAGAGAACTAGTCAAAATGACTGAAGTGATGCTAAATTCAAATCCTATGTCTTCGAGCGAAGCCTATGAGAGAAAATCTTGTCCAGAGTCAGACAAGTCAGCTTTACTTGTAGCCCAAGTAAAGTTGCCGTGTGAGTTTGAAATCCGACCGTTGGTACACGTGTCAGTTCCTTAGTGACCCAGGGTCATTTCGGACAGATCAGGTCGGGTTGCCAAGTGGCTATAAATAGTCCACCCCCCACAACCTTAAATGGTTGGCTGCTCAGATTTCAGTGCACGGCTTTTGTCGTTTGAGAGCAACCCACCTCGAAGCCTTTGAAAGAAAAATTCCCAGTGAGGAGAAAAGCCCTAACCACCCAGAGCCAGAGTAAATTGGGCATCACTTAAGTCTTCGTGTCTGTGTGATTTGAAGACTTATTACACTTGAGGACTGTGCATCCTCCAGATGGTTAGGCATCGCGTTCTGAGCATCCAAGAGAAATTGTGGATTGCCAGTGAACGAAGTCTGTGAAGGTTTGGGGGTCTACCTTGAAGACTTACCAGAGTGATTGGGCGAGGTCTGTGTGACCTTAGCTCAAGGAGAAAACGGTGAGGACTGGGTGTCTTGGACTAAGTGTCCTTGACTGGGTGTCCGGGACTGTGTGTCCTTTGGTTTAAATACCTAGCCGCTCCAACCAGACGTACAGTTGTCACAGCAACTGGAACTGGTTCAACAAATCATTGTCTTCAACGTGTCACTGGTTTCATCTTCACTTCCCTTCACTTACAGTTATTCATTGTGAAGCCATTGCATGCTTGCTTTATCTTTTGTCTTCACAACATGAATGTATGATCTGTTCGGCTTCATAACTTCTTCCTACCTGATCCTTATTACACTGAAGCTGTTTGTCATTGCGCTTTCACTCTATTGAATACATGATTATGGCTGGCCTAGTGTAATCTAACTTCCGCTGCATAGTAATAGGCATAATCTTCACTGTTTGTCTTCATAACTCTCACGTTTTGAAGACTTTCATAAAAATCGCCTATTCACCCCCCCTCTAGTCGATATAATGCACTTTTCAATTGGCATCAGAGCAAGGTGCTCCCTTGTTCTGTGTGATTCGGTTTAACCACCTGGAGTTTTAGCTATGTCGACTGCAGGGATAATCAAAGTCTCCGCTGCTTGTCCCGTCTTCGATGGAACTGAATATCCCTACTGGAAGAATAAGATGCACATGCATCTTGAAGCCATTGACGTCGACCTATGGTATGTCGTCGAAAACGGCGTTCCCAAGGCTGGAGAAGGTGTCACTGCTGCTGATGTCAAGAAGTTCGTTCAACTGGACTCTACTGCCAAGAATATCATCTGTGGTCATCTGACCAAAGGACAGTATGGCCGTGTGAGTGCCTTGAAGACATCCAAACTGGTCTGGGATTGGCTCTCCAAAGTTAATGAAGGCATATCAACCCAGAGAGATCAAAGAATCAGTGTCCTTCGCAATATCTTCAACCGCTTCAAACGAAATGACAATGAGAATGTCCAGCACACCCTTGATCGGCTCACTGACATCACAAATGAGCTTCAAGCCCTCGGCGCTAGTGAGATCACCAAACATGAAATCGTCAAGACGCTACTGAGATCACTTGATAGTTCATTTGATATTCTGTCCCTAATGATTCAAGAACGTCCTGATTTCAAGACACTCGATCCGTCTGACATACTTGAGAGGCTCAACACACATGAGTTTCAGCTTTCTGAGAAAAGAGATATCTACGGTCCAAACTATGGGCGAACTCGTGCCTTGAAGGCAAAAGCTGTCTCCTCATCTGAAGAAGAATCTGACTGCAGTTCTGATGATCCTGAAGACATTGGAAGAGAACTTGCAATGCTAGTGAAGAAGTTCCAAAAATTCACTAACAAGAAAGGCTTCAGGAAATCTTCACGATCAAGCTCAAGGAATGATGAAGCTTCTGCTCATGACTACAAGAAGAAAACATGTCACAAGTGCAAGAAAACTAGACACTTCATCTCTGAGTGTCCACAGTGGGACAATGAGAACAGAAGGAAGAAGAAGAGCAAGGAATATGATTCTGACGACAAGAAGAAGAAGAAATACTCAAAGTCTTCTTCCAAAACTTCATCAAAGTCTTCATCACACAAGAAGAGCTCATCTGGCAAGGCACGTGCGTTTGTTGGAAAGGAGATGGATTCAGAGGAGGAGTCCGCATCTGAGGAGGCAGAGGTGGAGTCTGAGGAGGAGTCTCATTCTGGCATTGCGAGTCTGGCTATAGCATACGTCGCCAAGTCCATCTTCAATACTGAAGACAATGACTGCATCACCGACACCGACGCAAATGACAAGAACGACTCCACTCCTACCTACTGCTTCATGGCACGCGGTGCCAAGGTAAACACACGCACTACTCGCTATGAAACATCTAGTGACGATGACTCTGAATGTGATTCAAAACCTAGCTACAAAACACTTGCTAAAATTGCAACTGAACAACAGAAAGCTATGGAACATATTCAAAAATTGTTATACAGAAGCGATGATCTGTTGGGTGCTGAAATGACTCGATCTGAATCCTTAATTGAAGACATAAAAAACCTTCACGTTAAGTATCAGGAACTTGAAGATCGTCATGATACTCTCTCAACAACTCATGAAAAGCTTTCCTATGATTATCTTCAAAGGAAGCAAGAACATGAGAAATTGAGGGTGGCTCATGAAGATCTTCAAAAGGAAAACGAGTCACTTCGCGCTGAACAGATCAGTCCCGCTCAGGAAGGATTTGAACCACCATGTCTTAAATGCATTGAGCGTGATAATGCTGCTTCTGTTGCTGAATGTTCCACTGCTACTACTGTTTCAATATCTTCAACTGTTGACGTGGTAACTAACCCCTCTGCTGAGGATACCACTGCTATTGCTGATGAGAATGCTAGGTTGAAGACATTGCTTGAAACAGGGATGTACAAAAGTCTGAAAGGGCATCAGACATTATGTGATGTCCTTAAGAAGCAGATTCTGAACTGAAACCCTAGGAAAGAGGGTGTTGGGTTCGTGAGGAAAATTAATGCAGATGGGTCTTACTAGAAACCTGAGCAGTACCCCAAAACCACATGGGTTGCTGCAAAGGAATCCTCAGCAGATCCATCCAATCTGTCTGGCTTCACTTGTGCTAACCCAATTATCATTGATGAATCCTTTGATGCAAACTATAAACTGTTTAAGAATCAGAATGATGAAGTGTTTGCCAGGTACATTGGTACTAACTGCAGGAATGGACCGCCTATGAAGAAGATCTGGGTTCCGAAAACATGTCTGGAAAATCTTCCTGTGAATGTCTTCATGACACCTCACTTGAAGAAGACAAACCTCAGACCAAAGGCTTCATATGGTCCAAATGCTTCATACAAACAGGGGACTCACCTAAGTCGCACTAACGCAAATGTTTTGCAGGGGAACCATACTCAGGCATATGAATATGAGAGTGGTTCATCGAACCGTCATGTTCAGATGACCAAAAATTATTCTGCTTATTCCTATGAGTATTATTGTCCACCTGCTAGACTGTTTGCTAAGGTTTCAAAGCCAAAATTCTCAGATGCTGCACCTAGACTTATAGCTTCTAAGCCACCCTTGAAGATGTGGGTGGTTAAGAAAGCTTAACTCTCCTTTGCAGGGAAAGGTCTCCAGCACAAAAACAAAATCTTCTGATGCTATTGCTGGGGACCATAAAAATCTTGTGGGGCGCAAGATAAAATGCCCAAATGGCATCATTATGTACTTCGTTCCTGAATCGCATGCTACTCTCCCCATTAGTCCTAATCTGGATCTAAGTTTTCATAACCCACTGGTTCGTCAAATGTTTATGCTTCACAACACTCTTCGTGAAGCCTATCCCCCTAACTGCACTGTAGGGTACGATACCAGCGACTTCAAAGTCTTCAGAATGGATTATTGACAGTGGGTGTACAAATCACATGACTGGCAGAAGAAGCCTTCTTATGGACTCAACTTTACGTCCATCCAACAAGAGCCACATTACATTCGCTGACACTGGTAAAAGTAAGGTATTGGGTCTAGGTAGAGTTGCAATCTCAAAGGATCAACACATGGTTAAAGTCATGCTTGTTGAATCCCTTGGCTTCAACTTAATGTCTGTCTCAATGCTTTGCGATTTGAATATGATTGTAATGTTTGGCAAATATCGCTGCCTGGTGCTAATGGAATCTGACAAATCTCTAGTGTTTGAAGGGTATAGGAAAGGTGATTTGTATGTGGTAGATTTCTCAGCAGGACCACAACTTGCAGTATGTCTTCTTGCAAAAGCTTCAGAATGCTGGCTTTGGCATCGAAGGCTTGGGCATGATGGCATGAGGAACCTCCACACCCTTGCGAAGAAAAAGCACGTCATAGGCATCGAGGGCGTCAAGTTTAAGAAAGATCACTTATGCGGTGCTTGTGAAGCAGGGAAGATGACAAGGGCAAAACATCCTTCGAAGACAATCATGACTACTACACAACCCTTCGAACTGCTTCACATGGATCTTTTCGGTCCCACTCACTACTCAACTTTTACTACTTCTGCATGCCTCTATGGCTTCGTAATTGTTGATGATTATTCTAGATATACTTGGGTGCACATAATCCTTTACAAGACTGAAGTGCAGGATGTCTTCAGACGCTTCGCAAATCGAGCTATGAACAATTTTGGCACCAAGATAAAGCACATCAGAAGTGACAATGGCACTGAATTCAAAAATACTGGCCTTGATACATATCTGGATACCTTGGGCATCACACATGAATTCTCAGCTCCATACATGCCACAGCAGAATGGCGTCGTCGAACGCAAGAACAGAACACTCATTGAGATGGCCAGAAAAATGCTAGATGAATACAAGACTCCAAGAAAATTCTGGACTGAAGCCATTGATACTGCATGCCATACAATCAATCGTGTTTATCTTCACAAGCTTCTGAACAAGACATCCTATGAACTCCTAACTGGCAAGAAGCCAAATGTCAGTTATTTCAGAGTATTTGGCGCAAAATGCTGGATCAAGGACCCACACCACACCTCAAAGTTTGCACCAAAAGCACATGAAGGCTTCATGCTTGGATATGGAAAGGATTCGCACTCCTACAGAGTCTTCAATCTCTTCCACTACAAAGTGATTGAAACAGTGGATGTGCGATTTGATGAAACCAATGGATCACAAAGAGAGCAATTGCCAAATGTGCTAGATGAAGTTCCAGCAAATGAATCAATCAAGCTTATGGGAACTGGAGAAATTGTACCTTCTGAAGCTCAACCTGAAGAAGAACTTATCATCTCAGCACCTGATCCACATGAAGACAATGCTCAGCCTGAAGATATACCTTCAAATGACCACATAGATCAGCAAGAGCAAAGTCTTCGCCCCACACACCCTCGTGTTGCAAATGAAGTACAAATTGACAAAATACTTGATAGCATCAATGCACCTGGTCCACTCACTCGTTCAAGGGCAACTCAACTAACAAACTTCTGTGGGAATTTCGCATTCGTCTCAATATCAGAACCCAAGAAAGTTGAAGAAGCCTTCATGGAACCTGAATGGATTCAAGCTATGCAAGAAGAGCTTCAACAGTTTGAGCTGAATAATGTATGGGAACTGGTTAAGTGTCCTGATCCACGGAAGCACAACATAATAGGCACCAAATGGATATACCGCAACAAGCAAGATGAGCATGGTCAAGTTGTCAGAAACAAAGCTCGTCTAGTTGCTCAAGGATATACTCAAGTGGAGGGCATTGACTTCGATGAAACATTTGCTCCTGTGGCTAGGCTTGAAGCCATACGCATACTGCTGGCCTATGCAAATCATCATAACATACTTCTATATCAAATGGATGTGAAAAGTGCCTTTCTCAATGGCAAGATTGAAGAAGAAGTGTATGTTGCACAACCACCTGGCTTTGAAAATCCAAAACATCCTGATATGGTATACAAGCTCAACAAGGCACTGTATGGCCTCAAACAAGCCCCCAGGGCCTGGTATGATACACTCAAGTACTTTCTGAAGAGCAAAGGCTTCACACCTGGTTCCCTGGATCCCACTCTTTTCACGAAGACATATGATGGTGAACTGTTTGTGTGCCAAATATATGTGGATGACATTATCTTCGGTTGCACCAATCAGAAGTATAGTGAAGAGTTTGGATATATGATGCAAGAGCAATATCAGATGTCCATGATGGGGGAGCTGAAGTTCTTCCTCGGTCTTCAAATACGGCAACAACGCAACGGCATCTTCATATCTCAAGAGAAATATCTTAAAGAGTGCCTGAAGAAGTTCGGTATGCAAGACTGCAAAGGCTTCACAACACCAATGCCAGCCAAGCATCATCTGGGTCCCGACGACAATGGTAAAGAGTTCGATCAAAAGGTATACCACTCCATGATTGGGTCTTTGCTTTATTTATGTGCATCTAGGCCAGATATCATGCTTAGTGTTTGCATGTGTGCTCGATTTCAAGCGACACCAAAGGAGTCGCATCACTTAGCTGTGAAGCGAATTCTTCGATATTTGGCTCACACCCCAACTCTAGGATTATGGTATCCAAAGGGCTCAGAGTTTGATTTGGTTGGATTTTCGGATGTTGATTATGCTGGTGACAAAGTTGATCGCAAGTCTACATCAGGCACATGTCACCTTCTGGGACGATCACTTGTATGTTGGTCTTCAAAGAAGCAGAACTGTGTATCACTCTCCACTGCTGAATCTGAATACATTGCTGCTGGATCTTGCTGCGCTCAGCTTCTGTGGATGAAGCAAACACTCAAGGATTATGGCATTCATCTGAAGCAAGTGCCACTTTACTGCGACAACGAAAGCGCCATCAAGATTGCCAACAACCCAGTTCAGCACTCGAAGACAAAGCACATTGAAATTCGTCATCACTTTCTCAGAGATCATGTTGTGAAGGAAGACATTGATATCATACACGTCAACACTGAAGAGCAATTGGCAGACATCTTCACCAAGCCCTTGGATGAGAAGAGATTTTGCAAGTTACGGTGTGAGCTAAATATCTTGGAATCCTCAAATGTCCTGTGATCAGGCACACATCCTAACACTTATGCATATTGATGACTTAGATGTGCAACACACGAAGTAGCGTATATCTTCAATCAATGAAGACATACATTCTAAGTGTGAATACATTAATGTGGAATTTGACTTCGGAGCGTCACGATAATTGTGCGCCGTGTCTGGGTCTAATACTTCCTATACGGTGGGTAACGCCACCACCAAACGTTCCATTTTGAAGTGTTTCTCTCATGGCGTTACCTCTCAATGTCTTCACAATTGGTTTGGCTTCATTCTCTGTATGTCTTCATGATTATCTTCACTGCGTTGATTATATGGATATATATGTACTGATGTTCTGTCCTCTACAGCATTCACTTATAGCTATGTCTTCTTGGTTGAATCTTTTTGAACTAAGTGAATGTGATCGGACCCTAACCTCTCTATGCTTTCTATCTCAAACTCTATCTCTCCAAGTCATATGCATTCTGTTGAAACTGTCGAATGTCTTCACTGTGTCCTTGTCAACTGAAGACATAGTGACAACCATAAAAGTTCAGTTTTAATGCTCATTCCTCCACATAAGATCCGGAGAAGCAGGAACGACCGACCGACAATTTAGGCGTGCGTGGGACGTGGAACAAATCCCAATCGTCCTCTAACTGGCCACGCGTGCCTCAAATGCGAACCGCCAGGGGTACCTGCGTAATAGCGCAGTGACGCCTCTATCCCTATAAATATACGATTCACTGTGGTCATTATCTCCTTCTTCCACCCTCGCACGAACCCTAGCGCCACCGCTAGCACTCGACGAAGCCGGCGACGAAGCGCTTCACTGCCGCAACCTCTCCGACGCCATTTTCACGCCGACAGCGGACATCAATCTCTCCGCCGTCGCCGTAGGTGTCTTCAGTCGCCAAGTTAGGGCACGGAGGATCGAACTGCTCGACCTCAACTCTCACTTCGTCTAGCAGTTCCAAGTGTGGTAAATAAAACCTCTTTTTACAGCTTCTTTTGATCCTACAGTTCAGTCACTTTCTGCCATAAGAAGTTTCTCTTCACACCAGTTAAATCTCTCGCTGCATCTCATAACATGCCTAGTACATTCACTTGTGCTTCATAAAGTAGTTAGATTCCTCACTTGTATTGATCTATGGGTTCGTACAAATCTGGAACCAACTTCTTATCTATAAGTGAATGTCTTCGCATAATGAGGTCAATGTCTTCGAAACCGATTTATCTTCAAAATCTTTTGAGAATGCATATGACCTCTTCCCCTTCCCTCGCACCTTAATGCTGTCACAGGTACATGTCCGTGGGAGAATCCTTTGGTTCTCATAGTCTGCATTCATTTGTAGAGTACTTGCAGCATCACATCAACTCGCCTGAAGCCAGTTCTTGCAAAAGGAAGCCTTTGAAGCCTTTGAACATCTTGAAGCCTTCCAATTTATTCATGGCTTCAGAAACAGCAGCAAGGAAGGGAGGCAGACAGCGACGTGGTGAAACGTCCAAAGATCTGCCTGATGAATTGGCAGAGATGTACAAAACTGATCCTGAAGAAAGCTATGGTCAGCGCAAGACACGAATCCAATGGATTCGAAGATATTGGGCAGAGCAATGGTTCCACTACCGCTTTGTCACTCAGGAATATGCGGAGAAGTGCGCCATCAAGAGACCTTGGGGAGATGTATTATACAAAAATCTTGTACCTAGGTCCAGAGACGAAGCCATTGCTCAAGGCTTCTATCCATGCATGGTGAGAGGACCACAGCCAGCTGAGGCACATCCGTCATCACTTCTCTGGTGTCGCGATGATAATCTCTTCAAGCGCAACTTTCAGTTTGCACAACAGTCAGCAAAGATAAACAAGAAGAAATTTGGTCTTGACTTCAACCCTGGTCCCTCCTCACCAAGGGCAGATGGCACACGCAACGCCGATCCCAATATCATCGGGCCGTATGCCAATCTTGCAGGCCTCATCACTCGCATCCTAGTCCAAGGGACTGCTGTGAATGACCCTCCAGCAGATACTGAGTCAGATGACGCCCCTGCTGCTCCGAAGCCAAAGCAGAAGAAGCCAAAAGCTCCAAAAGCTTCAAAGCCAGCCGTTTCTCCCAAGATCGCAAGAGTGAAGCCTTTAGCAACTGCACCTCCTGAAGCCAGTGTGCAGTCAGAAGGCTTATCACGAGTGTCCAAGCCCCAAGAAGCCAAGAAGCCTCAGCCACACACAGGCAAAGAGCTCACAGCTGTTGACATTCTGCGCTGCGAAGCCATTGATCTCTCAAGCGATGAAGATCTTGGAGATGATGCTCTTGAGCAGCTCATCAAGAGCAAGGAGGAGGCTGAAATCTTCAACAATCTGCCTCTGTTTGATGTCCCCATCATCCACAACTTCATCGATGAATGGTTTGACACACCAGACATGAGCTTCAATGATCTGCAGCTACCCATAGGCCTCAGCGTTGCCTTTCAAGGTGCAATTGCTTCAGAACTTGCAATAGCCCAGCGCATTGTAGAACTGAAGCAGAAAATTGATTATGAAAAGGCTGAGTTCAAGAAGCACGTGGCCAAGCTCAGTGTGCAAGAAGTGAAAAACTTCAAAACCATGTTGCATGAGCTGAAAGAGAGCTTCCTGAAGACGCGTGCTGAAGCTCAAGGCTCGCGAGAACGCATGAAGACTTTGGCTGATCACTGCGTGCAGGCCTACAATGAGGCAGAAAAGCGCAAGGCGCTTGGGCGTCCCGGCATTGACCCCAGGATGGCCGCGAAGAAGAAAAAGAAGGCGGCTATGCCCGAACCTGAAGCGCCAAGGTCAGAACCTGATGCTCCGATTGTCTTCCCCGCTGCAATGACTGGCTCGAAGCCAAAGAGTCGATCAACCGCCTCACAGCACAAGAAGACACGGACTGCAGAGGCTAAAGCTAAGAAGAGAAAACATTCTGAAGCCTCTCCTTCTGAACCCATCATCAAGAAGCGCAAGACAAAGAAATCTCGGGCTGCTCCCACAGAGCCCTTGATAGTTGAACCACTCTGCGTCCGCTATCTTGACGCAGATCGTCAGTTGACAGTGCATGAGCCTGCTTACATAGAGGCTCCGCACGCTGAAGACATTCCAGCAGCCAACCCCAATGCTGCTGAAGGCATTGATCCCCAAGACAATGTGCAAGGTGATGCAGCCCTTCCTCAGCTTGAGACAAGCGAACAGATCAGTATTGGTCGTCCATTGACGCCAATCACAGAAAATGCGTCATGGGCAGATAGCCCACAGGAGGAAGATGAGCCCCATCCCACTGCAACTCCACCAGCGCCTACACTCCATAGGCTTCGCAAAGGGCCAAGGGCTCAGGCTGCTGAAGACATTCCGGCTGCATCAGCCGAAGAGCAAGCAGAAATACCACAAGCTCCAACTCCCCCGCACCAACAAGAAGCAGTTCTCAAGGAGAACGTGCCTGAAGCTGAAAATGTTGAGGCTGACACAAACAACGCCGAAGCAAATGTGGAGCCCTCCCCAACAACAGCTTCAGAAGACACCGAAGCTACTGCTCCTGAACATTCTGTGCCTGAGTCTGCTGCCGGACCACAATTCAACTATCATATTGCGCACAGGCCCCAGGTCCAGAAGCCGATCCCATGACTACCAAGGTTCCCAGGTCCTGCATCAGCTCCTGGTTCCTTCAACATCAACGGCTTCAGGGCAGATAACACGTTTTTCAACCGCTCCAAGAACCCTTATTCAAGGGAACGGATTGTATCAGATAGGTTCTGGAGCCATCAACAGCGCAGCTATTATTCATGCATCCTCTACAACCAAGGCCGCATCTTTCCTCACAAGCGCCTTGAGGTTGAAGCTGTTGTAGGTCTGCCTGGTCTGGAAGAAGCACTGGATTGCTTCAAGCAAGTGGGTTTTCTGCCATTTATCACTGACGAAGAGCACTGGAACGAAGAGCTTCTGCTCCAGTTCTATGACACTTTGCATATCAAAGGCTATAACAGAGATCCGAAGACATGGATCCTGGAGTGGATGACAGGCAATATCCATCATGAAGCCAATGCTTTCGACCTAATTGAGCTTACCGGCCTTCCCACTCCTGGCGAATTCTTTGAAGAAGGGTGCCAACTCCATGCTGAAGCAATTGAGAGCATATTTCAGCGTCCTGAGCCAGATATGAGTCAGATGCTCTCAATGATGAAGCCATTTCCTCCAAATGCACCCTATCCAACTAGGTTCTTCGTTGAAGACTTAGAGTACCTGCCCAGAACAATATATCACATCATAAGGCGGACTCTCTGGCCAGTCAAGGGACACTCTCGATATGCAACGATTGATGGTGCAATGAAGACTCTCATCTTCTGCATTCTTCATGGCAAATGCTTCAATGCACAGGATCTCTTCATCCGTCAATTTGCAGCATCTGCTTCAGAACTGTTTGGATTAAAGTTTTATGCTCCTTGGGTTATGAGGCTGATAAAGCTTCACTCTGCAATCTCCTATCAACCCTCAGCCCGCAATCATAGGATATTTTTGCCAGATATGGACACATCTGCTGAAGCAATATATCCAGAGCCGGCCAAGCAACCACTAAGTCTTCAGAATGCAGAACACCAGAGCTTCACTCAAAATATTGAAGGTGTTGAAGCTCTCTCCCGAGTGTATCCAATGGCTGGCACCACACGTGCCCCTGCATCAACTGAAGCCACCAACAGCACAGCTGCAAAGAGACCCAAGAAGCACGCTCGTGCACTCACTAACAGAGAGCTTCTTGTGGCTCTTCACCAAAAGCAAGATAGGCATCACGACTGGCTCAAGAGGCAGATGAGAAGCATCATGCAAGACGTCAATCGCATCAGAAATATGGCAACCAAGAATGCATTTGTCACACACGAGACGTGTCGCCGCACTTGGAAGGGCCTCACCATGATGTGCCCTGAAGCTGAACTGCATGAGGATGGCTTCACAGAGCACTTCAAATTTGACTCCACGCCTCCAAGAAGAGCGGTGATGCGCAGCACACCATCACTTGAAGAGTCAGAGTTCTCTTCTTCTGCTGCCACCGTGTCTGCCCGGATTATTGAAGAAGAAGACGACGCGACATCATCTCCACCTGCTTCAACGCGCGTCGAATCTGCACCAAGCTCGTCTGCACCGCCGCCAAACAACTCCATCGACCCTGCTGCGCTTGGGAACGCGTAGAAACCTCTATGTCTTCAAACCTTTTTGGTCATCACTGACAAAAGGGGGAGAAGCATATGATGGTAATAGTCTTCAAGCGGGTCACTATGGGCGGGTGCCTTCATATTTTGCTACATTTTGCTTCGTGCTTACAACTCCCGTTTTTGCTACATTTGCTTCTTTGAGTTGTAACACTTAGCCTTGATGGCCGTCTGCTACCTGCTTGTCACTCCGTTATGCGAAGATAAATTCCGCATGTGCGACGATAAATTCCGCACTCATCTCTTACTGCAGACGTCCATCTTCCATTATGCATGTCATTATCTTCATATACATAGTGGATTGTCATCATAAGTTGAAGTGGATCTCCACAAGTACAACCTGCCATGTGCATTTGCATTCAAAAGGCAAATTACTTATATGCACATCTTCAGGGGGAGCCCTTGCAACTTATGAAGACAAATTCCTTTACTATTTCACAAATTATGTTCCCCGTTGAAAACTTCAACTAGTTTGTCATCAATCACCAAAAAGGGGGAGATTTGTAAGTGCATCTAGTGCCACCCCTAGTTGGTTTTGGAGTATTGACGACAAACCTAGTTGAGGGACTAACGTGTTTGTGAGAATTGCAGGAAAACACAGGTAGAAGTCCCTCATTGATTCGGTTTTACTACCAGAGATGACCCCTAAAAATGTACGAAGACATTGAAGACAATGGTGGTTTATGAAGATATTCATATTGAAGACAATGACATGAGAAGACTCCCTATGAAGCTTTTGGAACTCGAAGACCTAGATCCTTCGTAGTTTTATTTCATTCATGTTGTGATAGGAACCACCGTACTGTTAAGTGGGGTCGAAGAGAACTAGTCAAAATGACTGAAGTGATGCTAAATTCAAATCCTATGTCTTCGAGCGAAGCCTATGAGAGAAAATCTTGTCCAGAGTCAGACAAGTCAGCTTTACTTGTAGCCCAAGTAAAGTTGCCGTGTGAGTTTGAAATCCGACCGTTGGTACACGTGTCAGTTCCTTAGTGACCCAGGGTCATTTCGGACAGATCAGGTCGGGTTGCCAAGTGGCTATAAATAGTCCACCCCCTACAACCTTAAATGGTTGGCTGCTCAGATTTCAGTGCACGGCTTTTGTCGTTTGAGAGCAACCCACCTCGAAGCCTTTGAAAGAAAAATTCCCAGTGAGGAGAAAAGCCCTAACCACCCAGAGCCAGAGTAAATTGGGCATCACTTAAGTCTTCGTGTCTGTGTGATTTGAAGACTTATTACACTTGAGGACTGTGCATCCTCCAGACGGTTAGGCGTCGTGTTCTGAGCATCCAAGAGAAATTGTGGATTGCCAGTGAACGAAGTCTGTGAAGGTTTGGGAGTCTACCTTGAAGACTTACCAGAGTGATTGGGCGAGGTCTGTGTGACCTTAGCTCAAGGAGAAAACGGTGAGGACTGGGTGTCTTGGACTAAGTGTCCTTGACTGGGTGTCCGGGACTGTGTGTCCTTTGGTTTAAATACCTAGCCGCTCCAACCAGACACATACAGTTTTCACAGCAACTGGAACTGGTTCAACAAATCATTGTCTTCAACGTGTCACTGGTTTCATCTTCACTTCCCTTCACTTATAGTTATTTATTGTGAAGCCATTGCATGCTTGCTTTATCTTTTGTCTTCACAACATGAATCTATGATCTGTTCGGCTTCATAACTTCTTCCTACCTGATCCTTATTACACTGAAGCTGTTTGTCATTGCGCTTTCACTCTATTGAATACATGATTATGGCTGGCCTAGTGTAATCTAACTTCCGCTACATAGTAATAGGCATAATCTTCACTGTTTGTCTTCATAACTCTCACGTTTTGAAGACTTTCATAAAAATCGCCTATTCACCCCCCCTCTAGTCGATATAACGCACTTTCAGGTACACAGCAAAAAGCAAAGACGGATCTGCAGCCGACGCTGAAGGCTGCACACTCCTCAAAGGAACAGCAAAAGTCACGAAAGCCCGAGTGGGTTCGCCATCATCCCGAACCACAGCCTCAGGCGTGGGAGTGGATTGCGGAGCCTTGCCAGCCAACACCTTCTTCTTCCTCTTCACCCTCAGTGGTGTGTTGTCGTCGTCATCCGGGAGATCGATAACATGAGGAGGAGCTGCAAGGAAAACATTCAATCGACCAACACCTTCTTCAGTCGACTCGTAAGCAGGTCGGCAGTGATCGTACCAGGGTTGGAGGTGACAGCGTCCTCCATCTCTTGGTTGTCGTTCCTGGCGGAGACCTCAGAAGTTGCACCACTGCAAATCTTGAAAGTTAGTCAGTTGACCCAGTGAATCGACCAAGGATCCGTCCACAGTCGACAAAGGAAAGCAAGTATTGTTGTTACCCCGAAATGGTGGGAACAGCTATCTTCATTTTGGGCAAGGCCTTGGGCGGCTTAGATGGCGCCGTTCGTGGGTGCTTGGGAGCCTTCCCGGTCGGCGGAGGAGAAGAAGTCCGAGGGCGTTTCGACGACTGCCCAACAGGAGCGGCCGCCTTGCCACGTTCCTGCGCTGGATCGTGGGCGAGCTTGGACCGTCCCTCCGGGCGGGAGGGTTCAGCCTCCTCCTCCTCCTCCTCACTGGAGAAGATGTCGTCGCCCTCCTCTCCCTCGCCGTCGGACTCCCACTCGACCTGGTCGTCCCCGCTATCGCCTCCGCTCCCCTCACCTTCCTCGGTCGACCCTTGTGCCCCGCTGGGCGTCGAGTACATCTCAGTGGTGGCCTGGAGGACAACGGACAGGACGAAAGTCAGTCAACTTGTACAAAGAAGACTAACACAGAAGGCCAGATATCCAACACAAAGACATACCTGATCCACTTCATATGAGTTGTCGAGTGGAATCACCCTTCTGGCTCCTCGGGGGTTGTCTTTGTTCCCCGTGATACTTGACAGCCACCCCGCCAGCATCTCATCGGTGACCTCCTCCGGGTGGATCCGAGTGGTGTCGTCAAGGCCAGAATACAGCCACATCGGGTGGTCTCGCGCCTGGAGCGGTTGAATGCACCTCTGGAGGAAGACCTCTAACAGGTCCATCCCAGTCACCCCCTCACGGACAAGCTCAACCACTTGACCCGCCAACACCTTGACCTGGGCCCTTTCCTCCGGCGTGACTTTCAGAGAGACAGGCTTCTCGGCTCGGTCGAGGGAAAAAGGAGGAAGACCAGTCGACTGTCCGGGGGTCACCTGGTCCTGGCAGTAGAACCAGGTCGACTGCCAGCCGCGAACCGACTCCGGGAAGGTGATAGAGGGAAAACAGCTCTTCCCCCTCGTCTGGATCGCCAGGCCCCCGCACAGCTGGATCACTTGCGTCTTTTCATCACTCGACTTGGCCTTTTTAACCGACTGAGAGCGGCAAGTGAAGATATGCTTGAAAAGCCCCCAGTGCGGACCGCAACCCAAGAAGGCCTCGCACATGGAAATGAACGCGGCAAGATAGACTATGGAGTTGGGGGTAAAGTGATGGAGCTGCGCTCCGAAGAAATTCAAGAAACTCCGGAAGAAAGGATGGGGCGGCAGAGAAAACCCTCGGTCGATGTGGGTTGCTAGGAGCACACACTCACCGTCACGGGGTTGAGGTTCAATCTCTCCCTCCGGAAGACGCGCGGCTTCGTGGGGAATGGCTCCCCCCTCGACCATGTCGTCAAGATCGTCTTGCCGGAGCACCCAGGGCATCCAGTCGCCCTGGATCCAGCCTTTGGGCAGAGCGGTCCTGGAGGAGGATCCGCCCCGAGCAGATCTATTCCCTTTCCCCGCCGCCACCGCCTTCTTCGCGCGCTCCAAAGCGGTGGTCTTGCCCTTCACCATCGTCGCCGGAGAAATCTCGCACGGGCTCGCGGCGCTAGGGTGAGTGCGGAGGTAGCAGAGAGACTGGCAAAGGGAGAGAGGAAGAAGGAAGGAGAAGAGGGCGCACGGCCAGGAAACCCTGAGCCAACAACTTATAAGGGGCGCTCCCGAGTGGCTGACTGGTAGGCCCAGGCCATCCAGTCAAATCCCGCAACAGACGCGCGCGCAGTACGTGGCGAAAAAGGCGACGCGGAGATCGAGGAACCTCCGCTTTATCGCTTTCGATTACTGCGGCTGCTCCCGTCCCGCGCGCTTCCCAAAATCCAAATCCCGCGACATCCGCGGGCCGCAGAACAACTTGCTAAAAAATAGAAGACCCCGATCGCGCCGGCACTCGGTATGGCACAAACAAAGAAATTCACTCGACAGAAGGCCTGGAATGGATCAAGGCGACTGAAAAAAGTTGGCAACGTCATCCGTGACGATTGCCCCAAAACGAGGCGCTCACATAGCCCGAAGAACCAGTCGGAAAGATCTCCAACTCTTTCCCCACTCTAACCTCGATCCATTCGGGGGCTAATGATGAAGACATGTACCTAGGGTAGGGACACGGACCTGACCGAAGAGTCCTATCCTAGGACACCCCTGGGAGAAATCATCTTTCAATCGACTTGAAGGCATCCCACTCGACAGGTTCAAGACACTCGACCAAGAAGCTACCACTCGACCATGAAGCTATTCACTCGACTGCCAGAAGATCTACAGTCACTCCGTAGGCAAACGGTCAGCTGTTAAGTAGTCTTCATGGTCATTACGGCACTTTATTAGAGGCGTTACCAGTAACGCCCCATCTTAAATGTACTTTAAACCCTGCATTACTGAGGGCAGGAGGGGGTCGGCGAACTCTATATAAGCCACCCCCTCCTCAGTAGGAAGGGTTCGCACCCCTGTAATCCATACACGCATAAATCCAGTCGACCGCCTCCGGGCTCCGAGACGTAGGGCTATTACTTCCTCCGAGAAGGGCCTGAACTCGTAAACCTCGCGTGTAACAACTTCCCAATAGCTAGGATCTCGCTTCTCCATACTCACCCCCCTACATCACTGTCAGAGTTAGAACCACGACAGCTGGGGCATTGGTTAGACCGAAGGACATAACGGTGTACTCGTATTGGCCATAGCGAGTAACAAAGGCCGTTTTGTGAATGTCCCCGTTTCTGATTTTGATTTGATGGTAGCCCAATCTCAAATCCTTCTTGGAAAAGACTGAGGATCCAGCGAGCTGATCATATAGATCGTTGATCCTGGGAAGCGGATACTTGTTCTTGACGGTGACCAAGTTGACAGGTCGGTAATCTACAACAATCCGATCCGTTCCATCCTTTTTCTTGACAAAGAGGACGGGGCAAGCCCAAGGAGAGGAACTAGGACGGATGAAACCCTTTTTCAAGGACTCATCGAGTTGGTTCTTAAGCTCGGCTAGTTCTAAGGGTGCCATCTTATAGGGTCTTCTAGAAATTGGAACGGTTCCCGGAACAAGGTCTATCACAAACTCGACATCCCTGTCAGGTGGAACACCTGGCAGTTCTTCTGAAAAGACATCCGGAAAGTCTTGGACTACCGGAACATCCTCAAGGTCTGGAAGGGGGTTGGCATTTAGGGAGTAAAGCTCGCGCTTGGCCACACGAGTTAAGACATTGACTGTCTTGCCCGATGGGTGAGTAAGTTGAACGGTTCTAGTGGCACAATCAATCTTAGCATAATGAGCTGACATCCAGTCTATACCCAAGATGATGTTTATGTCCGAGGACTTGAGAGCTATTAAGGATGCAAGGAAGACAAGTCTATCGACAAGAATTTCGTTCCCATGGCTTACTCTAGAAGTTTGCCATCTAGAGCCAAGGGTTAGAATTTCCATGGTAGCGGGCATGTCACAGAATGTCGTGTTATGCAATCAAGCATAGTTCTCGGATATGAATGAATGAGATGCTCCAGTATCGAAAAGAACAGATGTCGGATGGCAATTAACAAGGAGCATACCAAGGACGACGTTAGGATCCTCATGAGCCTCCTCGACTGAAACATAGTTGACATGGCCACGTGTAGTGGTGACCGGCTTGGCGTAGATTGTCTTTCCCACTGGCTTACCATGACCAACGGACTTTCTAGACTGATTGCGGTTGTTGTTCTGAGGACACTCTCGACTATAGTGACCCGGCTCTCCACACTTGAAACATGTCACAACATTGGGGCGTGGAGCAGCATTAGCAGCGGGGCCACCATAGGTCTTGAACGGTGTAAACTGCTGGTTGGAACGAGGCGCCTCAAAGGATGGCCTCGGAATGAACCTGGGTGGCAGTGCCGTGCTTGGAATCCACACCCGACGCTTCTGAGATCCAGAGCCGGATGAAGAGCCAAAATCACGAGAGTGCTTGCGTGAAGCGTCATAATCAGACTGGCCTGTCTCAGCACTAATGGCTTTGTTGACCAACTTCTGAAAGGAGGTGCACTCGTGCAGACGAAGATCGCGGCGAAACTCAGGGCTAAGTCCCTTGCGGAACCTTGCCTGCTTCTTAGTGTCGGTGGATACCTCTTCAGGAGCATATCGTGCCAGATTCCCAAATTAACGACTATATGCATCCACAGTCAGTCTTCCGTGGGTGAAATTGCAAAACTCTTCCCTCTTGCGATCTATGAGACCTTCCGGAATGTGATGCTCACGGAAAGCCTCACTGAATTCAGCCCAAGTAGTGATTTGGCCGAACGGGCGCATAGCTTCAAAATTTTCTCACCAAAGGCTAGCAGGGCCTTCGAGGTGATAGGCAGCATAAGTAACCTTATCAGCTTCGGCTACGTTGGCAGAACGTAGCTTGTGGGTGATGCTGCGAAGCCAGTCATCCGTGTCGAGGGGCTCGATGGAATGGTTAAACTTTGGTGGGTACAGCTTGATAAAGTCATTGATTGACACCAAGTCATTTCGCTGATGGCGTGCAGTGTTCTGCTCAATCTGCTCCAGCAAGCGGTTAGTCTCACGCTTGTTTCTTTCTGCCTCCAGCATCACTTCGGCCAGAGAAGGCGGGTGAGGTAGATTTTCACCCCTAACTGCACTGGCTTCCCCTTGCTCCGGGGCAGCAGGGTTGCTGCGGGTGTTGACCATCCTAGGGGAAAACAAGACAACGGTTTAGGTAAGGATGGCACAAACTTAGCAAGGAAGTGCAGAATGTAATGGATAACACGGAATGCAGAGATGTTCATCCGTATGTCATGGTAATATAGAACTGCCATATATATACCAACGGTCTTACATACCATACATAGTTTAGTACAAGCCCAGGCTACAGTACAACTATGATGAAAGACGTTACATCTCATCGGAGGCATTCCAAGCTCCTATACATTATTTGTCTACACCTCCGGGATTGATTACACACAAAGTCATATTCCACAAATCACGCAGGAGAGTGGAGATACAACTATTACAATACTAGTGGTACTACTACTAACTCAGACAGCTCCGTACTAGTCCTCATAGAAGTCACCTCCATAGACTGGAAGTTCAACGTGATCATCCGGGAACATACGGTCGTGAGGAGCTTGTGGACCAAAGGGGCTAGGATGAGGTCTTGGACCAACAAACGGTGGCCTGCAGGGACCACGGGGTGGGGTGATGCCTCCCACATCACGCCAATCCACCATGTCTGGCAGAGCAGATCTCACAGGATACAGATCCCTTGTATCCATACATCCAGCTTGCACCGCAGGTGCAAACCGAGTCAAAGTGGCCCAATGATCAGCAGGGTGTTGAAAAGCTCCAGTCTCAAGGCCCGATTCTCTCGGTCCTTATCCTCGAGCATCTCGGCAGTGGTACGCGTTAGTGAGTCCTCCTGAGTGGAGTCAGCATAGATAGCCTGGAGATACCCTTGCGCTCCCGGAAGTGAAGCTGGCATATAACGGAAGTCGGTGTTCCGAAGCAGGCCAGTCCGGACTCGCATGATGGTCATCATGGAATAGGCAGCATCCTGCACAGCCATCTCAATAGTAACCCCGAGTCCATAGGAACAGTGGAGGGGCTCGGTAGATCCAGGATAAGAAGGAAATATCCTGACGGTGCAGAAATATTGGCTTTGATTAAAGTCTCGGAATTGCTCTTCGATAGTGTATTCGGGATACCAACGGTAACCCGTCTCGATCATTACCCGGACTAACATAGCAGTATGATCAGGCACATCGAGGCACCGGGTCAGGCGAACCACTTGGTTTTGAGCACGAGTGGCCATCTGAAAGCACAACCACAATGCAAGACATTAGAATTTCTAGGGAAAATTGGACAGCATAACAGCTGTAAATGCTCAGAAAAAGATTTGAGACATCCACAACAGTTTGCAATACCACTGAACAACATCATATCAAGGTTCTGATTCAACTGGCAACATACTAAAAGAAGTAGAAACTATACTGAGGCTTGTAACAACAATCCTATAAGCTACTACGGATTAGTAACACGTGAACCTGATAGAAGAAGAGAGCCTAGTCCTTAACCCACGTTGAATGAGAAGAGAATGACTCAGATCAGAGGGCATAAGGTAAAGGAGTAAAAGAGCCTTACGTTCCCTCCCACAATCGATTCCCCTACATATAAATAAAGCATTTCTAGACTCGACATCGACCAGTTTGGCTCAACGAACCTACAGGCAGTCCGGCTCTGATGCCAACGCTGTCAGGACCACGATTCCAAGACACATCGATCTAGCCGGTAACACCTCATATCACATTGCGGCCTCACGCACGGTATCCCACGGGAATCGCCTTACCATGGCCCAGGACCATTGTAACGCCCCAGATACGACTTTCCAAATTTGTATCCAACTCTTGCCGTTTCCGGCGTTAAGTTATATTTATTTCTTGGGTTCGGGTTTTGTCTCCGTGTGTTGTTTTCGTTTTCATGCATCTCATATCATGTCATCATGTGCATTGCATTTGCATACGTGTTCATCTCATGCATCCGAGCATTTTCCCCGTTGTCCGTTTTGCATTCCGGCGCTTCGTTCTCCTCCGATGGTCATTTCTAGCTTTCTTTCGTGTGTGGGGATTAAACATTTCCGGATTGGACCGAGACTTGTCATGCGGCCTTGGTTTACTACCGGTAGACCGCCTGTCAAGTTTCGTATCATTTGGAAT
This sequence comes from Triticum urartu, assembly GCF_003073215.2. NCBI lineage: Eukaryota > Viridiplantae > Streptophyta > Magnoliopsida > Poales > Poaceae > Triticum > Triticum urartu. Next base: position 301,120,846 of record NC_053027.1, read on the forward strand.
TCGTTTGATACTCCAACGGTTAACCGAGGGACCGAAAAGGCCTCGTGTGTGTTGCAGCCCAACACCCCTCAAATTTGGCCCAAAAACCCACCAAACTCTGCTCCATGTCCTAGAGCGTTCGATCACGATCGCGTGGCCGAAAACCGCACCTCATTTGGACTCTCCTAGCTCCACTTATGCCTATAAATAGCCCCCCCGTTTCGGATCTCGGATCTCTCCCCGTCCAAACCCTAAAAAAAAGATCCACCGCGCCGGCCGGACACGTCCGATCCGACCGGGCGCATCGCCGCAGCCAGCCAGGCGCCGCCACGTGGCGGGCGGACCACATCGCCGCCGCCTCCCACCGACGCGGGCCCGCAGGCCCAGCGTCGGCCCGCTCCCGCGCCCGAGCGGGCCATCCGCCGCCGCCCGGCTCCCGAGCCGCTCGCCGCCTCCCTGCCACCGTTGCGCCGGTGCCGCGCCGGAGCCCCTCGCCGACCCCGCCGCTCGCCGCCTACGCCGCCGCCGGCCGCCGCCCGCTCCCGGCGCCGCCTCCTCCACCGGATCCGGCCGGACCCCGCCGTCCTCTTCCTCCTCCTCCCACGCCGGCCTTCTTCCCCGTCAAGTCCGGCGAGCTGCTACAGTAACTCCGGCGTGCAACGGGAAGCGTGCGGATCTGGATCCAGATCTGAGAAATTCATCTCGGTTGACTTTTTCGTCCCTAACCCTAATTTTTATGCCTACTTTGACCTCCCGTAACTTTCCATCCGTAACTCCGATTTGGGCATATGATATACCAAAATGTTCGTCTCGACGAGTACATCATTTCATTCCATTGCATCATTTTCATTCGAGCTCATGCTGATGCCCAAAATGCTGGTAGAAAGAGGCTTCGTGAGTTAATTGTCAGATCCGCTAGTTCATCTTAGACTTTTGTCATTTTTGCCATGATTATTGCGTGCATGCTATGCCTGTGAGTCCTTCATATGTTTTGTTAAGAATTTTGTCTTCTTTCCAGAGGTGCAACCCATGAATTTTTAGGATGTGTGTGGTGACTTGTGCAAGCTTGCAAAGTGAGGCACCCGGTGAATCTGTTTTCAGAGACTTAGTTGTTTTCACTAAGTCTGGGATATTTTAGTTCATGATGCCATATGTTCAGCTTGTTTCCTAGTGATCCGTGCCTCTTTTGAGGATGATTAGTAAAGGAGTTTTGTTAATCATTTTATACTCTATCCATCCATATCTTTCTTTGCAATTATGGAGCAACCTTGCTTGAGTCAATCGAGCTCTACTTTTGCTTCATGGTGAATCTGGGCAGATCGTCAACTCGTTTGCGATTTTGCCGGCGTTGTTGTAGTTGATACGTGTATGCTATGCCATTGTTCTTGCCATGTCTAGCTTGTATTTTGTGCCTTCTTAAGGTCTGTATGCTTGCCTTGTCATCACTTGCACCATGGTGAGTGCATCGAGCTCGTTTACATGCCTTCGTGAGTTATATTTCAGCATGTCTCAGTTTTCACCAAGTCTGAAAACTGATTGTGTTTTATGCTATGTTCGTGTGCCCGTTAATATATTTTGTGCACCCTTTTGGCCCCAGGTCATTTTGGGTCTTTTTTTAAGATTGTTGAGTAGCCCCATGCCATGTTCTTACTTGTCATGTTCAGGTCATGTATCATGTTGTTTTGCTGCTCCGAAGAGGGCTTCGTGATCTGAAATTTCAGACAAGTGTTAATTTCACAAAGTCTGGAATCTGTTTTGCATTTGCGTTTTTGCCATGCTTGTTTGAACCTCTTAATGGATGAATTGGCCGTGGCTCAGTGCTAGTCTTTTGTTAAGAATCTTGTGTGCACCCCTGCCATGTACTTTGTTGTCTTGTTTGGTGGCTGTAGCATGTTCATTTCGTTGCATTTAGATGCCTACTTGCTGTAAATCGCAGACCGGTGTCATATCTTAAAACGCTTGCCATTTCCAAACCGTAACTCCGATTCCAATGATCTTTATATCGTTTTCAAGAGATTTCATCCCCTCTATCCAGTGGCACCATTGGAATTCCAAGTTGAGGCCAGGTTCTTGCATTTCCTGTCACATCTTGCATTTTGCATCCCGCATCGCATCCCGCATAGCATATCATCATTTCATCGTATTGCTTGGTCTTGCACGTGGTTGATTGTATCCTTGTTGCTTGTTTGTCTTGTTGGGTAGAGCCGGGAGACGAGTTCGCTACCGAGGAGCCCGTTGAGTTTGCTTGTGAGGATCCAGTCAACACTGACAACTGTGCAGGCAAGATGATCATACCCTCGAAATCACTACTATCTTTGCTATGCTAGTTTGCTCGCTCTTGCTATGCCGATGCTACGATGCCTACCTTTTGCTTGTCAGCCTCCTAATTGCCATGTTGAGCCTCTAACCCACCATGTCCTAGCAAACCGTTGATTGGCTATGTTACCGCTTTGCTCAGCCCCTCTTATAGCGTTGCTAGTTGCAGGTGAAGATTGGAGGCCGTTCCTTGTTGGAACATCATTTATTTACTTGTTGGGATATCATCATATTGCTATGTTATCTTAATTCATCTATATACTTGGAAAAGGGTGGAAGGCTCGGCCTCTCGCCTAGTGTTTTGTTCCACTCTTACCGCCCTAGTTTCCGTCATATCGGTGTTATGTTCCCGGTTTTTGCGTTCCTTACGCGGTTGGGTTATAATGGGAACCCCTTGATATTTCGCCTTGATTAAAGCTTTTCCAGCAATGCCCAACCTTGGTTTTACCATTTGCCACCTAGCCTTTTCTTTCCCTTGGGTTCTGCAGACTCAAGGGTCATCTTATTTTACCCCCCCGGGCCAGTGCTCCCTCTGAGTGTTGGTCCGAACTGGGCAGCCTGCGGGGCCACCTCGGGGAAACTTGAGGGTTGGTTTTACTCGTAGCTTGACCTATCTGAGTGTGCCCTGAGAAAGAGATATGTGCAGCTCCTATCGGGATTTGTCGGCACATTCGGGCGGTGTTGCTGGTCTTGTTTTAAAGCTGTCGAATTGTCTTGTTGTACCGGGTTACCGAGTCTGATCGGTGTGTCTCGGGTGGAGGTCTATTCCTTCGTTGACCGTGAGAGCTTGTCATGGGCTAAGTTGGGACTCCCCTGCAGGGATTGAACTTTCGAAAGCCGTGCCCGCGGTTATGGGCAGATGGGAATTTGTTAATGTCCGGTTGTAGATAACTTTAACTAAACTTAATTAAAATGAATCAACTGAGTGTGTTACCGTGATGGCCTCTTCTCGGCGGAGTCCGGGAAGTGGACACGGTGTTGGAGTTATGCTTGCGCAGGTTGTTCTTCTAGATTCTCGCTCGTGCTTTGCCTCCTCTTCTCGCTCTCTTTTGCGTATAAGATAGCCACCATATATGCTAGTCGCTTGCTGCAGCTCCACATATATTTGCCTCATCCATTCCTCTAAGCTTAAATAGTCTTGATCGCGAGGGTGCGAGATTGCTGAGTCCCCGTGGCTCACAGATACTATAACTCCAGATGCAGGTCCAGGTGATTCCGCTCCAGGTGATGAGTACGAGCTCAAGTGGGAGTTCGACGAGGACTCTCAGCGTTATTATGTTTCATTCCCCGATGATCAGTAGTGGTGCCTAGTTGGGGTTCGATTCAGGGCCTTGTCGCATGTTGGGTTTTCTTCTATATTGGCGCCGTAGTCGGGCCATGAGTGCTTGTATGATGGATGTTATTTATGTACTCTGATGTGACGTGGCGAGTGTAAGCCAACTATGTATCTTCCCCTTTTATTATGTATTACATGGGATGTTGTAATGATTGCCTGACTTGCGACATTGCTATCCATGCGGTTATGTCTCTAAGTCGTGCCTCGACACGTGGGAGCTATAGCCGCATCGAGGGCATTACAAGTTGGTAATCAGAGCCTTCCCCGACCTTAGGAGCCCCATTGCTTGATCGTCTTAGCAGCCGAGTTGTGTCTAGAAAAATGTTTTGAGTCCTTAGGAATTATATATCGGAGAGTTTAGGAATCCTTTTTACTTCCCAGTCTCCTCATCGCTCTGGTAAGGCATCCTGACGTAGAGTTTTGACTCTTCTCTTCTCAAATTTCACTAAAAAAATTTTTAGGATCACGCGAGTATCTTGGATTTGTTCCGATGGCTTATGATGAGAATACTGTCTTGGTGCATCCTGTCAGGGGTTTAGTGGAAGTGTCCCGGGGAGTTGAGCTCTGAGGTGTTGTCATCATAATTTTATCGTTGCAATTCTGGAATACTTGAGATATGTTCGCCGACATTGAAAATCTCTTTTATGCAGTTCGTTGGTGAGATAACCTCGACGCCACCCAGTACTGGGGCGGGAGTTCGGGAGTATCGCCATAACTTGTATAACGGATGCTTTTCGAAGGTTGAGGTAGATGGTTTCCGAAGTTTTCTTGGTTATGTGTTGAAGGATGGATACAGCTGGATGTAGGAATTGCTAGTTTGGGTGAGATATTATGCTTCCCCTGTATCCCCAACACCTGATTGCATAACCGGAAAGGTTCGGGAGTTTCATAGGTGGGAATTCTTGTAGCTCTAGTTCTTCTTCCACGGATATTGGTTTGAGATTCGGATTTCTTACCGATTTTTCGTTCTTGATCCGTACCTTGTTGATTTATTTCACTACCTTAATTCTACGTGGCTTCTCAATTTATGGATATGTGACCATTTGAAGAGGAATGCATTCGTTCATTTTGTTCGGATGTGAAAACTATATGTTGCAATTTTCATTCTGTTGGTTTCAGCTTCATTTATCTATCAATGTGCTAATGGTGGTCAACCTCTTCAGGATGGCTCCTCCAACGCGCACGACTCCGAATCCTGATCCGCCACCGCCTCCACCTCCTCCAGAGGCATGGCAAGCTGTGATGGCCGCAACCAATGCAAACACACAGCTGATCATGCAAATTCTTCAAGAGCGCAATCAAGGCAATCAAGGGAATCAAGGCAGCAATCAGAGTCACTTTGCTACACTCAACCAGTTCCTTGCCAATGGGCCAAAGACTTTCAGCAATTGTGTTGAGGCAACCGATGCCGACGATTGGCTTGTGGATCTGTGTAAGCATTTCGAGTGCAGTAACGTCAGGCCTGAGGACTTTGTCAAGTTCGCTTCCTTCCAACCCAAAGATCAAGCTGCAGAATGGTTCCAGCAGTACAAGGATTCCAGAGGTGGACGTGTTATCACTTGGGATGATTTCCGTCGAGATTTCCGAGCTCATCACATTCCGCAGAGCGTGGTTGAAAGCAAGCGTGAGGAATTCCGCAATCTGAAGCAAGGTTCTTTGTCTGTCTATGACTACAACAAATTGTTCCAGAAGCTTGCCCGCTTTGCCAAGCAGGACGTGCCTGATGAGAAGAGCATGATATACCAGTTCAGGGGTGGTCTCAGAGAAGATATTCAGCTCGCTCTTGTCCTCTTTGAGCCCTTGAGATACGATGAGTTTTACAACATGGCACTGAAGCAAGAGGCTGCTCAGTTGAGGTGTGATGCTTCTAGGAAGCGAGTCAGAGATGTTACTCCTTCTTCCTCTACTCAAGTGGCCAAGCAGCAGAAGTTTTGGCTTCCTCCTCCTCCGTTCCGTCAGCCGTATCAGCAGAAGAGCAAAGGTGGCAGTGGTTCTTCCCACCCACCCAACCCAGGCTTTCAGAACAAGACTTCATCTCAACCTCCAAGATCGAGTGCTCCGTATCACCGTCCGCTTTCAGAGGTCACGTGCAACAAGTGCCAACACAAGGGTCACTATGCCAACAAGTGTTTCAACCAGAGGCGTCTTCCTCCTCCTCCTCCTGTCAGATCGGCAAGTACAGCTGTGGTCAAGCATAACCCCAAGAACGCCAAGGTCAACATGGTGAATGCAGCCCAGGCAGAGGATTCGTCAGATGTGATCATGGGTAACCTTCCTGTTAATGATATTCCTGCAAGAGTTCTTTTTGACACGGGTGCATCGCATTGTTTCATGTCTAAGCCATTTTTTACCAAGCATGAGTTCGTTTCTTCTCATTTGGGTAAACAAATGGATATCGTTTCTCCTGGCAAACGTTTGAGTGCTAGTCTGGAGGTGCCAGATGTTACTATCACATTGGGCGACTACAAGTTCCTTTCTTCCCCAATGGTTCTTGGTAACTCGGATATTGATCTTATTCTCGGGATGGATTGGCTTTCTAAGCACAAGGCTCAGCTTGATTGTGCAGCCAGGCAGATTCAATTGACTCATTCGTCTGAGGATGTAATTGTCTTTGCCGCTCGGGATAATACTATCCGTCTGTTTTCTATCAATGAGAAGGGTGAATTGGATGCCATCTCTCAAATTCCAGTCGTTTGCGAATATCAAGACGTCTTTCCAGAAGAGCTCCCAGGAATGCCTCCGCACCGGCCAGTTGAATTCGTTATTGAACTTGAACCTGGCACAGAACCTGTGTGCAAACGTCCTTACAAGCTCGGACCTGAAGAGTTGAAGGAGCTGAAGAAGCAACTCGATGAGCAAGAAAGAATGGGTCTCATTCGGCCTAGTACTTCTCCGTGGGGTTGTGGTGTTCTTTTTGTGAAGAAGAAGGATGGAACGGACAGACTTTGTGTTGATTACCGTCCAATGAACAAGAAGACCATCAAGAACAAATACCCACTTCCCAACATTAATGAGCTGTTCGAACAACTCAAGGGTGCCCAAGTATTCTCCAAGCTTGATCTCTGTATGGGTTATCACCAGATTCGCATTCGTGAAGAAGATATTCCCAAGACAGCTTTCAGAACAAGCTTTGGTTCATATGAATACACTGTCATGTCTTTTGGCCTCGCCAACGCTCCTCTGACGTTCTCTCGCATGATGAATTTCATCTTCAACGCCTACACCAATGACTTCGTTTTGGTCTATCTTGATGACATTCTGGTTTTCTCGAAGAACAAGGAAGATCATGCCAAGCACTTGCGTTTGGTTCTCGATAAACTCAGGGAACATCAGTTCTATGCCAAGTTCTCCAAGTGTGAATTTTGGCTCGATGAGGTTCTTTATCTTGGTCATATCATCTCTGCCAAGGGCATTTCCGTGAATCCCGAGAAGGTTTCCGCAATTGTGAATTGGGAAGCTCCTCAGAATGTGAAGCAACTCCGCAGTTTTGTCGGTCTCACAAGCTATTGCCGAAGATTCGTTGAAAACTTTTCCAAGATCGCGAAGCCTCTCTCAAATCTTCTTCAGAAGCACGTCAAGTATGTTTGGTCTCCAGAGTGTGATATTGCTTTCAACACTTTGAAAGAGAAGTTGATCACTGCTCCAGTTCTGACTCCGCCTGATGAATCCAAGCCGTACGAGGTCTTTTGTGATGCCTCTCTCCAAGGTCTTGGCGCAGTTTTGATGCAAGAGAAGAAAGTTGTTGCTTATACATCTCGCCAGTTGAAGCCTAATGAGAAGAACTACCCCACTCATGATCTCGAGTTGGCGGCAGTTGTGCATGCTCTTTTGACTTGGAGACATCTTCTATTGGGAAGAAAAGTGGACATTTTCACTGATCACAAGAGTCTCAAGTACATCTTCACTCAGCCTAATCTCAACCTAAGGAAAACTCGATGGGTCGAAATGATTCAAGAGTATAATCCGAGTATTGAGTATACTCCAGGCAAGGCCAATGTGATTGCTGACGCTTTGAGCAGAAAGGCCTACTGCAACAGTCTCATTCTCAAGCCTTATCAACCCGAGCTTTGTGAAGTTTTCCGCAAACTTAATCTGCAAGTTGTTCCTCAAGGTTTCCTCGCCAACCTTCAAGTCTCTCCTACCCTAGAAGACCAGATTCGCCAAGCCCAGCTTCTTGATGCTATGGTGAAAAAGGTGAAGATTGGGATTGCCAAGAGTCAGTCCAAGTACAAGTGCTACTGCCTTGATGACAAGGACACTCTCTTCTTCGAGGATCGTATTGTTGTGCCCAAAGGTGAACTTCGTAAAGTGATCATGAACGAGGCTCACAATTCTCTCCTCTCCATCCACCCTGGGAGCACGAAGATGTATCAGGACCTCAAGAAAGCTTATTGGTGGACTCGAATGAAGCGCGAGATCTCTCAATTCGTGAATGAATGTGATATCTGCAGAAGAGTGAAGGCAGAACACCAAAGACCAGCTGGTCTCCTCCAACCTCTTGTCATTCCAGAATGGAAGTTTGACCACATTGAAATGGACTTCGTGACTGGGTTTCCAAAGTCCAAGCATGGCAATGATGCTATATTTGTTGTCATCGACAAGCTCACCAAAGTGGCTTACTTTCTGCCTATCAAAGAGTCGATCACTGCAGCTCAATTGGCGGAACTCTATACCTCTCGCATTGTCTCTCTGCACGGTATTCCTCAAGTGATATCTTCAGACCGTGGCAGCATTTTTACCTCGAAGTTTTGGGATTCATTCCAGAAGGCCATGGGCACTAACATCCGCTTCAGCACAGCTTTCCATCCTCAAACAAGCGGTCAAGTCGAGCGTGTCAACCACATTCTTGAAGATATGCTTAGGGCTTGTGTGATCTCCTTCGGCATGAAGTGGGAGGATTGTCTTCCTTATGCTGAATTCTCCTATAACAACAGTTTTCAAGCAAGTTCGGGCAATGCCCCATTTGAAATTCTGTATGGCAGGAAGTGCCGTACCGCTCTCAACTGGTCTGAAACCGGTGAACGTCAGCTGCTGGGTAATGACTTAATCACAGAAGCAGAAGAAATGTGCAAAGTCATTCGTGATAACCTCAAAGCAGCCCAATCCAGCCAAAAGAGCTACTATGATAGTAAGCACCATGATTTGGCTTTCGAGATCGGAGATCATGTTTACCTCCGTGTCTCTCCTATGAAAGGTACTCGTCGCTTCGGTATCAAAGGGAAGCTTGCCCCTAGATACGTGGGACCTTTCAAGATTGTCAGCAAGAGAGGCGACCTCGCCTATCAACTCGAGCTTCCTTCAAACTTTGCAAATGTTCATGATGTGTTCCATGTCTCTCAGCTTCGAAAGTGCTTCAAGATGCCTGACCGCATCGTCAACTTCGAGGACATTGAGCTCCAAGAAGATCTCTCTTACCGTGAGCACCCATTTGCTATTCTTGAAGAGACTGAACGCAAGACTCGCAACAAGTCAATCAAATTTCTCAAAGTCAAGTGGTCTCACCATTCCGACCGTGAAGCTACCTGGGAACGCGAGGATCACCTCCGTTCTGACTACCCGGAGTTCTTTCAGTCCTAGATCTCGGGACGAGATCTTTTGGTAGTGGTGGAGTGTTGTAACGCCCCAGATACGACTTTCCAAATTTGTATCCAACTCTTGCTGTTTCCGGCGTTAAGTTATATTTATTTCTCGGGTTCGGGTTTTGTCTCCGTGTGTTGTTTTCGTTTTCATGCATCTCATATCATGTCATCATGTGCATTGCATTTGCATACGTGTTCATCTCATGCATCCGAGCATTTTCCCCATTGTCCGTTTTGCATTCCGGCGCTTCGTTCTCCTCCGATGGTCATTTCTATCTTTCTTTCGTGTGTGGGGATTAAACATTTCCGGATTGGACCAAGACTTGTCATGCGGCCTTGGTTTACTACCAGTAGACCGCCTGTCAAGTTTCGTATCATTTGGACTTCGTTTGATACTCCAACGGTTAACCGAGGGACCGAAAAGGCCTCGTGTGTGTTGCAGCCCAACACCCCTCAAATTTGGCCCAAAACCCCACCAAACTCTGCTCCATGTCCTAGAGAGTTCGATCACGATCGCGTGGCCGAAAACCGCACCTCATTTGGACTCTCCTATCTCCACTTATGCCTATAAATAGCCCCCTCGTTTCGGATCTCGGATCTCTCCCCGTCCAAACCCTAAAAAAAAAGATCCACCGCGCCGGCCGGACACGTCCGATCCGACCGGACGCATCGCCGCAGCCAGCCAGGCGCCTCCACGTGGCGGGCGGACCACATCGCCGCCGCCTCCCACCGACGCGGGCCCGCAGGCCCAGCGCCGGCCCGCTCCCGCGCCCGAGCGGGCCATCCGCCGCCGCCCGGCTCCCGAGCCGCTCGCCGCCTCCCTGCCGCCATTGCGCCGGTGCCGCGCCGCCGTCGCGCACCAACGCCGGCCGGAGCCCCTCGCCGACCCCGCCGCTCGCCGCCTACGCCGCCGCCGGCCGCCGCCCGCTCCCGGCGCCGCCTCCTCCACCGGATCCGGCCGGACCCCGCCGTCCTCTTCCTCCTCCCACGCCGGCCTTCTTCCCCGTCAAGTCCGGCGAGCTGCTACAGTAACTCCGGCGTGCATCGGGAAGCGTGCGGATCTGGATCCAGATCTGAGAAATTCATCTCGGTTGACTTTTTCGTCCCTAACCCTAATTTTTTATGCCTACTTTGACCTCCCGTAACTTTGCATCCGTAGCTCCTATTTGGGCATATGATATATCAAAATGTTCGCCTCGACGAGTACATCATTTCATTCCATTGCATCATTTTCATTCGAGCTCATGTTGATGCCCAAAATGCTGGTAGAAGGAGACTTCGTGAGTTAATTGTCAGATCCGCTAGTTCATCTTAGACTTTTGTCATTTTTGCCATGATTATTGCGTGCATGCTATGCCTGTGAGTCCTTCATATATTTTGTTAAGCATTTTGTCTTCTTTCCAGAGGTGCAACCCATGAATTTTTAGGATGTGTGTGGTGACTTGTGCAAGCTTGCAAAGTGAGGCACTCGGTAAATCTGTTTTCAGAGACTTAGTTGTTTTCACTAAGTCTGGGATATTTTAGTTCATGATGCCATATGTTCAGCTTGTTTCCTAGTGAACTGTGCCTCTTTTGAGGATGATCATTAAAGGAGTTTTGTTAATCATGTTATGCTCTATCCATTCATGTCTTTATTTTCAATTATGGAGCAACCTAGCTTGAGTCAATCGAGCTCTACTTTTGCTTCATGGTGAATCTGGGCAGATCGTCAACTCGTTTGCGATTTTGCCGGCGTTGTTGTAGTTGATCCGTCTATGCTATGCCATTGTTCTTGCCATGTCTAGCTTGTATTTTGTGCCTTCTTAAGGTCTGTATGCTTGCCTTGTCATCACTTGCACCATGGTGAGTGCATCGAGCTCGTTTACATGCCTTCGTGAGTTATATTTCAGCATGTCTCAGTTTTCACCAAGTCTGAAAACTGATTGTGTTTTATGCTATGTTCGTGTGCCCGTTAATATATTTTGTGCACCCTTTTGGCCCCAGGTCATTTTGGGTCTTTTTTTAAGATTGTTGAGTAGCCCCATGCCATGTTCTTACTTGTCATGTTCAGGTCATGTATCATGTTGTTTTGCTGCTCCGAAGAGGGCTTCGTGATCTGAAATTTCAGACAAGTGTTAATTTCACTAAGTCTGGAATCTGTTTTGCATTTGCGTTTTTGCCATGCTTGTTTGAACCTCTTAATGGATGAATTGGCCGTGGCTCAGTGCTAGTCTTTTGTTAAGCATCTTGTGTGCACCCCTGCCATGTACTTTGTTGTCTTGTTTGGTGGCTGTAGCATGTTCATTTCGTTGCATTTAGATGCCTACTTGCTGTAAATCGCAGACCGGTGTCATATCTTAAAACGCTTGCCATTTCCAAACCGTAACTCCGATTCCAATGATCTTTATATCGTTTTCAAGAGATTTCATCCCCTCTATCCAGTGGCATTGGAATTCCAAGTTGAGGCCAGGTTCTTGCATTTCCTGTCACATCTTGCATTTTGCATCCCGCATCGCATCCCGCATAGCATATCATCATTTCATCGTATTGCTTGGTCTTGCACGTGGTTGATTGTATCCTTGTTGCTTGTTTGTCTTGTTGGGTAGAGCCGGGAGACGAGTTCGCTATCGAGGAGCCCGTTGAGTTTGCTTGTGAGGATCCAGTCAACACTGACAACTGTGCAGGCAAGATGATCATACCCTCGAAATCACTACTATCTTTGCTATGCTAGTTTGCTCGCTCTTGCTATGCCGATGCTACGATGCCTACCTTTTGCTTGTCAGCCTCCTAATTGCCATGTTGAGCCTCTAACCCACCATGTCCTAGCAAACCGTTGATTGGCTATGTTACCGCTTTGCTCAGCCCCTCTTATAGCGTTGCTAGTTGCAGGTGAAGATTGGAGGTCGTTCCTTGTTGGAACATCATTTATTTACTTGTTGGGATATCATCATATTGCTATGTTATCTTATTCATCTATATACTTGGAAAAGGGTGGAAGGCTCGGCCTCTCGCCTAGTGTTTTGTTCCACTCTTACCGCCCTAGTTTCCGTCATATCGGTGTTATGTTCCCGGTTTTTGCGTTCCTTACGCAGTTGGGTTATAATGGGAACCCCTTGATATTTCGCCTTGATTAAAGCTTTTCCAGCAATGCCCAACCTTGGTTTTACCATTTGCCACCTAGCCTTTTCTTTCCCTTGGGTTCTGCAGACTCAAGGGTCATCTTATTTTACCCCCCCCGGGCCAGTGCTCCCTCTGAGTGTTGGTCCGAACTGGGCAGCCTGCGGGGCCACCTCGGGGAAACTTGAGGGTTGGTTTTACTCGTAGCTTGACCTATCTGAGTGTGCCCTGAGAAAGAGATATGTGCAGCTCCTATCGGGATTTGTCGGCACATTCGGGCGGTGTTGCTGGTCTTGTTTTAACCTGTCGAATTGTCTTGTTGTACCGGGTTACCGAGTCTGATCGGTGTGTCTCGGGTGGAGGTCTATTCCTTCGTTGACCGTGAGAGCTTGTCATGGGCTAAGTTGGGACTCCCCTGCAGGGATTGAACCTTTTGAAAGCCGTGCCCGTGGTTATGGGCAGATGGGAATTTGTTAATGTCCGGTTGTAGATAACTTTAACTAAACTTAATTAAAATGAATCAACTGAGTGTGTTACCGTGATGGCCTCTTCTCGGCGGAGTCCGGGAAGTGGACACGGTGTTGGAGTTATGCTTGCGCAGGTTGTTCTTCTAGATTCTCGCTCGTGCTTTGCCTCCTCTTCTCGCTCTCTTTTGCGTATAAGATAGCCACCATATATGCTAGTCGCTTGCTGCAGCTCCACATATATTTGCCTCATCCATTCCTCTAAGCTTAAATAGTCTTGATCGCGAGGGTGCGAGATTGCTGAGCCCCCGTGGCTCACAGATACTATAACTCCAGATGCAGGTCCAGGTGATTCCGCTCCAGGTGATGAGTACGAGCTCAAGTGGGAGTTCGACGAAGGACTCTCAGCGTTATTATGTTTCATTCCCCGATGATCAGTAGTGGTGCCTAGTTGGGGTTCGATTCAGGGCCTTGTCGCATGTTGGGTTTTCTTCTATATTGGCGCCGTAGTCGGGCCATGAGTGCTTGTATGATGGATGTTATTTATGTACTCTGATGTGACGTGGCGAGTGTAAGCCAACTATGTATCTTCCCCTTTTATTATGTATTACATGGGATGTTGTAATGATTGCCTGACTTGCGACATTGCTATCCATGCGGTTATGTCTCTAAGTCGTGCCTCGACACGTGGGAGCTATAGCCGCATCGAGGGCATTACAACCGTTTGCGCCTTTTGGCTCACGTATATGATAGTGTCGTTAGCATCCATATGACAGAGAACCCGGGCCGACATGGCTAGTCATGAACCCAAAGCGGCACAGACCTATGGAGACAGGCATACATGAATCACATCGAACATGTCGGTCATCAGCGAGTGAATCCGGGCTGTAGCACTGGGCTAACAGGACTCCGGGGAACCCGGGCTGTAGCAGGCTAGGCAGGACTCCGGATGTCACCGCGTGACATTTCCCCGAAGGGACAGACATAGGAACGAAGTGAAACACATGCCGGCCAGTCAAGTGTCCAGAGCAGTAGTGCTGGGCTAGCAGGACTCCGGTGAACCGGGCTGTAGCGGACTACTATCGCTCAGGAAGCACTAGACTACATTTCCCCATATGAGAGGCTGCCAAGGATAAACAACTAGATTTTCGGATCCCGCTCATACCGAGCATTTCAATCATACACACAATATGCCCGATATGAGTGCATACAACATGGCATCACAACAAAACTCTACAACTCAAGTACTTTATTTAAAGGCTCCAGAGAGCCATACATAACATGTTCATACAGGTAGGGGTCACATGACCCGACACTCTACTCATACAATCATACAAGCACATGCAGAAGCAACTAGTCTGAGTACAGACACTAGAAAGAAAGAAGGCTTCTTGAAGCCTGTCTATCTACATAGGGCCCTCCATGGCCAGGATCACCACCTGGGTGGCTAGTCACTCGTCGACATCAAGGTCTATGTAGAACCCATCGGAGGGGGCAGTGTTGTCGTCTGAAAACAGTAATTATGAAAACATGAGTACAAAGGTACTCAGCAAGTCTTACAACAGAACCTACTATACATGCTCATCCTCAAGAAGGTGGTGGAGTTATTGCAGCAAGCCAGCTTTGACTCTTGGCTAAGCTATCCTACGAGACTCCACTAGTAAAATAATTTTCACACACGAGTCCACTAATCACCAACACAATACTCCACCGAGGATCCTCCCTCGTCATCCTACAAGAGGGCCATCCTCGGTACTCACACTTATCTTGAGTCTTTTAGTAGTATCCATTAACTTGTCTATGAACTGTATAGGCAACCAAGTAGTCCTTTACCGCAGACACGGCTATTCGAATAGTTTTATACCCAGCAGGGGTGTACTTCATCACACATGTTTCCACCACTTAGCGTCTGCACACGACATGTGCTCGGCAGACTTCAAGCGAAAACCGACATGGGTGTAGACCACGACCTGACTAACCGCACAAGCCTCTAGTCCAGGTTTATCGCCTATTCAGGTTCCATCCACAAAGAAATCCGGCTGGGGTGTCCTCAACGGCGCCAAACGATGTGTACAGGGTCCCGAGACGCCAAACGGGCGCCCGTCATACCCGGCCACAGTGTATCTACCGCATCATAGCCCACCCCTAGGGTCAGCGCTACGCACGGCCGCCAACACATAACCTACAAACACCAGAAACTAGTTGCAGCTCCTCGACAGAGGGCGAGAGGGGTCAGTAAGTCGAGCGGGGTCATATTTAAGGGCCCAATGTGTGGTAGTAGCTGAATCTTAAATCACGCATACAGATCTCAGTTCCTACGGACGACCTCAATGAAACAACCCACCATGTACTCCTACATGGCCTCTCATCGATACCTTTACCAAAACATGTTCAACACATCCCTCACATTACCGACATAATCATTTCGCTCTAGCCCATCACCCAAATGAACCGGACCTGACACAACTCTAAGCATAGCAGGCATAGCAAGGTAGGAATCACACACATGGCTCAATCAACTCCTACACATGCTAGTGGGTTTCATCTAGTTACTGTGGCAATGACAGGTCATGTAGAGGATAAGGGTTCAACTACCATAGCACACAGCAGTTTGAATCGCGTTGTCTTAATGCAGTACACAAGAGAAGAAGCGAGAACATGGGATTGTATCAGGATGATCAATGGGTTGCTTGCCTGATGTAGTGGTAGTTGGGTACTGCCCTTCAGGCGGATACTCGGGGTTATCCTCGGAGGCAGAACCTACCACGAAAGACACACCGAACATAATCAACACACGACGATATGCAACAATATGATGCATCCTATGACATGGCAAAATGAATGTGTCTTGGCCTAATTCAAGCTAAAACAGAAAGGAATGAACCCATTTGAATCAAAGATTCAAATGATAGTTCATTTAACTTAGCCTTATTAGTGCATTATCTTATTTTTCTTAAACAGCAAGGTTATCTTGTTTTGTCATGCATGAAACCATTACGGATGGATAGACTGAATTTTTTTGATCATTTTTCATATATAAATCTTTGCATTTGGAGTTATGGTTGATTTTCTATGATTTTTAAAAGTTTTGGTTATTTTCTGGAATTTCCTATTAAAGAATAAATCCAGTAATTGAATTCATGAATTAATGCTAGTGGGTCAACTGGGTCGGCTAGGTCAAACCTGACTGGTGGGCCCTGTCTGTCAGTGACTCAGCTAACTAACAGGATTAAATTAACACTAACTAACTGTCAATGGGGCCTGGGCGCACATGTCAGTGACTAAACTAATTAAAATTAGTTCGTATTAATCCTAAACTAATTAACAGGCCGGCCCCACCTGTCATAGACTCAGGGGGGAAGTCAACCTGGGCCCACACGGGGTCAAACAGGGTCAAACTCGCCGGCGTGTAGCCGCCGGCGAGGCCAGACGCGGCGGAGCAGCGCGGGTTTTGCACTCCAGCGACCAAAAGGACGGCGGAGACCATCTACGTGATGCGGGGAGTGAGCCGCGTCGAGTGGTGGCAGTGGGTGGAGCTAGGGTGGCCGGAAACGACGCCGGCGACAAGTTTGGCAGCGGCCGGAGCTCGGATGAGGTCAAACTAGTCGCTAGGGGGCATGGAGAGGCGCGTGGTTTAGTGCGTTGAGCTCCTGGGGGTGTGGTAGGGCTAGTGGACAGGGTGGCGCGGCCATTGGGTTGCCGGAGCCTCATCGGCGACGAGATCCACGGCGGCGCGTGCGGGTGAGCTACGTGCAGTCGCTACGGGGCTCGAGAGGGGGAACGGAGAGGGTGGGGAGGTGGCTGAGCTCACGGGGGTCACGTCGAGGCAGTTGGCGAGGTCGGGGACGTGCTGATGCGGCGGGGACGGCGCAGGGGATCTCTGGTGGCCGGAGTTGAAGACGAACTCGGTGCAGCGTCTCCGGGGCGAGCGAGCGCTCGGGGATGGGTCGGGGCGAAGTAGTGGACGACGGCGGAGCTCGTGGACACGATGGCGCGGCGCGAGGACGACGGAGGGTGCGGCTACGACGACGGTGCGGCGGCAGGGGCGTCGGCCATGGTGGGGAACGGCGAGGGAGAGAGGCAGGGGGAATGGCGTGTCCAGGGGCTTCGGTACGCGACGTGGAGGCCTCCAGGCGTCCAGGGGCGCGGGCGGCAAGCAGGTGGCGCCGTGGCGAGCTTAGGCACGCCGGCGTCACCTCCCTGCCTGCCTAGCGGGGAAGAAGCAGCTGGCTGGCGCGGGCCAGCACAGTGCTGGGCCGCCAGGTGGGACGGCTGGTGGGCTAGGTGGGCTGCGCCAGGTAAGTTCCTCTCTCTCATTTTTTTCTGTTTTTTTATATATTCTATTATTTCTGTATCTTCAGGGCTTTATTAAAAATGCCAGGGCATTTCCAAAAATCATAAAATTAATCATGGCTACTGCTTAGAATATATCCAACAGCAAACATTTTAGCTTATGATTATTTGAACATTTAAAATATTTTATAGCATTTAAATGCCGAAATGCAAATACTATAAGAATTAATCCAATGACCTTAAGATGTCCTAGAAAATGTGCACCATTTTTGTCAAAGGTTTTAACCCAAAAAAAAGGGTGGGCTTTTTAGAAGGGCATTTCAGGTTCATTGAAAAAGTTTTTAGTAAACCCTAGTTGTTCCAAGGGGTGTTGGGGGTTCTGTCATCCCCATTTCAGTTTTCTGGGAATTTAAGCATGATGCACATGTTCAACCAATCCTAATGCATGACTAACACAGGGATGTGACAAAAACACCAGGCATAAGGCCGAGCCTTCTACCCTTTACCAAGTATATAGATGCATTAATTAAATAAGAGATATTGTGATATCCCAACATATCCATGTTCCAACATGGAACAAACTTCATCTTCACCTGCAACTAGCAACGCTATAAGAGGGGCTGAGCAAAAGCGGTAACATAGCCAAACAACGGTTTTCTAGGAAAGGTGGGTTAGAGGCTTGACATGGCAATATGGGAGGCATGATATAGCAAGTGGTAGGTAGCCCGACATAGCTATAGAACGAACCACTAGCAAAGCAAAGATAGAAGTGATTTCGAGGGTATGGTCATCTTGCCTGAGATTCCGCAAGGAAGAAGTATGAGTCCATGAAGAAGACAAACGGACGTAGTCGATCGAATCCTCACAACTTCGGACCGAAACCAAAGCTAACGACAGAAGCAATCCGGAAAGAAACAAGCACCATAGTAAACAACCATCACATGAACATGGCATGATGCACAACCAAGGACGATGCATGTTCGGTTTAAATATGCATGGCATGGCAAAGTGCACAAACAAGGCTACGACGACGGTGCGGCGGCAGGGGCGTCGGCCATGGTGGGGAACGGCGAGGGAGAGAGGCAGGGGGAATGGCGTGTCCAGGGGCTTCGGTACGCGACGTGGAGGCCTCCAGGCGTCCAGGGGCGCGGGCGGCAAGCAGGTGGCGCCGTGGCGAGCTTAGGCACGCCGGCGTCACCTCCCTGCCTGCCTAGCGGGGAAGAAGCAGCTGGCTGGCGCGGGCCAGCACAGTGCTGGGCCGCCAGGTGGGACGGCTGGTGGGCTAGGTGGGCTGCGCCAGGTAAGTTCCTCTCTCTCATTTTTTTCTGTTTTTTTATATATTCTATTATTTCTGTATCTTCAGGGCTTTATTAAAAATGCCAGGGCATTTCCAAAAATCATAAAATTAATCATGGCTACTGCTTAGAATATATCCAACAGCAAACATTTTAGCTTATGATTATTTGAGCATTTAAAATATTTTATAGCATTTAAATGCCGAAATGCAAATACTATAAGAATTAATCCAATGACCTTAAGATGTCCTAGAAAATGTGCACCATTTTTGTCAAAGGTTTTAACCCAAAAAAAAGGGTGGGCTTTTTAGAAGGGCATTTCAGGTTCATTGAAAAAGTTTTTAGTAAACCCTAGTTGTTCCAAGGGGTGTTGGGGGTTCTGTCATCCCCATTTCAGTTTTCTGGGAATTTAAGCATGATGCACATGTTCAACCAATCCTAATGCATGACTAACACAGGGATGTGACAAAAACACCAGGCATAAGGCCGAGCCTTCTACCCTTTACCAAGTATATAGATGCATTAATTAAATAAGAGATATTGTGATATCCCAACATATCCATGTTCCAACATGGAACAAACTTCATCTTCACCTGCAACTAGCAACGCTATAAGAGGGGCTGAGCAAAAGCGGTAACATAGCCAAACAACGGTTTTCTAGGAAAGGTGGGTTAGAGGCTTGACATGGCAATATGGGAGGCATGATATAGCAAGTGGTAGGTAGCCCGACATAGCTATAGAACGAACCACTAGAAAAGCAAAGATAGAAGTGATTTCGAGGGTATGGTCATCTTGCCTGAGATTCCGCAAGGAAGAAGTATGAGTCCATGAAGAAGACAAACGGACGTAGTCGATCGAATCCTCACAACTCCGGACCGAAACCAAAGCTAACGACAGAAGCAATCCGGAAAGAAACAAGCACCATAGTAAACAACCATCACATGAACATGGCATGATGCACAACCAAGGACGATGCATGTTCGGTTTAAATATGCATGGCATGGCAAAGTGCACAAACAACACTACAAGTTAAGTGGAGCTCAATATGCAACGAGTTGCATATAGACGAAACACCAAATTTGATTATTTAGTTCACTCCCGTTTATGTACTCAACAATATTAAAAGTTATTAAACATGGCAAGAGGTGAAGCATAAAACAATTCCCGTTTATGTACACAGTTATTTAGTTCACTCCCGTTTATGTACACAGTTAGGCATTTTAAATGAGGCCCGAAACATCAAACAACAATTCCGGTAAATCCCCATATGCATTTAGCAATTTAAAGCAAACAACGATTTTAACATTTTAAATGTTGTTATCATAATGCGAATGACATAAAAAAGTTTTATGCAATTTTTATGAAAAGTTGACATGAGCATATTATGAAGCATTTTTCATCGTGGCGGAAACGAAAGGGGTGCCTCGGCAACGACAATGGGATTGGTGCCATGGCAACATTCTAGTTCTAGTAACTCGATTGAGATGCCGGTGAAAAAGATAGGGCGTGAGTGAGTCATGCAAGAATGGTGGGGTTCTCCCAGATACCGGCTTCCCATGGGTTGACGACGGTTTCAAGCGAGGGAAACAACTAACGTTAATGGGAGGATACAACATCCAAACATGCATCTCGTACAACACATGCATTTGTTCACGGGCGGTCGTCTCGGGGTTATACCTTCGAAGCATGCAAACGGGACGGTTTTTGTTCGGTGCAAAGTAGAGGAAGTAGGCATTCTCGGGACGTTCATAGTGGAGGTAGTCGAACACGGCTACGGTAGTTGTACACAGGTCTTCGGCCACGGAAGTAGTCGTACAACGTTTTCGTAGAGGTTCGGGGTCACAACACGGAACTTGACATCCACGGGGTCTTTGCAGGTCGACGGTAGTTGTTCGCGTTTTGTAGCCGTTTGTGTCGTCGGTGGAGGAACTTGGCGGTCCATGTAGTCGAACTTGGCGCATCCGAATGGTACTTGGTGAATCCCCGTAGTCAAACTTGGTGGCCTTGACGAACCGAAGTGGTAGTAGGCAAAAAACACGGTCATGGTAGTCCCCGGAGATGTAGTTTCGTGTATAGAACTTGACGGGTCAGGAGATCTCGGGAAGGAAGGGGCTTGGTTCATGCCAAGTTTGCGGAGGGACCAGCCATGGCGTTCCTAATAGGCGGGCGAGGCACCGCAGACTTCTGGAGGACCACGGGCACACGAGGAGGAAAGATGGTGCGGCGGCAGCGCAGGAACGACGGCTCCGGTGTGGGGCTGCCCAGATCTCGTCGGAGTCATGGCCAGAGGCGAGTGGCATAGCTTCCTGAGGAGCCTAGGGCGGCCATGTAGGAGAGGGAGGCGCAGGCGGGAGGAGGCGCTGAGGCGGATGGGTGAGGGAACAGCCACAGCGGCGCTGGTTGCCAGCATCAGGCCGTGTGGCCTGTGGGCAAGCAGCGAGGGCGAGGAGGCAGCCCCAGGCGCGAGGAAGGGCAGAAAGGCGACGGGTCGCGTGCGGGGGGGGGCTTCCTGATGTAGCTCGGCGACGGCGGAGGCATGGGACGTAAGGAGGCTACGACCTGCAGGGCGGCGGCGGTGGTTAGGAGCAGGGAGAGAGAGAGAGAGATGCGGTCCGGTCGAGACAACGCTCTGCCTCCTGGCGGCACGAGGGGAAAACAAGGGAAGGGAGTGAGGGTTCAGGAGAGGTATAGGGTTAAGAGGGTTCGGTCTTTGCTGGTTAGAGGGGAGGGAGAGATGGGCCTTCTCCCATGGTGGGTCGGCCTGGCTGCTGCTGGGCCTAGGGGGTCGGCCCAGTGGAGAGGGAAGTGGCCAGAGGCCTGCTGGGTTGTTGGGCTCCTTTCACCCTCTCTCTCTTTTTCCATTTTAAAACAAAACAGAAAAAGATAAAGAAAAGAAAGAGAAGGTAGGGGTGGAATCTTGGCACGGGGATAACTTTAATGGACTCGTAAAAATGTGCACGGTCCACAAAAAATAGGAGAGGCATGATTGAAGGATGTAATTCAAACTCATTTGAATTTAATTCAAATGGGTTTGAACTAGGGCTTGGTTTTAGAAGTGTCCAAAAATGTTCAGATTTTAGGTGGGGCTCCGAAAAATGAAGAAAGGATATATGGAAAAGTTAGAGGCCAAGAGTTGTGATAACAAAGGCATTGGGACATATGCAAGTGCGTTATGGTGAATTCCAAATTAATGAAATATTTAATATAGCTCCCTAATAATAATGGGAGTATATGTTATAAAGAGAATCACCATGTGAATTCCCTCGGTTTAAATGGACAAAAAATCCATGCAATTTATTCAGTTGAGTTGCAAAGATTAATGACATGATGGCATGATGACATGATGCAATGCAAACATGCAAAGATGAATGCAACATACAAAACAAATCATCCGACGAAACTCGGAAGACATAGAAAGAAGGCATCTGGAGTGCCGGTCTCGGGGTGTAACAAGAACTCAGAAAACCAATTATATGACCTGGCGTCTGTAATAATCATGACCCGGTATCATCAATATCTATATCTCGGCAGTTACGACAATCGCAACTCGACGGTTCTACATCCTCAAGTAGGGTGAACATCAGATGAATATCTTAAGTCTAATATGTTTGTCAAGCCAGTGCATTGGATGCCGACTCATTGGATTATTTTTTCTGCAATACTTCTCTGCAAGAAACCAATGTCAGCAAATTAATTTTAAAGCAGGCCTATTGATATAACAAAGAGATCCGGACTTTCCAGGAGGGATTCAATTGAAGAAAGCACCTGGATTTTTGCATTGGCAAAGATTGACATATCTGCTAAAAGATTTATTATGAGATCATGGACACGTATCAAGGTGGATGAGATCATGTTTTGATATGGAATAAACTCAAAAATTGCACGTCTGGGAAAAAATTAGCTCTGTCGGGTGTTTTCACAGAAGGAAAAGACAAGAACTTAAGGATGAACAGATGTCGGTTCAAAAGAACCCTCAACCTGGCACACAACCTGACAAATTTATTCTTGTTTTATTTTTAGGATAAGTTTAACATGGATAAATCCAAATTAAACTGGGGGGGCTAGTGTTGGGGATATACCCCCCGGTATGACCCGGCCCGAAGTATGACCCGGCCAGGACTTGGCGCCTCATTGGTAACCCAGTGGGACTGGGCGGTTCATAGGTGACCTGGTAAGTGGGTTAGACAAGTGACAAGGACCAAGGCCTAGAAGGCAGCTCGTGATAAGGCCAGCTCAAGGTACGATATTCGGTGGGCTGGCTTAAGAGGAAAATCATAAGGAATATCTCCCTTACTCGGGAAGCAAGACCTAGCAAGGGAATCAAGACCTGGACTAGGATTCCACTTGTAATAGAAAATAGACTAGTCCTGATCCTACTAGGACTCTACATGTAAGCCAGCCTCTTCAGCTTATATAAGAAAGGGCAGGGCCCCAAGAGGGATAGGTTGAGAGAGATAGACAAGTCAATAGCTCTCGAGATAGAGGTAGTGAAACACCATCCCTATAATAAAGATTATCATCATCAATATCAATGAAGCAGTATGTAGGATTTTACCTCCAGTGCGAGGGGCCGAACCAGGGTAACTCATGTCTCTGGATTACGATCAACCCCGACAAGCTCATCACCCAGTTGGTATGGGCTCACGACTAAGTCCTCACACTATGACATCCGCCGTGACAAAACCACGACAATACTGGTATCATGGCTATGGTTGATCATGAATTTGGAGTCCCTACCCCACTTTCTAGCTAATTTTGCTTTTTTGTCCCAATTCCGAAAGTCCCCACAAAAATAGCCCAACCAAATTTTTGTGATTTGTTGGTTTGATGTTGTTCTCTTGGATTTGATCCAAGGATTTGTTGTGTTACTAGTGGATCTAGATCCCCTCCACTTATCTCGAATTTCCATCCACGAAATTCCATGAATTTTGCCCCGATTTTTCTTTTTCCCACCCGCTTCATCGAGTTCATCCACAGATTTAAGGTCCCAAACATCTGGCCCATGGCCCCCGGACATCCGGCGCTTGGCAGCAGGAAATGTCTTCACCACCACCATTTTCCCCAACTTTGCCAATTTTGACCAGGTTTCCACCAATACTTCTGCATACGTCCATCGTTTTCTGCAACCACCATCGCTTATCTTCTACCACCTCTGATTTTGACACGTTTGTTTTGAGAATTTGAGTTGCGTTTTCTGTTTCCTAACGTGTTTCCACTACTTAGGCATGACTTTACACCGACATCACCACCTCTCATCCTCGCCATGAATTCGTCATCGACAACAACCACTTCACTTTCGTGACACCATCAACCATAAGCAAGGCGGTAACCTCGATGACACCTTCATATACTCTCCCTTCCCATTGCATTGTTAGCCCCGAGCCTAATTTTGCGCCACTTTCCTATTGAGACTAGCCATTTCAAATTGTCGGGCATCATTACTTGTGCACTTTAGTGATCATCGATCCGCACCTTCCATTTCATGCATATATCATCGTATCACCTCTTGTGTTATCAATTGCTCCCGCATATATATCATTGCTACCTTAGTTCAAAAAATTTGCATAAGTGGCCAAAGGACAATATCAAAAGAACAAAAAGCTTTTAAGCAAAGAGGAAACAAAGAGCTTGTAAGAAATATCCATAGCATCGCCATGTTGCATATCATATTGTCATATTCGATCATTTTGGATCATCGTCAGAGAATCACCGGGAGCCATACATACATAGCATAATTGGGCTATAAGTCGCCATGTTTTGCCTCTTATAGGTTGTGCACAAATTTCATATTTTCCTATTGAGAAATCATGCTATTGTCTCTCTAGAGTTGTGCGACAAGAGCATTTTCCGTGGATTCAACATTTTGAGCTCGTTTCTTGGTTGCATGACCCCATTTATCTATTTGTGTATGTGTTCCGTGTGCCACATGTTGCTTTCGTCTACTTTTTACACTTGCAAATTTGTGAATCTATTTCAACATTATTGAAGCTTGCTAACAATCGCATAAATTTTGTGCCATCATCCTCACCAAGCTACTCCAAAAAAAGCTTTACTTGTGTAGGTATGAGAATTGACAAGATCTGGTACCAATTGTGCTACTTCTATAATACTACATTGGGTGATCTTGGATCCATCTTCTGCATTGGATAAGGTACATTTGTTCTAGTTCTTTCATTTCTTCCACTCACATATTTGCTTGAGATGATGGATAGTCCAAGTACTTCTACCAACACACTTCATTGAGTAAGAAGAGGAACCGAACAACTACATCACTAAGAATCAACTATTCGACACACATAGAGCTTTGCACCAAGAGAATGAAACATTGAGCAACCACATCGATCAACTCTCACCGACATGTGACAATCTGAAGAACGAACAAGAGAATACCTCGACACCTCAATGGAAACTCTCAAGGAAGATATTCGAGCCATGATGGTCAACCGCTCATCTACATCATCATCATCATCATCATCAAGAGGGTGACGCTTAAGTCGACACTCTTCGATAACCCTTGGATTCATGTCACGCAAGACCTTGTTTGCATCATCGTCAAGACCATGAAGATCATCAAGCTCCACAAAACCCATTCATGGCAATGGTTTACAAGATAGCCTTCGGGAATGTGAATGACCTCGTCGCCAAGCAAACGATCCCATGCAATAAGAGCAAGCTCCAATATGCCAAGATCACCAAGTAAACCAAGATGGCGATGCCCTTCAATAAGAGCAACACCACCGTGACGAACAATCCCTTGAATCCCAACATGGTCTAAATAAATCAAGCCAAGCCATCCACGCACACAACTGGGAACAAGAAGAGGCCATCTGACATGAGCGACAAGAAGAAGCCGCACGTCGAGGAGTACCAAGAAATGAGGAATCTTGCAAGAATCCCATGCCCTCAATGTCAAGCTAATCAAGCGGAGCACGAGGAACAAGCGGTCGAAGGCCCTACACCAAGGCAAGAGTGAAATCATAGTCGACCCGCACACATGGAAGAACAACGCTATGGCAAGCTTAGGTTCACTAGCCTAAGTTCTCCGTAAGCAATGATCCCAAACACAACATTTCATGGGCATTGAAGGTCGAGAAGACCTTTCTGCTACACAGCTATGAAGAAGAAAAGAAGATCGCCATGCCATCTCTTGAGTTCCAAGATTATGTCCTCATTTGGTGGGACCAAGTCATTGAGCGGCGAGAAGCAAAAGGTGACCCACCCATCACAACATGGAATCAAATGAAGGATGTCATGCGAGTATGGTTCATGCCAACATATTATAGTCGAGGTCTCTTCAAGAAGTTGCAACTACTCAAGCAAGGCACCAAGTCCGTTGAAGAGTATTACAAGGAAATGGAGATTACCATGATTCGAGCCAATGTCATGGAAGATTCTTGAATGGACTCAACCATCCAATCAAGAAGACTACGGATTTCTGTTAGCGTGGAGCCGGCGATCTATGGGGTAGGGCTGCCCCTTTGCTGGATCGGTGGTGGTTCAGTTGGCACGAAGAGCAAGCACAACGAGAGACACCACGATTGTTACCCAGATTCGGGACGCTGAGAAGCGTAAAACCCTACTCCTTCTTGTATGTATTGGGTGAATGTGGATGAAAGTACACGGAGCGCTCTCTCTTAGCAAGTCCCTAGGAGAAGGGAGCTGCACAGTTATCTATGTGTGTGTGTTGCGAGGTTTCGAACCCCTATAAAGGTCACCCTGGACCTCCTTTTATAGCTCAAGGGGTAACCACGGTGGCAGAAAGGTCATTACAGGGTGATTGGACTGATGCAGATCTCTCATACCTAACTCTACTAGTTAGGACAAAAGTTCATTAAATGCACTGCTAGGTGTCGCGTGGAGGGTGAACCTCGCAAAGGGTGATGCACCGCTTATCCACCTACCTCTTATTAGCTTGACAAGGACGAGTGTCAATAAAGGTCATCCCCCTCTCCAACAAGCTTACACGCACGTGCTGCCTCCACCTAATCACCTGCAGGCTCGACACCTCAATGACCAGCGAACACCTGGCTAGGGAGGTAGAGCGCTGGCGATTGGCAGCAGGCCTGAGCTTGCTTAGCTTGTCGGGTCTTATCTTGTCGGCCTGTTCTTGCCAGGTTCGATTGCTTCTGTTGTGAATTCCGTGGCTTGCTCCAAGCCTTGGTCTTCTTAATGCGCTCCTAATCTCACGAGGAGTGGCTTCTCTGGTTTGGCTGTTGTATGAAACTCGATACTTGCCGGAGGAGCCACAACTTGTCTATGCATAAGTTAGGGCAGCAAACGTGCATGTTTATTTCACCGATAGGAGCCCCATGGCGTAGTCCACGCGTGCTGCCAGGCATCGTTGGGCTAGGCCCAATAATGCACAGGCTCACACATTGACCTTTGCTGGAGATGGCGTTGTGTCTTGAGATCTTCTTTGCTTCTTCATTAATCTAGATTCAGGCCAACCCCTAGCCGCATCCTGGTATCTTCAGCATTTGGACGACACAGATTGTTCATACCAAAAGCAGGGGCGCTCACACACATAGGATGCCATTAGGGCGACCACGCGTGAGCCGGGTAACTGCCATCCCAGCCATCACTCCCCCCTTCAACGCAGCCTTCCCATCTTTACCATGACGCGGATTATGTGTGGGGCATGAGAGTGGTGCGGAAGGGCGGTCGTTGTGGTAGTGCTTTGATCAGAGGAATCAGAGCACCGGATTGGCGAAGCTGGGCAGTTGATGGAACAAGATGCTAGCCAAGGATGCAGTGAGTTAGATTGGTGGAACGGGGTGGTTGCCGCTGGTAGTGGAGAGCCAGTCCCCATGCTCCCCACTATAAAAGGATTGGTGCGAAGGTAGCGATGCTCATCCATCTCCTCCTCCTTCCTTTCCCTTCTTTTGTATCCACCATGGCGAGAGGAAGAGGTTGGGCTCGCGCTTCGGCCACGGCGGTGAGAACTTCTCCTCGACACCATGCTTCGACTTCGGCCGTGGCTGAAGAGGCTGGATCCAATGCACGAGGCAGGGCCGCAGGGCAAGGTCGGGGTCGCCACAACACCCGCGGTCGAGGCAGACGGAGCGGCACTCTTTTCCTTTCTCCTCCAACTTATCCGCCCCTGGCACAGGGTCATACGGGCGACACTGTGCTCGAGTTTATCACTGAGCTGCGCGATCCTCCCGATAGTCACCATCAACTCCCCCACCCTTTCGCTAGGGTGATGGAGGTTGATCAGCTACTCGGGTCGTGGCTGCGCATGAGCGGTTGTTGGAATAGAGCCATGTGGGCGAATGTCAAGTTTCCCGCACCTCGTGTCATGTTCCTTAGGCCCGGGTGGAAAACCTTTGCCCGTGCCCACTATCTTGGGGAGGGCACATCCTCCTCTTCAAGCTGGTGGAGTCTAACATGCTCTCCATCAAGATTTTTGGGCCTTTAGGTGCTTGTGTTGGGTGCTGCGTGGAAAGCTCGAGAGACGATGAAAGCTCCACCTCGAGCGATAGCAACAAGGAGGACACCGATGGCGAAGACAGCGGTGGCAGGCATCCGGTCGTCAAGTCCAAAGATGGTGACTCGGACTCCGACTGAATGCCAGCAGCACCCTCATCACCAGCTAGGCGCCGACAGCACCATCATTTGTAGCCGGGCCCCGGCAGAGCGATTTGCCGGGGGTGCTTCGAGTAGCCGCCACCGCCACCTCCAGCTGGACCCCGGAAGGCTCGTGGACTCCGGATTCATCTTCCCTGCCGGTGTTCTAGCCTAGACGCGTCCTTCTAGTCCTGGTGGGGGTGGCCAGGGCATCGCCTAGCCGCTCTCTCCGTCCCTGGCTTCATTTTCGCTGCCGGGAGGGGGCTGTTGTCCCGATCTTGTCGGGCTGCATCCCTCTAGTCCTAGCGAGGGTGACCAGGGCGTCCCCCAGGCTCTCCTTTTGCCCTCCTTTCTCTCGACGTAAACCCTAGGAGGAGAGGGACAAGAAAGGCATTACAGAGCACTTATCTTTTTTAACCAAAAAGATGTAGGCTGCTGCCACGTTTGAATCAAATATAAATATTTCCCATCTATATCCATATTTGTATGATTTGTACTTGTTATCTCATGCAATCTTGAGAAGATACTTGTCGCATATGCATACTTGCTTTGACGTTTAGAGGGGTTAACCTTCAGTAGTCTTTTTGCGAGCAAGATGTCCGGCAAGGCTTCTTGCCAGCCTCAAACGCGGCTACTGCTAACCCTTGCCGAGAAAACTCGAGACAAGTTTAGGAGCGCGGATGGAGGTTGGCCTCTTGCCGGCTTCGAATGCAGGTGTGTATAATCCTGTCAAGCAGACTCAAGACAAGGAGAAGAGCGTGAATGAAAGGCGTGGTAAGGTCTCCTCGCATGCAAGATTCTCATACGTAGAATTAATATAGAATGACGGGAAATTTCAAAAATGAACCAAACATTCGACTTATCTTTCTTTGTTTTACTCCTTGTCATTCAGATAAGGAGAGGCCAGTTCCCACAGGTTCAAGTGAGCTTCCATCCTTCCCCAGGGAAAGTTGCTCGCGAGTAATCTAGTATCTATGATAGAAAAAGAAATAAGAGAAACAATAGCATGGGGCCCTTGGCAGCATGTCAATCGTCTTATCTAAACAAGTGCGACTACATGAAAATCATGCTACAACATATAGATAAGCATGTATGCAAGTTTGTAAAGCATTTGGTTTTCTTCAGATATGCCCAAGGTCTTCGCTTGGCTTTGTACAAAGGGTTACAAGCCTCTAAGGCTATTCTTGTACAAAACAGATTGCTAGGGCAGGGCCCGGCAACCGCGCCTTACGTGTAGAACTTGTGAAGATACTCAATATTCCATGAGTTTTGCACGCGAACGCCATCCTCGGTCTCCAGATGAGCTGTGCCAAGTCTGGTGACTCGAAATACCCAGTAATGGCCTCCCCACTTCGGTGTCAACTTGTTTGCACCTTTGGCGGATTGAATGCGCTGAAGGACAAGGTTGTCTTCCTTAAGGCTCCGGGCAAGAACCTTGCGTCTATGGTAGCAGCGCAGGGCTTGCTAGTAGCATGCGGCACACATAGCTGCCCGAAGATGATCTTCCTCAAGGAGCACGACATCATCATGCTGTGGCTACTCTTACTCTACTTCACTGTAGGCAAGCACTTGAGGTGACCCGTATATGAGTTCTGTGGGGAGCACTGCTTCTGCACGTAGACTTGCGAGAAGGGTGTCTGACGAGTAGCTTTATTAGGTGTCATCCTGAGTGACCAAAGAACCACCGACAACTCATCAATCTAACACCTCCCGCACTTGTGCAGCCCATCAAAAGTGCTTGTCTTGAGCCCGCGCAATACTTCAGCATTTCTTTCTTCTTTCCCATTGCTCCTTGGGTGAGAAACGGATGCAAAGCACATCTTTATTCCAAGGCTTTGATTGTATTGCATGAAGGCATGGCTCATGAACTGTGTGCCGTTGTCAGTGATGACCCTGTTTGGGACCCTGAACCGACAAACTAATCCCTTGAAGAACTTGATGGCTGACAGTGTTGTTACCTTTGTCACTAGCTCTACTTCAGGACACTTTATGAATTTGTCGATGGAAACATACAAGAACTGAAAGCCCACGGTAGCATGGGGGAAGGGGCCCAAAATATCGAGCCCCCAACCAGAAAAAGGCCAGGATAGAGGAATCATTTGGAGGGCTTGCGCTGGTTGGTGTATGTTCTTTGAATGGAACCTACATGCTTCACATCTTGTTACTAGCTTAGTTGCATCCTGGAGGGCAATGGGCCAATAAAAGCCTTGTCGGAAAGCTTCCCCGGCAAGGGTTTTGGCTACAATGTGGGATCCACATACACCTCCATGTATCTCTGCCAACAACTTCAATCCATCTTCTCAGGTAATGCCCTTCAATTTCACTCCATTTGGTTCTTTTTGCACAGGATTTTATACACAAAATGGTACATACTCGATTTATGGGCTACTTTCTCAGCTTGCTCTTGCTCTTTGGGAAGTTCTCCTGTTTGGAGAAATTGGACTATCTATTGCGCCCATGTCGGAGCTTGGGGCTCGATGACAAGGACCAAAGGCATCTCTTCGGCCACGGGAGCGCTGATCTCTTTAGCAAGAATCTGGGATTCCACTGCTCACCGACACGCGCATCACTGTTTTGCCGACGGCATCTAGGAGCTCTACTGCAAAGTATTTACTGGTGCTTATCTTCCTTCTCGTCTTCGTCCTTGTTGACGGGGTGACTATTGGTCGAGTCAAGCAGAGCACAAAAGTCCCCGGTTCCACAGGTAGCTTTTGGGCAGCACACTTTGACAACTCATCAACAATGTTGTTTCCCGCATGAGCGATGTGTTTTTTTTGCAAGACATCAAAGTGTTCTCCCAACTTCCTCACTTCATCCACATACACTTCGATCAATGGGCTTTGGTAATCCTTGTTTACTTGCTTCACCACAAGTTGTGAATCCCCATGGACGATCAACTTTTTGATTCCCAACTCTACCGAAATTATGAGGTCGGCAAGCAGTCCCTCATACTCAGCAGTATTGTTGATAACTTCCTCATGGGGGAAATGCATTTGCACCACATGCTTGAGGTGCTCGCCGGTGGGTGCGATAAGCAGCACCCCAACACCGGCGCTTTGTAGTGAGAAACGCCGTCAAATTACATGATCCAATTCCCTTGGGTTTCCCTGTCGAGGAGGGCTGATTCCAGGATCTCGTCATCTAGTGTTGGCGTCCATTCTGCGATGAATTCCTCCAATGACCTGCTCTGAATAGTTGACGTAGTTTCAACCTTAAGCGCAAAGCTTGACACCTCCAATGCCCACTCTACTATTCTGTCTATTGCCTCTGGATTCCTCAGGATACGCTGCAACAGAAACAGAGTGACCTCCGTGATCTCATGTGCTTGAAAACAATGGTGCAACTTCCTTGAGGCCATGAGTAGGCCAAAAAGTAACTCTCTCGTGCTCGAATACCTTGACCTAGCCCATCTGCATTATGGAGCTAACAAAGTAAACTGGCCACTGCACCATTTTATTCTTCGCTGTAACTCGATCCCCAGCTGTCTTCCCTTGCACCACATTTTCCTTTCTGGTATCTTGCTTTGCCAGAGAAGGCGCTATTTCATCAAAGGTTGGCTCTGCCATTGTTGTGTCTTCATCGTCGGCTTCCCTCTGCGCAACTAGTGCAGCACTGACCACTCGATTCATTGCAACTAAGTATAGCAGCAACGGTTCTCATGGTTAAGACGCGACTAGAGTTGGTGCAGAAGATAGGTATTTTTCAGGTCATGCAGCGCAGCCTCCACTTCTAGAGTATATTTTACTGGACCCTCCTTTTTCAAAATCTTGAAGAAAGGCAGAGCATGCTCAGGAGACCTCGAAATGAACCTACTCAGAGATGCAACACAACCAACAAGGCGCCGCACATCCTTGATGGTCTTGGGTGCTTGGATCTGCTCAATAGCCTTCATTTTGTTAGGGTTCTCTTTGATCCCACGCTGAGATATGAAGAATCCAAGGAGCCTACCAGAGGGAACACCGAACGCACACTTCTCGGGGGTGAGTTTCATGTTAATCTTCCACAAATTGGTGAAAGTTTCGTCCAAATCTTGAATCAGGGTGGACTTGTGCTTGGTATTGACCACAATATCATCCATGTAAGCTCCAATGTTTCTATGCAACTATGGCTCAAAACCGATCTGAACTACCCTTGCGAATGTCGAACCTGCACTCTTTAGTCCAAAGGCATCCGTACAAAGCAGTTCGTGCCACATGGAGTAATTAATGCGGTTTTCTCTTTATCTTCTTTGGACATGAATATCTGGTGGTATCCGGTGTAGGCATCAAGAAATGAGAACATGTCACAGCCGGCGGTGAACTCCATAATCTGGTCGATGTGTGGCAAAGGGAAAGGATCCTTTGGGCAGACTTTGTTGAGATCAGTGTAATCAGTACAAAGTCTCCATTTCCCATTCGCCTTGCACACAACAAACGGATTTGCCAACCAGGTTGGATGTAGCACTCCTCTGACCAGGCCAGCTGCCTCGAGTTTCTTGATCTCTTCTGCTACGAATTGTTGTCGTTTCAAAGCTTTGTTTCTAAACTTCTACTTGATGGGCTGAGCATGGGTGCAGACAACAAGGTGGTGCTCAATAACGTCCCTAGGATCGTCAGGGATGTCACATGGTTGCCATGAAAACACATCTTCATTTGCCTAGGAAGGTAATGAGCGTGCTTTCCTATTTGCTATCTAGGGTGGCACTAATGGTGAAGGTACAGTGCCATCCTTCCTTGCCGGCACCGTCTTAGTTGCAGGTGGAGCGGCTTTGGATCTCTTACCGGCAGAGCATTCCAGCAAATCCTCGACGGGTGCGTAGCACTCTGAAGAGGTGCGCTTACCGGAAGTCGCATTGGATGTCTTATTGGGCTTTTTGCTATTCTTCAGCT
This sequence comes from Triticum urartu, assembly GCF_003073215.2. Lineage (NCBI taxonomy): Eukaryota > Viridiplantae > Streptophyta > Magnoliopsida > Poales > Poaceae > Triticum > Triticum urartu. Next base: position 301,153,639 of record NC_053027.1, read on the forward strand.
TGGTGGGAGCTGTTTCCTTGTCGACTTCTACTGCAACTGCATCTCTATAGAGCTTCTCCATACAGATGAACGCATCCTTCTGTTGGAGCTAATGGGGATGACACCCATGGGCCCTAGCATCTTCAATATATTATAGGCATAGTGGGATGCCGCCATGAACGGCAAGGGGATCTTAACCACGTCAACCACAATTTTCTCGGTTCGGTAGTTTAGGTCTCCGCCAAACGTCGCCAGCAACGTGATCTTTCCTTTTGGCTGGCTCCTTCCTAGGTTGATTCCCTGGAATGTCCTGGTTTTCTTGAGCTATTCTTCAGGTATCTACAGCCTGTCGGTCACATTGGGGAAGATCAAAGCTCAAGTTGACCCTGCCGTTAACAAACATTTTCGTGACCTTGAGGTTTGCATATCGTTGGTGAGACCAACAACGGCAAACACCCGACTGCAGTCGTGCGATCAGGGTGGTCCTTGACATCGAAAATGATAGGCGTGTGGGACCACTTGAGGGGCTTTCGCGCATCTATTGTCGGTTCCACCGCAATGACTTCCCACGCCCACCGCTGGAGTTGGGGTGGGAAGAGTGAAAGATGCACCTCCATCAATGCACATGGCTTCTCTTGCCTTCTGGAATTCTTGTTCGCTAGACTCATCATCCTCATCCTCACTTTCCTCGTCTTCTTCCATTTTCTCTCTGCCCCTGGCAGACTTTTATTTCTTCGGGCCAACATTGCTATGGCGTCCGCCTCGGCCACCACGGCCCTTCTTGCCGGACCCACCGGTACTGTCCTGGCCCTTGTCCTTGTCCCATTTCGCATACTCAGCTTTCTATATCTCCACTAGTTACTCAACTTGGTGGCACTCTTGGAGGTCATGACCATTGGTACGGTGGATCTTGCAATGTGGCCTGATACGTCTCCGTCGTATCTACTTTTCCTAATGCTTTTGCTCTTGTTTTGGACTCTATTTTGCATGATTTGAATGAAAGAAACCCTGACTAACATTGTTTTCAGCAGAACTACCATGGTGATGTTTTTGTGCAGAAATAAAAGTTCTCGGATTTTGAATAAACTTTTTGGAGAATTATTTTGGAATAAATAAAAAATATTGGAACCAAGAACCACAAGAGGGGGGAAGATGCCCATAAGGTACCAGGGCGCGCCACCCCATTTGGCATGGCCTGGTGGGTAGTGGGGTGCATGAGGCTCTATTGACCCTAATAACAATGCTATAAAATCCTATTTTTTCCAAAAAAACTAGGAGAGGAAGTTTCATCGCATTTAACGATACGAAGCTGCTGCCACCTCCTGTTCTTTGTCAGGAGGCCAGATTTGGATCCCATTTGGGGCTCGGGAGAGGGGGGTCTTCGGTATTCGTCATCACCAACCATCCTCCATCACCAATTTTAGGATGCTTGCTACCGGGAGTGAGTAATTCCTTCATAGGCTTGCTGGACGTTGGTGGGTTGGATGAGATTCATCATGTAATCGACTTAGTTTTGTTAGGGCTTGATCACTAGTATCCACAATGTTCTATGATTGATGTTGCTATGACTTTGCTATGCTTAATGCTTGTCACTAGGGCCCGACTGACATGATTTCAGAACTAAAATGTTTACGTTTTCACCATCATATCTATGTTCATGATCCAATCTTGCGAGTTATATTCACCTATTATGTGTTATGATCCGTAAATCCCAAGGTGACAACAATTGGGATACTTTCCGGTGATGACCGTAGTTTGAGGAGTTCATGTATTCGCTATGTGTTAATGCTTTGTTCCAGTTCTCTATTAACAATAGACCTTAGTATACCTTGGTTTCCTTATAAACCCCGCTGCCACGGGAGGGTAGGACAAAAGATGTCATGCATGTTCTTTTCCATAAGCACTTACGACTACTTATGGAATACATGCCTACATTATATTTATGAATTGGAGCTAGTATTGTATCGGCCTAGGTTATGACTATTATGATGAAAATCATCCAACGGAGTCACCGATCCAATGCCTACGATCTTTTCACATATTGTGCTTGCTAAGTTACTATTGCTATTGCTACTGTTACAACTGCTAAAACACTATTAGTGCTATTACCGCTACCACTGCTATTGCTACTACTACTATCAAACTATCATGCTACTATGCTATTGATCACTTTGCTGCAGATATTTAATCCCCAGGTGTGATTGAATTGACTACTCAACTTCTAATACTTACAAATATTCTTTGGCTCCCCTTGTGTCAAATCTATAAATTTGGGTTGAATACTCTACGCTCGAAAACTGTTGCGATCCCCTATACTTGTGGGTTATTAGGACTTTTTTCTGGCGCCATTGCCGCGGAGCATTGCTATATTTGTTGAGTCACTTGGGATTTCTATATATTTATCACAATGACGAATATGAAAGATACTAGAACTAAGATCGTTCCCTCTAAGACGAGGAGAGGTAAGGAATTGCCTTGTAGCTCTACACTTGATTCATCTTCTATTTTGAATAGACTTGCAATACCTACACCTCCTATTAATCATGATATGTTGCAAGTCATTGACGATGCTACTTCTGCCATGAATAATGCTTACGATGATGGTAGTATCTAATTTCATGATAGTGTGCCGCTAGGTGAATTTCTGGATGAGCTAAAGATATTGAGAATGCTGAAACTGATGAAATTAATAAAAAAGATGAAGTGTTTCAAACTGAAAACTATAAATACATATTAGACCTAGCTCTCCTAGATTTGAATTGCCTAAGATACCGAGGGTTATTTTATGGATGGAGAGGTAGCTAGAGACTTTCTTACTTGTAAGCATAGGGATGATCTCAAGAACTTTCAAAAAGTTATTATGCAAGTTGAAAGAAAATTCTTTGAATGCTGGAATGAAATATGATCATAAGTTTGCTACTTCACCTACCTTTATATATAAGAATTATGAGTTCTCTATCGACCCAAAGTTAATTACTTTGGTTGAATCTGATCCTTTCCATGGCTATGAAACTGAACCAGTTGTGTCACATCTTACAAAATTAAAGGATATAGCCACCCTGTTTGCTCATGATGGGAAAATTCGCTATTAGTATATCCTTAAGTTATTTTTGTTCTCAATAAAGGGTGATGCTAAGATATGGTACAATACTCTTACTCCTGGTTGTGTGTGCAGTCCCTAGGATATGATTTATTACTTCTCTGAAAAGTATTTCCTGCTCATAAGAAACAAGTTGCCTTACATGAAAAATTAAAATTTGTTGAAAGTGAAGAAGAGAGTCTCGCACAAGCTTGGGGAGGCTTCTCCAATTACTTAATGTTTTGCCTGATCATCTTCTCAAGAAAAATGAAATACTTGATATCTTCTATAATAGACTAACCGATGCTTCAAGGAATTTCCTAGATAGTTGTGCTAGTTGTGTTTTTAGGGAGCAAACTTTTGAACAAACTGTGGAAGTATTGAATAATATATTGAAGAATTATGATGATTGGACACTTCCTGAACCACCGCCTAAACCCACTCCAAAGAAGAGGGGTATCTTATTTCTCAGTTTTGAAGATATGCAAGAAGCAAAGAAATGCATGAAAGAAAAAGGTGTTAAAGCTGAAGAAGTTAAGAACTTACCACCTATCAAACAAATACATGGTCTGACATGACACCACAGGTGCTGGAGGTAAATTCTCTTTTAAAGTTTGATGTAGGTGACATCCCTCATAATAAACATCCTAGTTAATGGTTGTATGAATTCGACAACTACATTAGAAAGCAAGATCACTTCAATGCTAATGTTACGAAACAATTAAAGAAAAATTCTGATATGATTGCTCGCTTGAGTGACTTGTTATTTAGAATCACTAATGATATTAGAGGTGTAGGAAAACATGCCTCTATGGTTCAAACCCAGTTATACCAAGTTGCTAAATCTCAAAGAGAATTGCTTAGTGAAATGAACAATAACATAAATGATTATGTTGTTAGGGTAGCAACTAGAGGAGGCAAAATGACATAGGAACCACTCTATCCTGAAGGACAGCCAAAAAGAATTGAACAAGACTCTCAAAGAATTAATACTGATGCACCTAGTCCTTCTAAAAGGAAGAAGAAAAAGAAAAATGATAGGACTTTGTATACCTCTAGTGAACCTGAAATAGAAAAACCTTCTGAAGATAACAATGATGTCTCTATCTCAGATGCTGAAACTCAATCTGGTAATGAACACTAACATAGTGGTAATGAAAATTATAATGATGATGTTCATGATGATGCTTAACCAGACAATGATAAAGAACCAGATAATGATGTTGAAATAGAAACTGATGTTGATCTTGATAACCCACGACCTAAAAATAAACGATATGATAGAAGAGACTTTGTTGCTAGAAATCATGGTAAATAGAGAGCCATGTGTTCAGAAACCCATGCCCTTTCCACCTAAACCACCTAAGAGAAAATATGATGAATAATTTGTATGATTTGTTGAAATGCTTAGGATAGTCTTTTTGCGTACCCGTTTGACTGATATTTTAAAGATGGCCCTTTACGCTAAATACATGAAGAAATTGTCACTAATGAAAGGAAAATACCCGTAGATGAAATCTCCACAATGCTTGCTAATTATTCTTTTAAGGATGGAATACCTAAAAACATGGAGATCCAAGAATACCAACTATACCATGCTCTATCAAAAGAAATTATGTCAAAATTGCTTTATGTGATTTAGGAGTTGGTGTTAGTGCTATGCCTTTCTCTTTATATACAAGACTTGATTTGAATAAACTCACACCTACTAAGATATCTGCAAATGGCTGACAAATCAACTGCCATACCTATCCTTATTTGTGAGGATGTCCCATTGTTGTTGCAAATGTTACTATCTTAACAGACTTTGTTATACTTGAGATGCCCGAGGATGACAACATGTTAATTATCCTTGGTAGACCCTCTTAAACACTATAGGGGCTGTTATTGATTGTAATAAAATAAAGGCCACTTTTCATATCAATGGTAATGAGCATATAGTGCACTTTTCGAAGAAACAATTTCAAGTGAATGGTATTAATGTTATTAAAAAAATCTCTGATAATCACTATTGGAAGTTTTCAACTCCCTTTCCCTACTGCCAAAAAGAAATATGAAATACTTATTTTCGGGGATATGCATATCCCCATTGAGGTAACTTAGTGTTTTACAAAAGTTCTTCGGGTTCATGTTAATCGAAAGTGATTGTTAATAAGACCTGATCAACCTTATTAATGGATTATTTTCAAGAAGCATGTGGTCGATGAACTTTGTATGCACAACCTTTTGTCCACACTTTTTTTGTTATTCTCGGCTAAATAAAATAAAATGCCATGTTTATCTTGTTTTCAGAATTTTCCGTGCAATAAAAAAGAGGTTAAAAATAAAAGTGCACAGAATGACCTAAATTTTTAACATGACTTTTTCCTGAATATTTAAGAATTTTTGGTCCAATAACATCACGAGGGGGTGCCCCTGGTGCCCACAAGGCACCAGGGTGTGCTAGCTACCCCAGGCATGACCGGGTGGGTAGTGGGCCCCATGTGGCCGCCTCACTTATCCCTTTAGCCCACGTCATCACCTGCCTCCAGAAAAAATTCATCCAGCTCTCTTTCTCTCTCATGTTCTTGCTCTCAAACCCGCGGATTTCGATCTCTTTCCTCGAAGCTCATTTCTGAAATTGTTTTTGAGAATTGCTACTTAGTTTGTGACTCCATTGCTCCAATTTGTTATTGTTCTAGTGGGTTAATTTTTGAGTACTTAGCTACTCTTGGTGCTACTTTAGATGGGCTTGCATGTTGATTTCTTAGAGTTCTAAGTAGTTTGAATGCTTAATTTAGCCTCTAGACATCCATATGAGTAGTTGCTATCAATCTTGTGATGTTTTGTTGACAAAATTTTGTGGGTTAAAATTTTCAGAAATTGTTCACAAATAAAAATGCACCTCTTTAGAAGTTCTTCGAGGAGGAGGCCCTTGGAGTCATCATCCAGTGGGAGCTCGTTACGACAGTCTTATGTTGAGTCCAGTGAAAGCTCAACGGGCCGAGGAGGCAGCACCAAGAGCCTCTGTGAGTTATCACTCCGACTATTATCCAGGATGCGGATGGTGATTACCAAGCTATGCCAAAAGCCTAAGCTTAGGGGAGTAGGTATTTCCACTTACATTATATTCATGCTCACACACTTAACTCCATTTGTCGGTGTTCATGCTTTTTCAAGGTATTATCCATGCAAGATTTATTTTCTCGCTTTCTTTTTGTGTGTTTGAAAATCTTTGAGAAAATCCAATAATATTTCTTGCTTCTTTTCGGTCTTTATTTCTAGTTTAGTTTAGTTGTAGTATTAAAAGAAAACCCAAAAATGTTTCTCATTTCTTCTTTTTTCATTTCGGAGCTCTCCCGTGTAAATAGTTTTTCTCGTTTTCTTTTTTCTTTCTTTATTTTGCATTCTTCATGAAAAACTCAAAACTTCAAAAATATTTTAGCGTGTTTCTTTGAAATTCTTTTTTTTTGTTGAATCATACTAAGTAGAAGACCACAATGAAAATGTTTAGTGGCTCTCATACGCATTATTGTTGATCTAACAAAGAGCCCATATTATTTTGTCTTCTCCTCAAAATAAAATGTTGCAAATTCCACTTTAATCCATGGCACTCTTACACTATTATTATTTTCATATCATTCGGTCGTGCAAATGAAAGGCAATAATGACGATATTTGATGATGTGACTGTGGCAGGGAAAAACGAGTATGAACTCAACATGTTTTTGGTTTTGTAAATATGTTTAACTCAGTATCCATGATTCAGCATGTTAGGATTGAACATGTTTGCAAGGAAAAATAGAGATTATGGTTGATCATGACATGTTTAAGTAGCTAGGAGTGTATAATAAGTTATCCTGGGTGTCAACTCATATGTCTCCATCGTATCTACTTTTCCAAACACTTTTGCCCCTGTTTTGAACTCTAACTTGCATGATTTGAATGGAACTAACCCGGACTGGCGCTGTTTTCAGTAGAATTGCCATGGTGTTATTTTTGTGCAGAAATACAAGTTCTCGGAATGACCTGAAACTTCACGGAGAATATTTTTGGAATAAATAAAAAATATTGGCGAAAGAATCAACACAAGGGGGTCCACACCATGTCCACGAGGGTGTAGGGCGCCCCCTGCCTCGTGGGCCCCCTGAGGCTCCACCGACGTCAACTCCAACTTATATATTCACGTTCGGGGACAAAAAATCAGAGAGAAGGATTCATCATGTTTTACGATACGGAGCCGCCTTCGAGCCCTAATCTCTCTTGGCATGGCTGATCGGGAGTCCGTTCGGGGCTCCGGAGAGGGGAATCCATCGCCATCGTCATCATCAACCTTCCTCCATCAGCAATTTCATGATGTTCACCACCGTGCGTGAGTAATTCCATCGTAGGTTTGCTGGATGGTGATGGGTTGGATGAGATTTATCATGTAATCGAGTTAGTTTTGTTAGGGTTTGATCCCTAATATCCATTATGTACTAAGATTGATGTTGCTATGACTTTGCTATGCTTAATGCATGTCACTAGGGCCTGAGTGCCATGATTTCAGATCTGAACCTATTATGTTTTCATGAATATATGTGAGTTCTTGATCCCATATTGCATGTCAATAGTCACCTACTATGTGTTATGATCCGGTAACCCCGAAGTGACAATAATCGGGACCACTCCCTGTGATGACTATAGTTTGATGAGTTCATGTATTCACTAAGTGTTAATGCTTTGTTCCGGTACTCTATTAAAAGGAGGCCTTAATATCCCTTAGTTTCCAACAGGACCCCGCTGCCACGGGAGGGTATGACAAAAGATGTCATGCAAGTTATTTTCCATAAGCACATATGACTATATACAGAATACATGCCTACATTACATTGATGAACTGGAGCTAGTTCTGTGTCACCCTATGTTATAACTGTTTCATGAGGAATCACATCTGACATAATTATCCATCACTGATCCATTGCCTACGAGCTTTTCACATATGGATCTTTGCTTAGTTACTTTTCTGTTGCTACTGTTACAATCACTACAAAACTACTACTGTTACTTTTGCCACCGTTACCGCTACTTCCATATTACTTTGCTACTAGATACTTTACTGCACATATTAAGTCTTTCAGGTGCGGTTGAATTGACAACTCAACTGTTAATACATAAGAATATTCTCTGGCTCCCCTTGTGTCGAATCAATAAAGTTGGGTTGAATACTCTACCCTCAAAAATTGTTGCGATCCCCTATACTTGTGGGTTATCAAGACTATTATCTGGCATCATTGCTGGGGAGCATAACTCTATTCTTTGAGTCATTTGGGATTTATATCTATTGATCACTATGAGGAACTTGAAAGATGAAAGAACCAAGATTTTTCCCTCAACTACGAGGGGAGGTAAGGAACTGCCATCTAGCTCTGTACTTGATTCACCTTCTGTTTTGAGTAAACTTGCGACACCTACTCCTGCTATTCATTCTGATATGTTGCATGTTATTGATGATGCCACTTCTGCTATGCATGATGGTTATGATGAAACTACTTCTATGCTTAATAATACAGTGCCACCAGGTGAATTTCTTGATGAACAACTTGCTAGGGTTAGAGGGAATGAAATTATTGAAACTGATAATATTGATGAAAGTGATGATGAAGATTCTCCCCCTAGATATGATCTTAAGAAACTGTTAGCTAAGCTAAAAGAAAAGTCTTTGAATGCTAGAATTAAATATGACCCTGCTTTTGCTACTTCACCTATCTATATTTCTCATAAGGATTATGATTTTTCTGTCGATCCTGGGATAATTACTTTGGTTGAATTTGATCCTTTTTATGGCTATGAATCTAAAACTGTTGTGGCACATCTTAGTAAATTGAATGATATAGCCACCCTATTCACTAATGAGGAAAATTTTGTTACTACTATATCCTTAAGTTATTTCCGTTCTCATTAAAGGGTGATGCTAAAATATGGTTTAGTTCTCTTGATCCTGATTGTGCGCGTAGTCCCCAGGATATAATTTATTACTTCTCTTCTAATTATTTCCCCGCTCATAAGAAACAAGCTACCTTACGGGAAATGTATAATTTTGTGCAAATTGAAGAAGAGAGTCTCCCACAAGCTTGGGGAGGCTTCTCCGATTACTTAATGCTTTCCCTGATCATCCTCTCAAGAAAAATGAAATACATGATATCTTTTATAATGGACTAACCGATGCTTCCAGAGACCACCTGGATAGTTGTGCTGGTTATGTTTTCAGGGGAATAACTGTTTTTTCGGCATATTTCTTTTGTATTTGAATATCTTTTATAATTTTAGTAGTTTTTTGTTTTTTCGGCATATTTCTTTTGTATTTGAATAGGCTTTATAGAAGAATCTTTAGCACATACAAATGTCATCATGATACACATACAAATGCCTGCGAGACCACAAATGTAATCGTAGCATATACATACAAATAGTCTCATCATAATCATCATCCAACACAAAGTGGTATCTTGTCATCATCTTGAAAATAGCGATACATGCAAGTCTCGAATACTTGCAACTACAACGTCATCCATCTAAACAACGGTATACGCGAGAAGAGCTATCACTATGAGTGAGAGCGGAACTATGCAGTACATGAGGTGGCAGTTACGAGTCCTCTCTCGCGCTAGCGTGAACCTCAAGTAACTAGCTTCTCCTTCTTGTCTGCTTTTGAAGCCTTTATGGCTGGCACCTGAGAACCCATTCACTTGCTCCTGATACTCATGCCACTCGTTGTACACCCCCGGAACCTTCCCTTTGTACACGATATAGCACTTCCATCTCGCCATCAAGAAACTAGGTACCTGTTAGAGATGCATGTTCATGAAGAGGATGTACAATCATATATATGCAACAAAATATACTAGAGCAACACCAAAAAAGAAAGGGTTAGCAACTAGATGCAACATACAGTATGCAAACCATCATCGAGGCCGACCTGCAAACCTTGCTTAGCAGTCAAATAATCGAGGTACTCTTGTTCACCCTCATAATCCATCTCGTCTGCATCTTGGTCAGAAGGCACAGTTTCTTCGTTGTTCGACATGTTTCCTATGATTAAGTGTCCTCGTTTATTTCTAAAATTATGAATAAATGAGAAATGACATAAAAAAGAAATCTATGTGCCAGCACTCGATATGCCAACTATGTTGCACAAATCATGCCTTTATTCACGGCAAATTTCGGCATGACCTTTGCTAAAAAATGGACATATCGAGCGCCTGAAATTCACCGTAATGGAAATGAATCAACATTCCGGCGTAACATAGGCCACTCGGATCATTTACCAAAATTGAACCAAAACATCACATGTCCAAATGACATGTTCAAATTCCAAACATGACATGTCCAAAACATGACATATCCACATATCACATGACCAGTTCAAATTTGCATATAAATTTAGCCTATCTAAATTTGCTTTAACAAGGGATGTCGATTTGGACAATTGCTAAATTCTTAACTAAATAGATAACCTAATTAACCTACTGTCCTAACTAAAAACTAAGTAAATAAACTGAAGAACCCTAGCTAGCAGAGAGCGAGGGGGGGTGGTTTACAGAGGGTGCAGGGGCGAGGAGGCAGGCCCGACGACGATCGAGGTTGGGAGGGGAATAAGCAGAGGAGGGAGGCGAGGGCCGACGGTTCGGGGGCGAGCGCGTCGGGGTCGGGGACGAGCGCCGGGTCGGGGCCTAGCGCTGGGGTCGGGGGCGAGCGCCGGGGTCGGGTGCGAGCGCTGGCAGGTGTCGGGGGCGAGCGGCGGGGCGCGGCAGTGTGACGGGGGAGAGAGTGGGGATTTGTGGGGAAAAGAGGCGGGATGAAGTAGGGAGAGTGAGAATTTTGGGTTAAGTGGATGTAGCAGTAGCGCGTTTAGACAAAACACGCTGTAGCGCGTTTAGACAAAACGCGCTGCTACTACCTTCACTAGCTGTAGCGGTTTAGATAAAACGCGCTGCTACTACCTTCACTAGCTGTAGCGGTTTTATAAGGAAATCGCTACTGCTAGCTTGACTGTAGCTGTTTTATAAGGAAATCGCTACTGCCAGTTTTCCTTTTCTTTTCCTTTATTTTCTCCCACTTTTATTTCCTGAGAGAATTGAACGAAGGGAAGGTGATATATATTGCATCATTTGACGGTTAAATATGTATGGCTGGTGTTTTGGTTGCCAAACGGGTTCATGCCATCGGTACACGCGCCGAGCACGATGTTCCTTGCATCACATTCAAAATACTGATAGAAACTGTTCAACGCACTCCACTGGCTTCCATCCTTGACGTGTCTCAGCTTCGGATCATCTCCATCGTCGGGCTTCTTAATAAATCGAGAGGGGTCGAGTTACCGGAACCCAATGTGTGGTAGTAGCTAGTCATTGGACAACATACACAGAACTCAGTGCTTAAGGACGGTTCTAGTGAGACAACCCACCATGTACTCCTACATGGCCTCTCACCGCTACCTTTACCAAATCGTGTTCACACACTTAACTCTCAGCATCAGAATATAGTATAACACTCCAATCCATTCCCAATGGATCAGACCTGACACAACTCTAAGCAATAGCAGGCATGGCATGGTAGGAACACAACATGGCTCAATCAACTCCTACACATGCTAGTAGGTTTTAACTATTTACTGTGGCAATGACAGGTAATGCAGAGGAATGGGTTCAACTACCACAGCATAAAGTAGCAGTTGAATCGTTGTTGTCCTAATGCAATAAATGAGAGCAGGAGCGAGAGAGTAGGATTGTATCAGAATGAACAAGGGGGTTTGCTTGCCTGGTAGATCAACAGGGGGGCACTGCTCCACTGACAGGTACTCTGGATCGGTCTCTGGAGCAGGACCTATCGAGAAGGAACGGTGTCGATAATCGAACACAAGCATATGCAACAATATGATGCATGAACATGGCATGAGTATGTGATGTTGTTTGAGTTAATGCATCTAGCATTTATTTGCATGAAGTCCATTTGAACCAAAGTTTCAAATGCAACTCCAAAATAAGCCTTTATAAATGCCATTCATGTGTTTCCTCATATATAGCATGTATAAGTTAGTTTTTCATGCATGCAAATGGTACATATGGATAGATTGAATTTTTCTGATAATTTTTCATATATAAATTATTTCAATCTGAGCTATGCTTGAATTTCTATGAATTTTTGAAGTTTAGCTAATTTTCTGGAATTTCCAAAATAGAAATAATCCAGAATCATTTATTTCATCAGCACTAAGTCACGGTGACGTCAGCATTGACCAAATTCAAATCTGACTGGTGGGCTCCACCTGTCATTGACTCAGGGGGTTAACAGGGGTTATTTAACTTTAATTGTGTCACTAACAGTGCGGGTCCCACATGTCATCCACTCGGGGTTGATTAACTGGGTGATTAGCACCTAATCTAATCCTGCCACGTCAGCGTCGCCGGATTAAGCACCAGCGACCACATCTCGCGGCGGAGGGTCACCGGAGTTGCTCGGGCTCGCGCTACAGGTGGCGGTTTGCGAAGCGGTTGGCCTCTACAGCTAGCTGGAGCTCGCGCGCACCTAATGGAGCAGGCATGGGGGGCTACTGTAAAGCCCCAAGACCGAAGCTTCAGATGTCTTCCAGGGTTTCCGAGATTTCGTTGTGTGATTTGTTTCGTCTGTTGCATTCATCTTTGCATCATGTGCATTGCATCATGTCATCATGCCATCATGTCATTTCTTTTCTTAACTCAACTAAATAAATGGCATGGATATTTGATCCATTTAAACCGAGGGAATTCACGTGGTGACTTCTCTTTATAACATATCCTCCCAATATAATAGGGAGCTATAACAAAATATTCCATTAGTTTGGGATCACCTATAACACACTTGCAATAATCACATGTATTTTCCGCTTCGAGTTTGCTCCTCAAACTTCGTCCATAAATTCTTTATCTTTTTCCGGAGGTCTTCCAAAAATCTCAACATTTTGGGACCTTTCTAACGCCCACTTCTATTCAAACTCATTTGAATTTAATTCAAACGAGTTCCAATCCAAACTTGGTACATGCCCATTTATACTTTTCTTGGATCAAGATCATTTTTGCGAGTCCAATAAAATTATCCCCATGCCCAGTTTCCATCCCAACCTTCTCTTTCTTTTCCTTCTCTTTTCTGTTTTCTTTTTAAATGGGAAAAGAGAGATATTTAGGGAGAGAGGCGGCCTGCACCCCTGGCCAGGCCTGCACCATTGCCCTCCTGGGCCTCCCTCCCTCTCGTGCCGGCCCAAGGCCAGGCCCAATCAGCCCCGCTGCTTACCCTAGCCGATCCCCACTCGCTACCCTCTCCCGATCCCACTCCTCGTTTTCCTCGCGCCGCCAGGAACCGCTGCCCGATCCCATCCTCCTCCCACGATCCCATCTCTTCCCCTCCAGTGTCGCGCTCGACCCCGCTCTCCTTCTCGATCTCCATCTTCCTCCTCCCGATGGCGCCGGACCGGCCTCCAGCGCACGCGTAGAGGGACGGCACTCTTGCCTCGTCCCCAGCCGCCTCTCCCCTGCTCCTTTCGCGTGCCTGCCGCCGCTGCCTTCTTCCGGCGTCGCTGGAGCCGACCATGGAGCCATGACCCGTCACAGTCGACGACTAGCGCCGCCGCGCCTGATCCCCATCATCGCCAGTGCGCCCCCGTCGCCCGGTTGCTGGACCCCGTCTCGACCCGTCAAGCCCCGCCTCGGGCATGGCAATATGCTTCTCCACCGGCGCCGTCCTTCCCCGCCGCCTGGGTATGCCCCCGCCTCGTCCTCCGGTGGGGGTGCTCCAAGATCGCGGCCGCTGCTGCAGTTTGCAATGTCTCTGCCTCCTCCACATGGCCTCCTCGCAAACCTCCCTATGGCATCGCGCGCCTGACGCCCATGGCCTCTCCAGCCTCCAGAAGCTCCGCCTCCTTTGCTCTGGGCCAAGGCCTATGCCGTCCACTTTGTCCTGCTGCTGCTCTTCTCGTGTTGCGCCACCATCGACCCCCTGTTGTTGTAGGACCCTCCTCATCATGCACCGTCGCCATTTTGTCTCATCTCGGTCAAAACCGAGACCGCCAAGTACCTCGCCGACAAGTGTACCACTACCGTCGAAGTGAAACCAGCAAGTCCGACGACCGCAAGTACCACGACGGCGCGTATTGTTCATCTATCGTCGTTTTGGGAACCGCTAAGAATGGCAAGTACCTCGGCAAATACCTTGACGCCCGATGCATAGAACAACTACCGTCGCCGACGACCCGAGTACAACTACCGTCGATCCTTGAAGACTCCATGGACGTCAAGATCCTCGCCGTGACCTCGAACATCTACGGAATGTGCACGACTACAAAATGGGTACCACTACCATTGCCGAAGACCCGTGTAACGGTATCGTCAAGTTGGATTACCGTCGCGTGAACAACTACTTCCTCTACCACGGCCGAGTACCACTACTTCCCACGACGATCATTAACGACTACACCGCTTGACCCGAACCGCTTCGATGACGCACGCTTCGAAGGTATAACCCCGAGACGACCGCCGTGAACGAATGCATGTGTGATGTATGAGATGCTCGTGCTTGCACTGTGCTCGATTTGTCGGTGCATGTTGCCCTCTTTTACCTTGTCATCGTCATGTGGGAACCCGGTTACCGGGAGCACCCCACCTTCCATCTTTTGCACGCTCCCGCCACACTTTCTTTTGCACCCACGTCTCAATGAGTTGCCGGAACCGGAACGTTGCGTGGCACCATTTCCGTTATCGTCGCTGTGGCACCCTTTCTTTCTGCCACGATGACAAATGCCTCATATCTTTTCATGTCAACATTTTCTTAAAATTGCATAAACTTGTTCATGTCATCCGCATCATGATAACAACAATTAAAATGTTTAAATTGTTGTTTGCATTAAATTACTAATGCTCATGAGGATCTTCCGCACTTGTTGTTTTGTTGTTCCGGCCTCATTTAAACTTGCCTAGATAGGTAGTTTTACTTTGCTTCACCTCTTGACATGTTAACCAACATTTAATATTGTTGGGTCCCTAAACAAGAGAGAACCAAATAATTGATGTGGTGTTCCGTCAATATGCAACCCGTTGCATATTGAGCTCCACTTAACTTGTAGTTTTGTTTGTGCACTTTGCCATGCCATGCATATTTAAACCGGACATGCATCATACTTGTTTGCGCATCATGCCATGTTATGTGATGATTGTTCACTATGTTGTGTGCTTCTTTTCCGGTGTTTGCTTCTTCGGGTTGGTTCCGTTAATGTCGCGTTGTGAGGACCCGTTCGTCTATGTTCCGTTTGTCTTCTTCATGGACTCGTTCTTCTTCCTTGCGGGATTCCAGGCAAGATGACCATACCCTCGAAATCACTTCTATCTTTGCTTGCTAGATGCTCGCTCTTTTGCTATGCCTATGCTGCGATACCTACCACTTGCTTATCATGCCTCCTATATTGTTGAACCAAGCCTCTAACCCACCTTGTCCTAGCAAACCGTTGATTGGCTATGTTACCGCTTTGCTCAGCCCCTCTTATAGCGTTGTTAGTTGTAGGTGAAGATTGAAGTTTGTTCCTTGTTGGAACATGGAGATGTTGTCCCTTGTTGGAACATGTTTACTTGTTGGGATATCACAATATATCTTATTTAATTAATGCATCTATATACTTGGTAAAGGGTGGAAGGCTCGGCCTTATGCCTGGTGTTTTGTTCCACTCTTGCCGCCCTAGTTTTCATCATATTGGTGTTATGTTCCCGGATTTTGCGTTCCTTACGAGGTTGGGCTATTATGGGAACCCCTTGACAGTTCGTCTTAAGTAAAGCTCTTCCAGCAATGCCCAACATTGGTTTTACCATTCGCCACCTAGCCTCTTTTCCCTTGGGTTTCGCGGACTCAAGGGTCATCTTTATTTTAACACCCCCCCCGGGCCAGTGCTCCTCTGAGTGTTGGTCCGACTGAGCTGCCTGCGGGGCCACCTCGGGGAAACTTGAGGTTTGGTTTTACTCGTAGCTAGTCTCATCTGAGTGTGCCCTGAGAAAGAGATATGTGCAGCTCCTATCGGGATTTGTCGGCACATTCGGGCGGTGTTGCTGGTTTAGTTTTACCCTGTCGAAATGTCTTGTTGTACCGGGATACCGAGTCTGATCGGAACGTCTCGGGAGGAGTTCTATTCCTTTGTTGACCGTGAGAGCTTGTGATGGGCTAAGTTGGGACACCCCTGCAGGGATTTGAACTTTCGAAAGCCGTGCCCGCGGTTATGGGCAGATGGGAATTTGTTAATGTCCGGTTGTAGATAACTTGAACCTTAACTTAATTAAAATGAATCAATCGCGTGTGTAACCGTGATGGTCTCTTTCCGACGGAGTCCGGGAAGCGAACACGGTGTTGGAGTTATGCTTGACGTAGGTTGTTTAGGATAACTTCTTGATCATACTTTCTCGATCGTGCTTTGCCTTCTCTTCTCGCTCTCATTTGCGTATGTTAGCCACCATATATGCTAGTCGCTTGCTGCAGCTCCATCTCATATCTTTTACCTTACCCATAAGCTTAAATAGTCTTGATCGCGAGGGTGCGAGATTGCTGAGTCCCCGTGGCTCATAGATACTTCCAAAACCAGCTTGCAGGTGCTGATGAGTCCGTGCAGATGACGCAACCAAGCTCAGGAGGAGCTCGATGAAGATCTTGTCCTTTATGTTGTTTGGTTCTAGTCGATCAGCAGTGGAGCCCAGTTGGGGTCGATCAGGGATCTGTGTAGCATTTGGGGTAGTCTTCTTTTATTTTGGTTCCGTAGTCGGACCCTTATTGTATCTAGATGATGTAATGCTTTATTCATGTATTGTGTGAAGTGGCGATTGTAAGCCAACTATGTATCTTTTTCCCCTATTGTATTACATGGGTTGTGTGAAGATTACCTCACTTGTGACATTGCTTTCAATGCGGTTATGACTCTAAGTCTTGCTTCGACACGTGGGAGATATAGCCGCATCGAGGGCGTTACAACTACGGTGGCCTATGGTGGCTACAGCAGCAAGCTTGGCGGCGGCCGGAGCTCGGGTGAGCTCGGAGTCGAGGCTACAACGGCCATGGCGATGCGGGGTTAGCACCTATGGCTTCTACATGGTGCGGAGAATACATTGGACGCATGCCCGGGACCAAATGGTCACTGGAGTGTCGCCGGCGTCGAGCTCGTGCGGCGGTGCATCTCGGCTCCGGTGGAGGAGGCAGCTAGAGCTCAAAATCGGGCATGGAGTTAGGGGTAAACAAAGCAGGGGCTCACATGGAGTCGGTAGGGAGGCTCAGCAAGCTCGGGGAGGACCAGACGGCGGCATGATGGCGATGGCAATCCGGTGGCCATGCGCGGAGAAGACGGGTCGATGGCGAGGCAGCAGGGCATCCGGCGGTGCGTGGCTCATCGGGGACGAAGAGGAGGTCGCAGCGGAGCTTGCAGACACGGAGAGATGGCGAGGGGGAGGCGGTAGGTACGACGGCGACGAGCTGCAGCGATGGCAGCGCTCGGGCGCGGGAGAAAGAGCGAGGGGGGAGACAGAGGAAAGGGGATCGACTCGGGGAGAGAGTGAGAGAGGGTCGGGGGAGTACGCGGCGGTTCCAGGAGCCTCTCCCGCGTCGGCGGAAGCAGGAGGTGGCCACGGCGTGTGGCTGCAGGCGCCGGGCAGGTGCCTCTCGTCCTCCTGGCAAGAGGAGGGGGATGACTAACAGAGGCCTCGTGGGCTGGGCTGACCTGCTAGGCCGCACAGTGCTAAGCCGTACGTAAGGTCCAGGTAAGCGTTTCTCTATTTTTGTTTTCTTTTCTATTTTTCTGACATTTGTTTGGTTTAATAAAAATACTAAACCATTTTATTTTCTTATGCCAATTTTTTGCAGGGGCTAGTTGTATTATTCTAGAGCTCCTCAACTACTGGAATAATTTTTGGACAATATTATATATATAACAATATATATCCAAAGCAAATAACTACTGCATTAATTCCAAATGCCCAAAATAAATACTTATGAGCTCCTGAAAATGTTGGTTTGATTTTTATCTCTGTCCAATATTTTCAGAGAGCAACATGAGAATTTTCTTGGACCTTTTTGGAGCAATTTTTTTATTAGGGTCATTCCAGAATGATTCTGAGGGTTTCACAAATCCCCATTTCAAATTTCAATGAAATTTAAACATGATGCAACATGAAGGCTAGCCTAGGTCATACCAGAACTAGGGATGTGACAACTCGCCCCCACTCTAAAGAATCTCGTCCCGAGATTCAGGGGTCGGCGGAAAGAAAGTGGGGTACTCAAGATGAAGACGATCTTCCTGCTCCTAGGTAGCTTCTCTCTTGGAATGATGAGACCATAGAACCTTGAGAAACTTGATGTTATGACGTCGAGTGACACGCTCTGCTTGATCAAGAATGCGAACAGGGTACTCTCGATAAGTGAGGTTATCTTGGAGATCAAGCGTTTCGTGGTCCACTCCGCGGATGGGGTCCAAGAAGCAACGCCTGAGTTGAGAGACGTGGAAGACATCATGTACTCGGACAAGATGTGGGGGTAGTTCCAACTTGTAGGCAACCTCTCCTTGTTTAGCGAGAACGCGAAAAGGACCAATGTAACAAGGAGCCAACTTGCCCTTGATACTGAATTGATGGGTACCCTTCAAAGGGGTAACCCGAAGGTAAGCTTTGTCGCCAACTTCATAAGCCACTTCCTTATGACTACGGTCATACTGGCTCTTTTGACGAGATTGGGCTGTTTTCAAATTCTCACGAATGATGCGAACTTGTTCTTCTGCCTCCTGGATCATATCCGGTCCAAAGAATTGTCTTTCACCGGTTTCTGACCAGTTCAAAGGTGTTCGACATCTTCGTCCATACAGAACCTCAAAAGGAGCTTTCTTGAGGCTGGATTGGTAGCTATTGTTATAAGCAAACTCAGCGAAGGGAAGAAACTTCTCCCAATCCATACCGAATGAGATAACACAAGCTCTAAGCATGTCTTCAAGAATTTGGTTGACCCGTTCCACCTGACCACTTGATTGAGGGTGGAAAGCGGTGCTGAAGGAAAGATGGGTGCCCATGGCAGTTTGGAAACTCTCCTAGAAATGAGAAGTGAAAAGACTACCACGGTCTGAATTGATCTCTAGTGGAACACCATGAAGTGACACTATTTGAGAAATATATAAGTCAGCGAGCTGACTAGCAGTGATACTCTCTCGAACAGGTAGGAAGTGAGCCACTTTGGAAAGACGATCAATGACTACGAAGATAACATTATTCCCTCTCATGGTCCTGGGAAAGCCGGTGATGAAGTCCATACCAACTTTATCCTATTTCCACTCAGGAATAGCTAAAGGCTGAAGGGTGCCAGCAGGCCTTTGATGCTCTGCCTTAACGCGATGACAAACGTCACAGTTAGAAATGAATTGAGCAATTTCTCTCTTCATCCTAGTCCACCAGAACCTCTAGCGTAGGTCCTGATACATCTTAGTACTACCGGGATGAATCGTGAGAGGGGATTCATGCGCCTCCTTAAGGATTAGTTGCCAAAGATGCTGCTTCTTGGGGACCACAAGGCGATTCCCGAAGAAAACAACACCTCGATCATCTATAGAGAAACTACCAGCAATGCCCTTGGCAATGTTTCTCTTGATCCGGGTAATCCCCGTATCATGCTTCTGGGCTTCTATGATATGATCCACAAGAGTGCTTGATTACAATGGCTTCCGAAGTACCACTCAATGACATAATAAATAACCGCGATGCTACGGGTCGGATTGCTAAGTGGGCTATTGAGCTTCTACCATTTGACATAACATACAAACCATGCCGGGCCATTAAATCCCAAGTATTGGCCGACTTCGTCGCCGAATGGACAGAGGCTGAACTCCCTAGAGAGTACGGCACATATTCCATCTGGGTCATGTATTTCGATGGCTCTAAAATGCTGGCTGGTTCAGGAGCTGGCATCATTTTAACGTCCCCCACTGGAGACACAGTCCAGTATGTGCTCCAAATATTATACACAGACTCCAACAATGCAGCCGAATACGAGGCCTTATTGCACGGTCCTAGGATGGCACCTCCGTGGGCATACAATGCTTGGAGGTGCGCGGGGATTCAAACCTCACAATATCCCAGATAAATGGAGACTTTGATGCCAAGCACCCGAAGATGGCGGCCTATCGTAACACCGTACTCAAAATATCATCATGGTTCGAGGGACTTGAGTTCCATCATGTTGCTCGAGAGAGAAATCAAGCAGCAGACGTCCTCGCTCGCATGGGCGCCAAGCGCGACCTCGTCCCGCCTAACATATTTTTGGAAAGGCTCTTCAAGCCATCTATGGTACAGCATGATGAGTGCGGCAACACTTGTCCGGATCCGACTACTCCCCCAGATTCTGAACACAATGCCGATATCATCGGGGGCTCAGCCACCGAAATAACACCATCGGCCCATCTAATAAAGGCGGTAATTGCCCCATGGACCGAACCATTCTTGGCCTACCTTAATAGGCGAGAGCTCCCGGCGGACCAGAATGAGGCTCGTTGTATTGTTCGGCGCTCAAAAGCCTACAAGGTCGACGATGGAGAGCTCTACAAGAAAAGTGCTACCGTAGTCCTTCAAAGATGTTTCTCTAAAGAAGAAGGACGGCAGCTCCTGGCTGAAATCCATGCTGGCCTCGGCGGTCACCATCCTATGGCTCGGGCCCTTGTAAGTAAGTCCTTCTGTACAGGTTTCTTCTGGCCAACGGCCTGAGAAGATGCCCAGGACATAGTCCAACATTGTGTCAGATGCCAGCTCTTCGCCAATCAAAGCCATATGCCGCCTACGGCACTACAAACAATCCCCGTTACTTGGCCTTTTGCGGTCTGGGGGCTTGATATGGTGGGCCCCTTAAAGGAGGGAGCCATAAGAAAAAATATCTGCTAGTCATGGTAGATAAATTCACCAAGTGGATAGAGGCCAAACTAGTGAAAACAGCCGAAGGTGGACTGGTGATCGTCTTTATATCCGGTGTCGTGCACTGTTATGGTGTCCCACATGACATCATCACCGATAACGGCTCCAATTTCACAGCCGATGAAGTAAAATCCTGGTGTGCTAAATTGGGCATTAAACTCGATTACGCCTCGGTCTATCATTCACAAACAAACGGTCAAGTCGAACGAGCTAATGGTCTTATTATGAGCGGCATTAAGCCTAGATTAGTGCGGTCTTTGGAAAAATCAGACAAGCACTAGGTTGAGGAGCTCGACTCTATACTCTGGGGGCTGGGGACCACGCCCAATCACACTACCGAATATACACCCTTCTTCATGGTGTATGGTGCAGAGGCTGTGCTACCCTGTGACATTATTCATGACTCACCTCGAGTGCGCATGAATGAAGAGAGAGGCCGAGCTTGGCCGGTAGGACAGCTTAGATGCCCTGGAGGACGAGCGCGACGTCACAAAATCCCATTCCGCATTTTATCAACAGCAGGCTCGAAGACATCAAAGCAGAGAAGTGCGGGCCAAGACTTATAATGTTGGCGAACTCGTTCTACGCTTTCCAGACAAGAAAAAGGAGAAACTGAAGCCGAAGTGGGAGGGTCCCTTCATCATTGACGAAGTTCTCACTCAAGGAGCGTACCACCTACGTGATGCATCAGACAATCGCCTAGAGCCAAACCCATGGAACATGGCCAAACTCCGAAGATTCTACGCCTAGAGCCAGACTCTTTGTTCGTCTTCTTCTCCCTTTGTTTCCATTATTTTCTTTTTTCTCTCTTTAACTTTTTTTAGCTCTTTAGCTCTTGTATGGTCAAAACGGCACACCTATGACGTGCACATCCTTAAAATGTATGCATTCATAATACCTGGGGGCTTCCTTTATAGAAGCTTATTATTATCTTCCAAGCATCAAGCTCAACACATATGTGTACTCTTCCACATATGTACCTTTCCTTCGCCATTATATGCATCGTTATGACTTAATTTTTGGCCAAGCTGGGTTGCCTGGCTCCTGTGTTTATGCCCTACATTCCTGTTAGTTCGGCTAGGGCATAAAGGGAGCACCTCTGCGATTCTTACTACCGAGTCTTTGGACGTGTACCTCAGACTGGGTGAAGCCGAAAGCTAGCGTTCTTAAGGGAATATTCGGTCGGCGGACTAAAGACGTGTTACACTCATTACACTATGAGCCCCCAAATGTCACTCACACTGCGGTTTTTTCAATCACAGTCCGAACATGCATACTAACGCATATTCGCCCCGGGAAAGGAAACCTTAACGGAACTATTCTCCCTGGAAGATGTTTCTTACAATTACAATGTAATATAACATAGCTAACCGGATACAACTTGTTTGTTCAACCAACTATGGCCCCTACGCCTGGTTTCCACGCATACCCCGGTTTATATTACTGAGCCCGTATTCGGAAACACTCCGAGCCTTCCGGTACAGAGGTCGAAGCGAAAAGGTCTGGCATGACTCAAAAACTTCTTCATCTATGCCATCTAACAGGCTATCTAGCTTACAATCCTGTTGGGAATATGTGGCGGCTATCTTTACTTGGTCATATAACAAACTAACTGGAATTTCTTTTCCATCTGACCTCTTAGGTCCGACCCGGGCCCTATGATTCGGACCAAGTTTGGTGTATCTTGTCATCACCATGGCCCAGGCCTCTCGTGCACCTTCTTGGCAGGCTGATATATTCCATAATCAAATATGCCACTGTGCCCATTTGAATAGCTCCACCAGCCCCGCCATACCTCCTGTAGGAGAGGCGGTTGGCCATAAAGCCTTCGCAACACTCCGCATTGCTTGCCAAACTTGCTCGTGCATCTGTGACAGCTCTTGTAGTAGGTCTCCTTGAGATCCGGACATTTGCTCTTTGGGACGGCCAGTCAACATACATGCAGACATAAATCTGTCAGTTCCTGCCCTCGCCAGATTATAGGGAGACAACTTTGAAAAGCATACTCAATATGCCACCTTGTAGCCTCCTATTCTACTTGACGGTGTCAGCTAGCTGAACTCAAACATCTTTTAGTTCTTCAGCCATCCGGGTATTGGAATCCTACATCTTGTTCTTTTCCTCCCTAACCCGCGTCGGCACACATTCTCATACTGCATGTTACGTTTTGGCTTCTTGTTCACCAGCCTGGGTGACCTTCAGTTTCTCTCTCAGTTGCTCTACTGATTCTATCAGCAGAAACACAACAGTATTAATATTACTGGTATATGATTATACTTTTCCTGATAGGGAGATATATTACCAGGCGGTGCCTCCTTGGATTTTTCCAATTCGGCGGTAGCCATAGTCAGCTGGGTCTGACACTTTTCCAGCTCTTGAGATAGCAGGCTATTCTTCTCCGTAAGTGCCTGATTATACAATGATCCTTAAATCAGTTGTATCAACTGCTTTAAGTCTCGGGGGCTACTGGTATATGATTATCAAATCTACACTTACCTTCATATCTTTTAGATGTTGGTCTGTGGCTCTGGCAAGTCCATCCCGAGAAGCTTGGATGTACACATCGGACGAGCTGAACGCATTGAATGCCTCCTTTGAAAAGCCGGGGCTATGGAGAGCAGCCCTACGACGATGATGATTCATGGTGCTCTCCACTTCAGAGTTCGTGACGGACATATCGTCTGAATCCTCTGTGGAAGGACAGTCCGGCGCCACTCCCGTGTCAGCCCCCGTTCTTAGGGCAGGGTCTGGAACCTGACTAGTGGAGGCACGGCTGGCAGGATACCCAGATATAGTCCGGCGGACGCTTTTCCTGATAAAATGCGGTGGATGACATGGCGACCAGGAGGCATATTTGAAAAAGAAAGCCTTGCCTCTTTGATGAAGGTTCTGCCGTATTATCGTTTGCCTTTCTCTTCAAAGATGTGCTTGGCGCGGGCACCACTCTCCTCGGAGATGCTTCTGGTGCGCATTGTGGCGTCGAGCGCCTCCCCTTTGGAGCACGAAATAGTGCGGTGGGTGAGGTGTAATAAGGAAGCTCTTTCGAAGAAGGTATCTTTTGATTACTTACATGTGAGGCAGGAAGGAGGCCAAGATAGTCAGCCCTGATTGGCACAACTGTGCCATCATAGCTTGCCTGGTAGAATACTCCCTTCTCGAGTTCCACAAATATGTCTGGATCCTCTTCGAAGCCGGGGTCAAGATCCCGGTTGTGATCCTCTGGCTGTGGGGCAGGATTATGGATCCCCTCGGTAACCTTCCAGCATTCCTGTTACAAGTAGATGTGTTGATGTCCATTAAAAGTGATCCGGGGAGAAGATTGAGTAAAGTGGTGGGATTAGAGCTCACCCAGCTCGGAGGATTGTACATGGAAAACCCATCTCGGCCTTTAAGACGAGCGAACTCCTCTTCCTCCCCTTTGTACAATTTGGCCAATATTTTGACCAAAGGGCCGGGGGAGTCCAGACCTTTCCGGTCGCAGCGTGAGGTGTCATCCTCCCCATTATAGTGCCAGATGGGAAGCCCTCGGTATTGGAGTGGCTGGACCCACCGCACTATGGAATTCACCATCACCTCGATTATTGATAATCCGGACTGGGCAAGTATCTTTATCTTGCACATCAATTAACGAACTTCCGCGCTATCTTCCTCCTCGAGGTTCCGAGTGCACCAGCTGTGACATTTCTTCCACGGAGCATTCAAAAATTCGGGAAGGCCCATTCGAACTGGGTCGGGGAGAGCAACGTCCTTCATATACAACCATTATGAGGGCCATTCTTTTGGGCGCCTTCTTCGATGTGCCAGACAGGTATCCTGTCCCGGCTATGCACCATACTTTGGCACCGCCCACCTTGAATATCGAACCTTATCGGTTGCGAGGGACGAGGCAGAATAGTTTCCTCCACAAGTCAAAGTGGGCTTCACAGCCCAGGAAAATATCGCTCAGGGTAACAAAACCTGTGATGTGGAGGATAGAGGCCGGCGTAAGGTTGTGCAGTTGGAGGCCGTAATACTCCAGGAGTCCATGGAGGAAAGGGTGGATTGGAAACCCGACGCCTCTCAACAAGTAAGATATGAAGCACACCTGTTCCCCCTAGTTGGATTGGGAAATTTTCCTCCAGGGCCTCGCGTGTAAAGGAGGTCAATCTTGCTCGAACAGGGACCAGAGCCGTAGGGGGAGGAATCCCTGTGTTTGGAGCATCTCTCCCAATCACCTTTTTCTGAGCCGTGGGGGCGGGAGGAAGAACTAGGTACACTAGCAATGTTGAATGGTTTCCACTAGAAAGACTCTGAGGATTTTCCGCTGGGTGTGGAATCGATTTGAGATCCAACCCCTTTAAAAAGAGGCCTTTCTTATGTGTCCAGAGGGGGGTTATGCAAAAATACCCCGACCTCTCGTATTCGCTCGACGCGTGGAATAGAAGGTGTGGAGGCACAAAAGCCGATGGATGCACATTAAATGGAGATCCGAATACAGTTCTTTAAGTGAGATACTTTAAAGTGATCGGAGAAGGACCCCGCCTTGCAATGCCGAAGACAATCTGTGCACCGGACACCTCATCATTGAAGCCTGGTTCAGGGGCTACTGAGGGAGTCCTGGATTAAGGGGCCCTCGGGCGTCCGGCCTGTGTGATGTGGGCTGGACTATTGAGCCATGAACATACACGATAAGACTTTCTCCCGTGTCCGGATAGGACTCTCCTTTCCGTGGAAGGCAAGCTAGGCGGCTAGATGTACTATTTCCTTTCTATGTAACCGACATTGTACAACCCTAGTCCCCTCTGGTGTGTGTATAAACCAGAGGGTTTAGTATGTAGAGACAATCATAAACATATAGGCTAGACTTCTATGGTTTTAGCCATTACAATCTCGTGGTAGATCAACTCTTGTAACCCCCATACTCATCAATATTAATCAAGCAGGACGTAGGGTATTACCTCCATCGAGAGGGCCCGGACCTGCGTAAAACTTCGTGTCCCTTGTCTCCTGTTACCATCAACCTCAGACGCACGGTTCAGGACCCCCTACCCGAGATCCGCCAGTTTTGACACCGATAGCAAGAGCTCCGTCGGCAGCACCCGGAGCTCGTGGAGGCGGAGTGTGTGATCTTTGCGGGCGCGGAGGGCGGCGAGGTTATCACGCTCTCCTCTGATGTCGAGTTCAAAGGCGGCAAGGACGGCAGCGTGGAGGGCGGCAAGGTTATCGCGCTCTCCTCTAATGACGAGGTCGAAGGCGGTGGCGACTGCGGCGCGGAGGGCGTCGAGGTGGGCCCCGAGGATGAGGAGATCGACGTTGACGAGTGGAGGAGTGCCTTCCCCAACGACCCCGACAACGGTACTAGCCTAGACCGACTCGTGGCACACCGTACATGACGAGGAATGATTGGCTTGACCTCTACTTCGATCAAAAGTAGTTTAGCTTAGTTTAATTTTATGTTTTATGTTCGGTTATGCAAAACTATCTATGTTTATGTTTGAATGCATGCTACTTTCGGTTGAACCTGCTTTGAACTTGATCAAATTGAAGTTTACAACCTTAAGTTTAGGGGATCAACTAGAAATGGACAAAAATTGCTGGAGTATATATATATCCACTAAGGGTTTTAGTCCTTTAACTTTTTAAGGATCGCCTAGAGATGTCCATATGAATTGTTTATTTCAGTTCTTCACATTGTGATGCTCTATATGTGCAACTATTTGCTGTGCAGTTCAATTTCATCAATAACAGTTTCAACAATACCACTATGAATTATGACATTTGGTTGTTGTTAAGGTTATTGCAGTTAACATGCCTTTTCCTTTTTCAATTGTTTTTAAGCAACATGCATTGTACTAAATGACTAAATATGTAATCCCAGGCTACATAGCAACAAGGAAGAGTGTTACCTTAATGTTCGGATGATGTCTAGATATACATGTAATAAAATCTTATATAATGGGATGGATGGAGTGTTGTACTACATCATTTTTCAATTGTTGTTTAGCTTCTAATATTAACTTGGTGCTTTTAGGTACAAATATCATTGCCAAAGATACACACTTTGACCCTTTCTGCGTATGGGGCAATGAGATATTCATGAACCAACATCAAGTGAGGAAACTAATAAAGATTTTTAGTAAAATGGGTCAAAAGATGTCAACCGAACTATTTGTTTACACTTTATGCAAGACAACAGTGAACTGCCGGATGGTAAGTAAGAACCCCATAGCCTTCTTTTTACTGCCCGTAATGAGTTGTGTTAGATGACAATATCTGAATTTTTTTTCTTTCGTAGTGGATCCTGAAGCAGTTTACACAAGATTACCTCTCAAACTACATGATTGGCAGCCACCCATCATAAGGGGTTGGACTAGAGTCCTGCATGCCTTCTGCATCCAGGAGAGCACAATAGGGCCATTCCGCTTCACCTTCTTCAGCAACTAGAATGTATGTTGTCGGATTTCGGGTTCCGGCAGACCCTTGAGGTTCGAACACTTGGGTGCGCGCGGAGATTTCGTCTTCTACGTACCTGCACCCCTCCGCCTCACTAAGATCTAAGCTATGGAAAGAACAGCACAAGAGACACAAGGTTTATACTGGTTCGGGCCACCGTTGTGGTGTAATACCCTACTCCAGTGTGTGGTGTGGTGGATTGCTTCTTGGGCTGATGATGATGAGCAATACAAGGAAGAACAGCCTCGCGAGGGTCTATTCTTGGCTGGGGCGGTGAACTGCTGGGAGGAGTTCATTCACCCTTCTCTCTCTCTCTTCTTGATTCTCTCTCCGATTTCGACCCCAGCTAGTTTCTCTCTTGGCTTCTAGATTCTCCCTTCTTGATTGCGGTCCTTCTCCGATCTCCATCCTCCTACCCTGGGGGTGGCTAGTCCTATTTATAGGCAAAGGCCCTGGGCCTCTTCCCAAATATTGAGCGGGAAGGGCGCCAACAATTGGCTATTTTGAAGGGGAACATCTGGTACACTTATCCTGACTAAAGTTGGTCCTTGCCTGCCAAAGGCTCTAGTGGTGACGCTAGCCTGGGCTGCACAATGACTTCCACGATGAGCGCAGCTCGAGCCTCCATGGCTACGCGGAGCGCGCGGGACGGAGAACCAGCAGGGGTGAGCGAGGGAGTGGCGGTGCGGCCGTCTCGCCGCACGGACGGATGCTGAGACGACGCTTGCTGCTCGTCCCCCGCCGGGCCGGTGGCGGCGTTGATGACAGGTGACGGGGAACGGCGAGGACGCCCGCCGACAGGAGCCGTCTGGGCGACGCGGGAAGCGAGAGCGGCCTGGCGCTCGGCGCGGGCCCGACGAGTGTGAGACATGGACGCGATGGTCGAAGGAGAACAGGGTGGTGGAAGACGAATTCCGGCGCACCCCTACCTGGCGCGCCAAATGTCGGATTTCGGGTTCCGGGAGACCCTTGAGGTTCAAACACTAGGGTGCGCGTGGAGATTTCGCCTTCTACCTACCTGCACCCCTCCGCCTCACTAAGATCTAAGCTATGGAAAGAACAGCACAAGAGACACAGGGTTTATACTGGTTCGGTCCACCGTTGTGGTGTAATACCATACTCCAGTGTGTGGTGTGGTGGATTGCCTCTTGGGCTGATGATGATGAGCAATACAAGGAAGAACAGCCTCGCGAGGGTCTGTTCTTGGCTGGGGCGATGAACTGCTGGGAGGAGTTCAGTCACCCTTCTCTCTCTCTCTCTTCTCGATTCTCTCTCCGATTTCGATCCTAGCTAGTTTCTCTCTTGGCTTCTAGATTCTCCCTTCTTGATTGCGATCCTTCTCCGATCTCCATCCTCCTACCCTGGGGGTGGCTAGTCCTATTTATAGGCAAAGGCCCTGGGCCTCTTCCCAAATATTGAGCGGGAAGGGCACCAACAATTGGCCATTTTGAAGGGGAACATCTGGTACACTTATCCTGACTAAAGTTGGTCCTTGCCTGCCAAAGGCTCTGACGGTGACGCTGGCCTGGGCTCCACAATGACTTCCTCCCTGCTGTTGGACTGGTCTTGGTCTCGTTGCACTGAAACAGGTGCCTTTGCTTGATGCTCTTGCCTGCGCTTGCTCCCTTTGCACCAAAGAGGAAAGGAGGGCACTGCGAGGCTGGCGCCCGCCTGGCGCCTTTGGTCGTCATGGCTTGCGTCACGGGCACCTCGTGAGGTACCCCGTCTTGATCTCTCCGCCTCCTCGCGAGCCAGCCTGATGAGGCCGTGCCTGAGGAAGCTCCGTGTCGTCTGCCCCGCGAGGCTTGGCCCCTTGCGAGGGTCTTGGGTCTGTGTTGATGAAGACGGGCCACGCTGGGCCCCCTTTTGAGCCACGCCGCATGCCGCAGGCAGGCAAGTCGGGGACCCCCGTTCCCAGAACGCCGACATATGTCGCATCTTTCTTTACCATATGTAATAGTAGAAGTATAGAACCCTGGTACATCATTCTTTATTTGGTGCTTATGTAATTATTAAACATATGTACCTATGAATCGAATAATGCATTGGTTGTTTGAACCTGATGGATATGAATAAAGCTATAGCCTACTTTCAAGTTAAAATTAGGTACAATTTTAAATAGCAACAATTAAATTAGCGTGAAATTACGTTGTGTAGGTCATTATGGCACACACGGTTGGTAAAACACAAATGTTTATGATATACACCATAATCTGAGATGATTCACAGAGAGGAAACGCGTGCAAGCATGCACACAGTTGCCGTTTGCAAAGCGTGTGTGATGTCAGACACTATCACATACGGTGCGGGAAAACTAAATGTGTGTGATTGTCTACCTATCGTACACGTTTTATAGTCATGAACTGTATGTGATGTGCGAGCCATCATAAAACTCCCGTTCCTAGAATCTGCCTGGAAAACTCCTGTGCTTGGAATCTGCCTGGTTTTAGGCAGAATCACAAAACTCCGACTGCGATGGCAATGAGTGCACAAATGAGTAGCAATGATGAAGCGTTTGGGATATTTGAGATATCGAAAACGGTTATATAGGGACAACTGTATGCATCAAGGCACCCTATCCCCGACGATTTCTGGGTCATGTGGGTAGGACCCCCTATCTCCTACACTCACTTGGCGACGGTTCAAAATGCCGTCGCGGAAAGGGGTTAAAAACCGCTTGTTTAGGACCGACGCACACCAGTGCCAAGATGAAGGGAAAGGAGTACGTGCTACGACCCGTATCGCCAAGTCAAGTGATCGTCGACAAGCAAGGATCCACAATGGGAGAATAGTGAGAGAGTGAGACACCAAAAAGAGAGTGAGCGCCACAAGCCAAAATTGAGTGCCTCCACAATGAGAGACAAGAAAAACTTAGTGCTTTTAGCCACCAAAAGAGATATGAGAGATGTGTGTGAGAGCCCATCGAGTGTTCTTCACTATGTCCTAGTATGCAAAGATGAAGCAGCAGCAACTAACACCTCTCACCATCTACCTCTGGTGTTGTCAAATCTATTGCAAGAGCTCGCGGATGTGTTTCCCGATGAGCTACCACCTGGACTGTTGGAACCGGGCCTCCGCGGACCCAAACCAGGTTCAAACTCTGGGGCGTGTGTGAAGAACTAGCCTAGATGCAGCCCCAAGCTCACCACCTCATGGCTTGGCCTCATCGAGTTCGTGCGAGCGGGGAGAAGAGTGGACACAGTAGTTTACCCGGGTTCGGGCCACCTTGCGGTGTAAAACCCTACCCCTTATTTTTGGTGGATTGCCTCGCGAGGAGGATGAGGATGAATTAGTACAAGAGATGAATTGTCTCGTGAGGGCTTGAGGATTGATTGGCCGATCCCTCTCTACGATGGAGACTAGTGTATATTTATATTGGCCCTGGTCTCTTCCATCATAGCTTACGTGGGAAGGGATTCCACAATGGCCAATTTGAAAGGTGACAAGACTACATCTTATCCTGACTAAAGGTGGTCTTTGCCTATAAAGCTTCTGGTCGTGACAGAGTGGTGGGCTCGATGATGACATCTGTCCTGCCGAGCTTGTGCTCTTGGTCTTGTTGCACTCGAATGGAAACCTTTGGGAACCCCTTGGGAACCCGCGTACGTCCTTGCCTCCTTAGCACAAAAGAGGAAACTGTGTTGGATTGCACCTGCTGGCACCTGCCTGGCCTTGGTCGTCATGGCTCATGTCATCATGCGCCTCGCGAGGTGAGGTGCATGCATAGAGAATTCCACTCTTCTGGAGGCGGGCTCGGGAAGCTGCCCCTCGGGAGGTCTTGGTGTCGTTCGCCTCGCGAGGGTCTTGCTTGCAAGTCCTTGGAGTTGGGCCATGTGGGGCCGTCGAAGGGACCATGTGTTGGGCCACAGGCAGGCAGTTGTGGGTAACCCCTGAGGGAGTCCTGGATTATGGGGTCCTCGGGTGTCCGGGCTATGTGACATGGGCCGTACAGATGGGCCATGAAGATACAAGATAGAAGGCCTTCCCTCATGTTCGCATGGGACTCTCCTTTGCGTGGATAGCAAGCTTGGTGTGCGGAGCTGAAGATTCCTTTCTCTGTAATCCGACTCTGTACAAACCCTAGCCCCCTCCGTGTCTATATAAACCGGAGGGTTTAGTCCGTAGGGGCAATCTTAATCAGACAGGTTAGACGTCTAGGGTTTAGCTATTACGATCTCAAGGTAGATCAACTCTTGTAACCCCTATAATCATCAAAGTAAATCAAGCAGGAAGTAGGGTATTAATTCCGTTAAGAGGGCCCAAACCTGGGTAAACATTGTGTCCCCTGCCTCCTGTTACCCTCGATCCTTAGACGCATAGTTCGGGACCCCTTACTCGAGATCTGTTGGTTTTGACACCGACATTGGTGCTTTCATTGAGAGTTCCACTACGCCGTCGTCGAACTGGTCGATGGCTCCATCAATCATGTACAACAATACTGCCGTAAGGGAGATTTTTCTCCCTGGCTAGATCTTTGTATTTGGCGGCTTCGCACTTCATGCCAACTCGGTTGGCCACCTAGAGCAGATCGACAGCTACGCCCCTGGTCACCAGATCAGTTTTGGAAATCTGAACTATGTCGCTGATATCCGAGGATTCTTGATCTTCCAGAGGTTCGCGGCCCCAACCACCGCTTCGGCCATAGATCCGGAGCGTGTCACCACGTCCGAAGACGGGAGTCTATAACCCGTCGGACTCTCTATAGCTATAGAGCTCAACACTGGAGAACCAGAGAGAATTGCATCTCCGACAGTCATCACAAAGCTGGACCCTTCGTCGGATACCAACTCCAAACCCGCAAAGTCCACATCATGCGAGCTCAGGTAGGAAACTTTGGTCCCCGTCCAACCCTCGCTCTTAAATGAGGCTCCGGCCTTAATGTGATCCCTCGTCATCACAGAGGAACCATTCCCGAATTGCGCCCAGCCTGGATTAGGTGCTGAAAATAGGGAAATTTACTTCCCACCCACCACCCATTTTATAGCCACTGTCAAAGATCTAGCCGACATGCTCGACTACGCCTCCGAAGACATCGACGACATGGACGACGATGCCGGAGAGGAGCAGGCCCAAAACCCGCCATTCACCGGACGCTAGACGGCCACTTCCTCATACGACGTATACATGGTGGACACACCTAAAGAAGGCGATGACGATAATGGGAAAAACCCAGTCGAGGACGAACCTCCTGAAATACCGCTGAAGCATCGATGCCAGCGGCACCACTCTTAATCGCGTCGCGGGAAGGACATCAATATCGGAACCGGAGACAATGATACGCCGGAAAACGCTGAAGACCAAGAAGACTCCATCGATCCAACATCCGAACAGGATGATCGGGAGGACAGGCAAGTTGACCCTGATGAACAAGCAAGGAACGACTCAGAAGACAGCAACTATTTGCCACTCTCCGAGGACGATGTAAGCCTCAGCGGCGAAGACATTATCGTGCCGGAGG
This sequence comes from Triticum urartu, assembly GCF_003073215.2. Taxonomy (NCBI): domain Eukaryota; kingdom Viridiplantae; phylum Streptophyta; class Magnoliopsida; order Poales; family Poaceae; genus Triticum; species Triticum urartu. Next base: position 301,186,540 of record NC_053027.1, read on the forward strand.
AACCCATCGACTCAGAGCGCTTCAAGCGCCGGCTAATAGCCATGGCAAGAAGCCTAAAAAGAAGCAGCAACAACTTCGAGCTGACCAAGATCTGCTCAACGCAGATGGACTAATGTCCTAGCAGCCGAAGAGTACGGCCAAGAACGCCCAACAAAGAGTTACCCGAAGCGTAAGCTACTACCCCAATTCGACGAGGAGGCGCTGGAGCCTATACCACCTGCTCGTAACGTGGCTAGCAGACCCGACCGACCACCACGTCGCTGGGACAGAACGGCAACTCAAGCCGAACACCATCCCGCACCTCCTCGCAGTCAAAGCAGAGAAACAACAGCTCGAGTATACACATATTACCTACGATCAATCGACGGATCGCGGGGGTCTACCCCGCACTACTAGGAAAGGGGCTATAGATGATATGGCCACTAATGGCGCACCAGACATGTGGTGCGCCATTAGTATATACTAATGGCGCACCATGTGTTGGTGCGCCATTAGTGTCCAAATACTAATGGCGCACCACATCCATGGTGCGCCATTAGTAACAATTTTTTTTCATTTTTTTCAAAATTAGTAATGGCGCACCAGTGGATAGTGCGCCATTACTAGTTAAACTAGTAATGGCGCACCACATCCACGGTGCGCCACTAGTAAATTATTTTCAAATTTCTTTTTTCAAATTTTTTTATTTATTTTTCAAAACTAGTAATGGCGCACCAGTGGACAGTGCGCCATTACTAGTTAACTAGTAATGGCGCACTGTCCACTGGTGCGCCATTACTAAGTTTTTTTCAAAAAAAATCAGAATTTGTTTTATTTTTTTCAAAACTAGTAATGGCGCACCACTCCCACGGTGCGCCATTACTAACTTGGCCCAAAATGTCCACCGAATGCACCCCCTCCCCGTGGACCGCCTTTTCAGTTTAAAACAATAAATAACAGAAAATAATGGAAATGTCAAAAAAATAAAAGAAAATAAGTTTCCCATGTGATATGTGGTCTAGTTGTTGGGAAAATTTACAAATATGAATTTCGACTTTATTTGCAAAATCTCTTTGAAATTTGTAAAATGGGCATAACTTTTGCATATGAACTCGAATTAAAAAGTTTTCTATATGAAAAATCAACTACTCGAAAAGGTACACCGAATTTAACTAGGGGAACCCTGTTAAACATTTTCAAAATCCCCAAAAACCTAACAGAAAAAAAGTTACGGGGCTTTTAAGATCCGGAGGCAAAAAAAATTCAAACTTACTAGTGGCGCACCGTATGCTAGGTGCGCCACTAGTAACAGAAAAAAATTGGTTTCGAAAAAAAATTGAATTAATTTTCAAAATATGATACGTAATATGACCGGGAAGTTTGAAATATTTTTTCAAAATTTCATCATACTCATGAACACGAACAAAGTCCTAGACATCAGCAAGGTTTAATAGGATTGATATGATAGATATATCAACAAGTGCCTGTGAAGTTAAGCATGCTCGGGCTGGAGTAGTGTGAGGATGGGTGACCTTTCGGGAAGTTTGACTACAGAGTGTGATTTGACCCGAGATTAAGCATATTCACCCGAGATTAAGCCATAGTGACCCGAGATTAAGAAGCCATTACTAAGTCAGATAGTAATGGCGCACCTCTAGGCATACTAATGGCGTACTACTGGTGCGCCATTAGTATCTGGTATACTAATGGCGCACCAGTAGTGCGCCATTAGTAGACAAAACTGGTGCACCATTAGTAGGCCTTTTCCTAGTAGTGTTGGCACGAGAAGACGGCTATCAAGCCTGGCACGACAAGCATAACCACGCCCGGGCCGCACACCCCCAGAGCTTCACCGATGAAGTAATGGAGCACCAGTCCTAGAAGGGTTTAAACCCGTGAAAATTGAATCATACGACGGCACAACAGATTCCGCAATATGGATTGAAGATTTTCTTCTCCACATTCACATGGCTTGCGGTGATGATCTGCATGACATTAAATACCTTCCCCTAAAAATTAAGCGGCCAGTTCGGCACTGGCTAAATAGCCTACCTGAAAAATCTATTGGTAGCTAGGACGACATGGAGGAAGCTTTCAGAGATAACTTCCAAGGCACCTATGTTTGCCCCCAGACGCCAACGAACTTAGGCACATAATCCAGCAACCCGGGGAATCGGCCTGGCAGCTCTGGACCAGGTTCTTACTCAAGAAGAACCAGATTGTGGATTGTCCGGACGCCGAAGCCCTCGCGACCTTCAAGCATAGGGTCCGAGATGAGTGGCTCACCCGAAACCTCGGCCAAGAAAAGCCAAAGTCCATGGCAGCCCTTACCACACTTATGACCCGCTTTTGCATGGGACAGGATAGCTGGATCGCTTGTAGAAGCAACAACACCAGTGACCCAGGAACCTCCGAAGCTAGGGACGACAACGGCAAGCGACGACGCAACAAACACAAGCGTCAAAGCAATAACGAAGGAGCCCAAAACACGGCGGTCAACGTTGGATTCAGCGGCCCCAAACCCGGTCAAAGGAAGAAGCCATTCAAGGCAAACAGAGATGGGACATCCAATCTAGACATAATACTGGACCGGCCTTGCCAGATTCATGGCACTCCCGATAAACTTGCCAATCATACCAACAGAAATTCTTTGGTCTTTATGCAGGCCGGCAAACTTATCGCCAAACACAAGGGAAAAGGATCGCCAAGCAACGATGATGACCAAGAGCCTCGTCAACCGAACATAGGGGGACATAAGCAATTCCCCCCGAGGTAAAAACAGTGAATATGATATATGTCACAGATATCCCTAAGAGGGAGCGCAAACGCGCACTATGGGAGATCTACGCCATAGAGATGGTCGCCCCGAAATTTAACCCATGGTCGTCTTGTCCAATCACCTTCGATCGAAAGGACCACCCAACCATTATCCGTCACGGAGGTTCGGCAGCTCTGGTCCTCGATCCAATCATCGGTAGATTCCACCTTACGCGAGTCCTCATGGATGGCGGCAGCATTCTCAATCTACTATATCAAGACACTGTCCGCAAAATGGGCGTTGATCCGTCAAGAATCAAGTCCACCAGAACCACCTTGAAAGGAGTAATACCTGGCGTAGAGGCCTGCTGTACGGGCTCGATCACGCTAGAAGTAGTCTTTGGTCACCGGACAACTTTCGAAGCGAAGACTTGATCTTCGACATCATCCCTTTTCGCAACGGCTATCACACACTGCTCGGACGAACCGCTTTTGACCGCTTAAATGCGGTCCAGCACTACGCCTATTTGAAGCTCAAGATGCCTGGTCCACGAGGCGTCATTACAATCAAGGGAAAGATGGAGCGCTCCCTCCGTACTGAGCAGCATACCACGACCATTGCGGTCGTAATACAAAGCGGCCCTATCAAGCCGCACACCTCCTCGGCTATTAAGCCACCGGACTTCACCGCCCAAGGCCAGTCAGTTCTACAGGCCGGCAGTCCGGCAACCTCAGGGCTGGATTAGTAGCTTCGCCTCCATCGACCGCCAAGATCATCAGTGAAATTTTTACTGTGCGTGCACAATTATGCACTCAAAATACCCTGTCCATCGGCGGAGGCAATATACGGACAGGCCTATAACACGGTTCAATCCTATACGATCCCCCTTTATTTAATCATCTTTTCTTTTTTTACCTCAGGTGAATCAAAACCTACTCATTCTTCGGAACCACGAGGAGTCTTTCCGAGCCCGGTTCCATATACATGGCCGAAGACCAATCCTTTAAAGGAATCTTTCTTATTTGGGCAAAAGCGGCGCAGACGTGCGACAAGAAGGTGCAAAGCATTTTGCACACCACAACTTCACTCAAGAACCTGTATCGTGCTTTTCCCTTAGCCCTAGACCATCGGCATGTAAAATGGCCTTGGTGATTATGGTACCTTCTGTAAAATTATGTTTTGATGTATCAATCGGATCTAAGTGAACCAAAATACTTATTCAGTATCGTCTTTACTTATAGACCTTATTCCGCCTATCATGTTGTCTCACACACACACCTCGGCATAAAATTGTGAGGGGCTCTATAAGGCAACATTTGTGTTGCCAAACAAAAGTACGAATAGCTTTACAGCACAATTCGGCGTCCCGAGCTCAACATTATATGCATCAGCTTCGAATCATGCCTTTGGTCAATAGTTGGGTTTCCCGGCTCCTGTGCTTGCTACCTTACGTTCCATCTGATCGGCTAGGGTAGTAAAGGGAGAACTACTACGATTGTGTTTCTAGTTCATCCGGTTAAGCACCTCACTAGAGAAAGCCGAAAACTAATTGTCACGATGCGGCGAGAGCTGGTCAGCCACTCGGTGATTTATTACAATCCTTAGCGATTTTTTCATATTACACGAAGGACCATTTCCCGTTCACATATGTAACGCATCCGCATCAGGGTAACCGCGTACATACCAGGGGCTACCTAAATAGACCCATTCTCAAACTCCTATAGCTAAGTAAGAGCAATAAAACCGAATAGTCTGATTGCCTGGTTCGACACACTGACACCTCCTTTAAAGGACCAAGACGTTGGGTTAAGTGTAGTCATGTGCAATTCCGAACACCCCAGTAGCATCTACATGGGGTGGAAGCCGTTGACTGGGAACTCTCAGATATAATAAACGGCCGCACAAGAGGATAAAAACTTTTCATCAAGGAATGAATACATTACAAAACACTTAGTTCATAATACAAACCCCCGACAGTTCGGACTCTTTTACTCGAACACTACGTCCTTAGAGCATTGGCCCTCTATAAGACGAGCACCTTTTAGCACGTCCTCAAAATAGCGCTCCGGTGTGCGGCGGGCCTTGCTTTTGGGAGGACCCTCAATTGCCACCTTTTCGGCATTCATTTTCACCCAGTACATTTTGACACACGCAAAAGCCATACATGCTCCTTCTATAGAGGACCACCTCTTAACGTCGTCAATAAGGGGCAGCGCGTAGACAAGACGCCGCGTGAGGCCGAAGTAGCTGTCCAGAATGGCTTCAGCAAGCCACAACCGAACTATGACGTCCTTCATGGCTGCCTTGGACATCTTATGCAGCTCTGCCCATTGTGCCACCTGGTCATTTAGAAGTACGGGACGCTCCTGCCCCATAAACTGCGACCAGAAGTGCTTCTCTGTTGCATACCCCTCCTGGGCTTGGAAGAATTGGACGGCGTCCGCGGCACTCTTCGGAAGATCCGCATATACGTCTGGAGAACTCCACAATCGATTAAGCAAGGCATACTTTCGGTCCCCAAATTTAGCCTTAAAAGAAAAGGCTTACCACCCGCTATCTGACCGGCCTGACGGATTCCCTCGCGCGTTGTGCAGGATTCAGACCGCGCCTCTGAAGCATCTTGAAGGACCTTGGCAAGTTCGGTCCACTTCGCCTTATTTTCTGTTTCCAAGGAGTCGCACTTGGCGGCAGTGTCCTTGAGTTTTTGATCCATCTCGGTCACCTGTTCCTCAAAACAGTGCCGAGCGGCCTGTTCAGCCGTCAAGTCCGTAGCCGCCTTATCGGCGGCTGCCATGCTTACCCTTGCTTGCTCCTTGGCTTGAGCAAGCTCTCCCCTAAGGGTTTCCACTGCGGCGGCACCATCTATACAAACACGCACATTACAACTCTTCAATTTTCATAGAGAACGGATATAAAAAGCCACAAACGCAAGATGTATCGTATACCTTCCGCCTGGTCGAGCTTCGTGTTAACGAGGACTAGATCCTGATCGGCTCGCTCCAGTTTCTGTTTGAGTTTGGAAATTTCCGCTGACTGGGCAGTCGCCGCTAACAGAGAGGCCTGTTTTAAATCCGAATAAACTTGAATGTTACCACTTGACAACTGATCATTGATCCTCTCATCACTTTTCTTTCAATACACTAAACAAAGATTCAGGGGCTACTATCTATGTACAGGCATATTTCTCATAAGAATGACAAAAAACATTACATTGCGTACCTCGAAGCCTCCAAGCAGGCTGGAGAAGGCTTCATTCTGCCCGCTCTTGTCGGACTGAATCTTCTCAAAAACCGTGACCATCAGGATGTGGTGCTCGTCTAGGACTGATGCGCCTTGAAGTGCATCCGCCGTTGTATTCGACGCCTCCGGATTAGCAGAGGTTGCCGCTCCCTCTTCGCTCGCAGGAGGTCGTTCATTAGAACCCGAGGTCGTGTGGGTCTCTGGAGTAGTCTGCGGCTGGGGGACAGATTGACCGGGGCCCCGGTCGCCGGTCTCATGAGGACCGTCCCCCTCGGCCTTCCGGCAGCCGATGTATTACCCTCTGGCGCCGTTAAATCACCCCCCCCCCCCGTGTCTGTTCCAAGCTTGGGAGGGACTATGAGACGACACCTCAGTGTCATCCGCCCTGGGCGGCGGGGGAGCTAATGGAGGCCACCCTCTCTCCATCTTCTTCGGTGGCAGATCCCCCAAGGACGAAGATAGTGGGGGAAGATCGCGGGCCGGACTAAAAGATAAAAATCAGAGTTATCATCATAGTTCATTGACTGAATAAGTGTGAAAAATCCCGGACCACTTACGAGTCAGCTTGGGGCTTAGTCCGACGTCGGTGCTTCGGGACAACCTCGGAGTCTGACTCCGAGTCATCGGGGAGGGTAATTTTATCCCTCTTGGATACTTTGGCTTCCAGGTCTTCGGAGGCCGCCCTCTTTTTGCCCTTGCCGGGAGGATCTTTTTCTTCCTCCTCCTCCTCGTCATCGTCATCGCCCTCGTGAGAGGACTGGGCATCAGCGTCTCCGGACACTATGTCCGAAGTGCCCTCCTCTTTTTTTTCTTCTTCTTCTTGTCCTTCTTTGCCGGTTCCTGGTATGGCGCTGGGACCATCATCCTCATTAGAAGGGGATTGGCTGGGTTTTTAGGGAGCGGAGCCGGACACCGGATCTACTCTGCCTTCTTAATCCAGACATGTCCGGGGATGGATTACTCACTACTTCTCCTATGTGTTGACGAGCCTATTGGTGTTTGGAGTTTTTAGAATTTACCTCAGAGGCCGGTTGGTTGCAGTCATGGCCAGTGTCGTCTGAGGACCTTGGCCATAATTTCTACTTCTTAAAAAGCAGCTTCCAGATCCCCTTATGTGTTGTGCCATAGAACCGTTGTACGGTCTGCGGCCCTTCCGAATTGAACTCCGACTTCTTGAGGGGGCGCCTCTGGCAGGGAAGTGCTCGACTGATCAGCATATCTTGGATTACGTCGCCAAGGGTAATGTCCTTCGTTTTCATGCTCTTGACGCATTTCTGCAGCAGCAGCTCCTTAGGGACCGACCCCTAGTCCGGACCCTTGTCGGTCCAGGATGTAAGCCTCAGCGGGGGTCTGGATCTAAAGGCTGGTGCGGCTGCCCTTTTGGAGCCGCGGGGTTCTGTAATATACAACAATTCGTGTTGTCATATTTTGAAAGTGTCCACAAAGACCCCCTTTGGCCAATTGACTTTGGGGAGCTTGCTCACCATGGCGCCACCACAGTCCGCGTGTTGCCCATTGACCACCTTCGGCTTCACATTAAAAATCTTGAGCCATAAGCCAAAGTGTGGAGGGAAACAGAGGAAGGCCTGAGACGCGATGATAAATGCCGAGATGTGAAGGAATGAATTTGGGGCCAGATCGTGAAAATCCATCCCGTAGTAGAACATGAGACCCCTTACAAAGGGGTGAAGGGCGAATCCAAGTCCACGGAGGAAGTGGGGGATAAACACCACCCTCTCCCGGGCTCTAGAGTGGGGATAACCTGCACCGGACCAGGAAGCCTGTGCTTGATTTCCGCGGTTAAATATCGTGCTTCCCACAGCTTCGTGATGTTCTCCTCCGTGACGGAGGAGGGCACCCACTTGCCTTGAGAGCCAACCATGGTCGAAGGAGTTGCAGAGGGGAGGAAAGCTTGCAACTTGGGTGCTAGAGCTTGGGCACGGAGAGGCAGAGAGAATGAGGCGTGGGGCCGAAAAGTTTGGTTCTATCCAGTTATATGGACTGCGAATATCAAGCATCCACTCCCTCGAGCCTTAAAACTCGCCTGTTCCCAAGGGATCGTGCAAACCGCACAGTTAGGATTCCAAGATTCGTATTAATGAGAATCGTGCAATAAGGGGACATGATCTCTGCCTTGAAAAGACATGTCAATGGGAGTTGCCTATTGAAACACAGGGCAGGAGGCCCAAAACCGGTTCGAAATGATAGTAGAACCGAACGTGACATTTCGCTGTAGAAAGCTGTCGATGGATATATTTTAAGTATTATGCTTTTATGGTTGAAAGATTAACTTGTTGTACAGAATCTGCATGCCGGACACATCGTCATTCAAGACTGCTTCAGGGGCTAATGAGGGAGTCCATGATTATGGGGTCCTCGGGTGTTCGGGCTATATGACGTGGGCTGGACAGATGGGCCATGAAGATACAAGATAGAAGGCCTTCCCTCGTGTCCGGATGGCACTCTCCTTTGCATGGATAGAAAGCTTGGCGCGCGGAGCTGAAGATTCCTTTCTCTGTAAACCGACTCTTTACAAACCCTAGCCCCCTCCGGTGTCTATATAAACTGGAGGGTTTAGTCCGTAGGGGCAATCATAATTGGACACCTAGATGTCTAGGGTTTAGCCATTATGATCTCGAAGTAGATCAACTCTTGTAACCCCTATACTTATCAAAGTCAATCAAGTAGGAAGTAGGGTATTACCTCCATTAAGAGGGCCCGAACCAGGGTAAACATTGTGTCCCCTGCCTCCTGTTACCCTCGATCCTTAGACGCACAGTTAAGGACCCCCTACCCAAGATCTGTCGGTTTTGACACCGACACCCCCGATCCCAAACTGCCAACAGTATCCCCCGGGCCCAAGAACCGGGCCCCAATCGCCAGCAGCCCAGGCTCGACGCGTGGCGCACGACGGGACGCAGACGCCCCCACTTTCCCATTTCACTTCAGCAACTTCCTAGACTAACAAAAGTCCGGCGTGCCGCAGCACCGTCATTGCTACGAATATGAAGGCATGTCGGTTGGACTTCTCTGATCGGCTGTAAGTGGGCGAGGGGAATGGAGCCCCCAACCCATCTTCATCTTCTCGCTTCTCCATTCCAAACCTCTATCGCAACAACCATGGCACTAGTGAGAAGGTTCTCCGCTGCCGAGAAAGGCAAGGCGCCAAGAGAGGAGCCAGAGGTGCCGCCGCCGAAGAGGGGGCACAGCCGCCCTTGCAAGTCCATCACAACGCCCACGACGGTTCCCTAGGGGAGCGGGCATGCTCTGTTGGTGGTCCACATCAGCTCTGGCAACCGTGGGAAGAACCCCTCCCGTGGAAGCGGCCACGGAAGCCGTGGCGGCAGAGGCCGAGGGAGGAGGCATGCGGTGGCTGCCCGGCCACCTTGCCTGCGGGCCCACTCAGATGACATGGCCCGTGAGTTCATGGTGTGGATGGAGAGACCGCCGGCCACCTAGATCCGTCTCCCACACTCCTTCACGGAGGAGCTGCCGGCAAGAGGACCCGTCGAGCTGTGGTTGCAGCCTGATGGCAGCTGCAGCTGGTCTTCATGGGCAGAGGTTGAGGTCACCCTCTCAGGCCAAGTCTACCTGCCCCAGGAGTGGAAGGCGTTCACCGCGCCTGCAGCCTGAAGGGGAGGCACACCCTCCATTTCAAATAGGATGGGGAGACAACGATCTTCATCAAGATCTTCGGGGAAGACAGTGGGTGCCTGGGATGCTGCCCGGAGAGCGACAGTTGCAGCAGTGACCATCCCTCCTCTGACGATGATAGTCGTCACGGCGGCGATGCCCTCAGCGATGGCTGCAACGCCTCCAGCAGCAACGGTGCTTCCTCTTGGGGATCTTGAGCGACGATGACTACCATGAGCCGCCACACCACAGCGTCAAGGTGGAGGAGGACTCTGTTAGCATCCAGAGCCGTGGCCTATGCGAGGCTATTTCTTTTGTTCTTTATTTCCTGCATCAGAACTATGAAGGGCCCCGTGGGGGGCATGTAAGGAATTGTGGCGCTCACGCCTTTTATATTAATGTTTTTATCCGTGTTTCTAAGTCGTGTAGGCATTTCCGGTTTGGGCCCAAGCCCCCTTTTTCCCCTTATGTTAGCTTAATGCTCTGCATCGCCGGGATAGAGTGCCCAGGTAGGATTCTACCATCGCTGGTATGTCAGGTCGTGATGCCCTGTGCAATGCCATAAGGTGAGCGACCCGAGGTCTGGTAGGAGCAACTGGGCTGCGATGCTCAATAGGTCTCCCTGGACGCACAACCGACTCTCATGAGAAAAATGGGTTTTCCGCCTAACAAGATAGTGAAAATCAGAAGTGTAGTCTCAATAGCAAAGCTCGTGCTTGGCACGGGGAAGATGACTTAGCTCTGGGTGCCCATGATTCACGAGAGGCTTCTGCGTCATGAGGGCGCACTTTCCTGGAGACTTTTCCTCTACTTCTGCTCTAAAATTAATCAAGGCGGGTCCAGCTAGGGGTGCATGAAAAGATTGGCGTACTTTAGCATTTCAAGCGGTGCAAGCGTGGCCGGGCCGTGCCCCACTTCCCATGCTCCCGTGCGGGGTTTTCGCCTCCTTTTCTTGCTCCCCAAGGTGCTCTATGTCCTTAGGACCCGCCCTTAGGTGAGCTAAAAAGGAGCGGTTTCACCTCACGGAGGCGCCCAGGAAAAGGACTTTTAACCAGCGACACACAGTATACAAAGCAATTTTACTTAGCCTTTTGCGGACAAAACACTGCCCGATCGAGGCAAGCCTTCCTAAGGAGCCAGGTGTCGTCAAGGCCGTTCGAACGCCTGTCCCTTCAAGTGAGGTTCCTACATATTAGCCAATTACAAAATACGAGAGGCGATGCGTGCTTGCTGATCTACTCATGATCTTTCCGTGAGAAGACGAAGGCACTAAGGACCTGGTGATGTGACATGCGTGGAGCCGGCCCGTGTGCGAGAGCTCAATCTCTTAGATTTATCAGCGATGTAGGGACGGACCCGAGCACAAGCGCTGTGCCGGCAGCCCCCTCTCGTGGGATGTACAAGGGAAGAGCTGGCCTTGCGCGAAGCCCACAGGGGCGAATCCATAAGTGATATATCATCAAGCGTAGGGTTAACAACTATAGTAGCTCACGAAAGCATAACTGGTTCAACGTACATGAAACGACGTTACTGTAGGGGCGGACACCTAGCAGCCTGAGGATGATGAAGCCTATGGGGCGCCCTCAATTGAACAAACCAAAAAGTCACTAGAAAGTGGTGTTGTAGAAGCATCGAGGTAGTTGATGAAGTGCACTGTCGAGGTTGCTCCTCACGAGCCGGGCGGCTCCGGAGGCTCAAGAGGCTTGCGAGGCCCAGGGGGCTCGTGAGGGTTCGGGGCATCCTGAGACACGACCACCGAGCGCCTGGCCTCGTGAGATGCCACAACACGCTGCGCCAGGTGCTGGTATGAGGCGCCCACGTTCAGCAGGCCGAATGGCATGCAAATGTAGTTCCATGGGTAACCCCCACTCCTGCCGACGCACGATGGCCAGAAGAGGTCTTGCGAAGTGGCCTTGTTGAGGCCCGGGATGTTCATGAAGATGCGTAGCTCCCCACCCGCGTCGGGGGCGGCAGCTGCACTGGTGGATCATGTGGGGCGATGCTCGCCGCACATGGCTTGCGCCTATTGAAGCTCCTCGACCGCCTTGGTAACGAACTCTCATGCTCCTGGCACCTCACGCCGTGCTACTTGACCGGGGGGGCATCGAGGCACGCCTCCAAGTGGCGCCCAAGCACCTCCCTCATCCCGTAGGTTAGGTCAGAGGCTCTCAAGATGGAAGCCCCGAATGCCGTCCTGAGGGAGGCATCGGGCGCGCCTTCCGATGTAGGAGGAAGAGGTGTCCTGGCAGCGGGCGAAAAGCCTGAGGCGTCGCCAAGGGTTTTCTTGGTCTTCGTACGGATCTTGGGGAGGATCTTCTTCTTCGTGGGGGTTGCCTCGAGAGGCAGAGCGCCACGTTCACCATCGGAGTTCTTGGTTGTCGCAACACAGTAGCCATGCTCAAGCGTGCAGACCACATTCTTATCGTCGCAGGCGACCGTAATGGCTGCGCTACACTTGGGCATCTTGAGGATGTTGTAGCCGTGGTGAGTCGCCGCCATGAACTTGGCGAGGGCAGGGTTCCAAAGAATGGCTTTGTACGGGAGGCCGATGTGGGCGACGTCGAAGTCGATGAGCCAGTGTGGTAATTGTCGGGCTTGTCACAAGTGACGTCGAGGCGCATCTGCCCCAACGGAACGGTGGAGCTGTCGGTCACCCCATAGAATGGCTTGGGGACATGAGATGATCGTGGGGCACCTGAAACATCTCGAAGGTCTCGATATAGAGCACATTGAGACTTGTGTCACCATTTATGAGAGTCTTGGTGACAAAGCCATTGCTGATGGTGGGTGTGTAGAGCATGGGGAGCGTGCTAGCAGTGGCCATGCACCTGAGGTGATCCTTGGAGTCGAAGGTGATGGTGTACTGGGACCACCTAAGGGGGCGCACGACCTCAAGCTTCGGGGGGGCCGTATTCACCTCACGAGACAGTAGATTGAAGAAGCGGTTCGAGGCGGGTGCCTGGGCACTAGCGAGGAGGCAGGTGATCGTGCGAGGTTCCTAGAAGCCCCCATCCCCATCATCCTGATGGTTGTCATCGTTCCTTCTTGGTGGTGATGGCAGCGGAGGGATGCCGACATTGCTCTGAGGACCGGCCTCTCGAGGCTGATCACGCTAGGGGCCGTCGCGAGGCGCATCACAAGGGTGGAGGGTGCCCCCACCCCCCTTAGGGCATGCCCTCCGACATTGTGGGCCCCTCGTGGACTCCCCTGACTTGTTCTCGACGCCAACAGCTCTTATATATCCCCAAACCTCCAGAACAAAACCTAGATCGGGAGTTCTACCTCTGCAAGCCTCTGTAGCCACCAAAAACCAATCAGGACCCTGTTCGGCACCCTGCCGGAGGGGGGAATCATCACCAGTGGCCATCTTCATCATCCCGACACTCTCCATCACGATGAGGGAATAGTTCACCATCGGGGCTGAGGGTATGTACCAGTATCTATGTGGTTGATCTCTCTCTCTCTCTCTCTCTCGTGTTCTTGATTTGGCACGATCTTGATGTACCGTGATCTTTTCTATTATAGTTGGATCATATGATGTTTCTCCCCCTCTATCTTCTTGTAATGGATTTAGTTTTCCCTTTGAAGTTATCTTATCGGATTGAGTCTTTAAGGATTTGAGAACACTTGATGTATGTCTTGCATATGCTTATCTGTGGTGATAATGGGATATTCACGTGATCTACTCGATGTATGTTTTGGTGATCAACATGCTGGTTTTGTGACCTTGTGCACTTATGCATAGGGGTTGGCACACGTTTTCGTCTAGACTCTCCGGTAGAAACTTTGTTGCACTCTTTGAAGTTCTTTGTGTTTGTTCGAATAGATGAATCTTAGATTGTGTCATGCATATCATATAATCGAACCCATGGATACTTGTCGTGACATTGGAGTATCTAGGTGAGATTAGCGTTTTGGTTGATGTGTGTCTTAAGGTGTTATTTTAGTATGAACTCTAGGGCTGTTTGCGACACTTATAGGAATAGCCCAATAGATCGATTAGAAAGAATAACTTTGAGGTGGTTTCGCACCCTACAATAATCTCTTCGTTTATTCTCCACTATTAGTGACTTTGGAGTGTCTCTTTGTTGCACGTTGAGGGTTTGTTATATGATCTCATTTTGTTATCATTGTTGAGAGAAATTGCACTAGTGAAAGTATGAACCCCAGGCCTTGTTTCCTAGAGTTGCAATACCGTTTTCGCTCACTTTTGTTACTTGCTACCTTGCTGTTTTTATATTTTCAGACTACGAAAACCTATATCTACCATCCATATTGCACTTGTATCACCATCTCTTCGCCGAACTAGTCCACCTATATAATTTACCATTGTATTGGGTGTGTTGATGGACACAAGAGACTCTTTGTTATTTGGTTGCAGGGTTTTTTTAGAGTGACCATCTTCATCCTACGCCTCCCACGAATTGATAAACCTTAGTTCATCCACTTGAGGGAAATTTGCTACTGTCCTACAAAACTCTGCACTTGGAGGCCCAACAACGTCTACAAGGATAAAGTTGCATAGTAGACATCAAGCTCTTTTCTGGTGCCGTTGCCGGGGAGGTTAGCGCTTGAAGGTATATCTTCAGATCTTGTAGTCGAATCTTTTAGTTTCTTTTTTATCACTAATTTAGTCTACAAAAGAAAACTACAAAAAAATGGAATTGAGGTTGCCTCATATGCTTCATCTTTATAATGTCTTTCATGAAAATAAGGATTCCGATAGTTGTGCCGAAGTGTTAGAAGAAGAATGCATTTGTCGGATTATGGGTTCCACAGACCCTTGTGAGGTTCGAACACTTGGGTGCGCACGAAGAACACTCTCTCCCTAGCATGCTCGCTAACAATTTGACGGCCTAGCTCGACGAACCCAAAGAACGATAGACACAGAGACTTATCTTGGTTCAGGCCACCTTGCGGTGTAATACCCTACTGCAGATTTGTGGAGGATTGCCTCGAGGGGCTAAGGATGAACAATTATAATGGATGAACTGCCTCGGGAGGTGAGGTGTTCTTGAGCTCGATGAGATGGTGAGCTGATCAGGGTGGAATGAATCCGATCCCCGATCTATGGTGGTGGCTAAGTCCTATTTATTGTGGCCTTGCTCCTATTCCCAAATGTTAGGAGGGAAGGGATCCCACAACGGCCAAGTTTGAAGGGAGACAACTAGTACATGTTATCCTGACAAAAGTAGTCTTCGTCTGCAAAAGGCTCTGGTGGTGGCGCTGTTGTGGGATCCGCGATGACCTCCGTCCTGCCGTCCTGGCCGTCTTGCTCTTGTTGCCCGCTATGGAAATTTTTGCGTGAAGCATCGAGACCCCGCACCCGCGCTTGCCTCCTTAGCACCAAAGACGAAACTAGTACACTGCACCTGCTGGCGCCTGCATGGCCTTGGTCGTCAGGGCTCACGTCATGTGAACCTCATGAGGTGCACCATGCCTCGGTATCTTCGCTCCTTGGGAGCCAGCCTAGTGAGGCCGCCCCCAGGGAGGTCTCGATGTCATCCGACTCGCGAGGCTTGGCCCCTCACGAGGGTCTTGAGTCGTTGTTGCTGGAGCTGGGTTGTATAGGGCCGCAGATGGAGCCACGCCACGGGCCGCTGACAGGAAAGTCTGGGCACCCCCGGCCCCAGAACACTGACAGTAGCCCCCGGGCCTAAGGTGCGCTCGAGCTTGGCTCCGAGGCGAAGCCAAGCGGCAAGCACGGAGTGCCATGGGCCCCAACCACCTGCGGCCTTGGCCGACGCGTGGCGATTGATGGGACGTCGGCATCTCCGCTTCCCCATGCTGCCTTGGCAACCGTTCGACTTGTTGAGACCGTACTACATGCAGAAGAAACCATCATTACGTGCGATCGTGGAGGCCAGTGGTTGGCCTCCTTCTGGCTATAAATGAGGGGAGGGGCAGAGCCCCCTCGCTCATCTCTATCTTCTCGCCGCCCGTTACTTCTTCCTCCTGCTCGCCTCGCGGCCTTTCTGCAGCCCCCATGGCGCCAACGAAGAGGTTCTTGGCCGCGGAGAAGGGGAAGGCTCGCCAAGAGGGGCCTGGCTCACCGCCGCCCAAGAGGGGGCGGGGCCGCCCTCGCAAGCACGTCGCGACTCCTGCTGTGGCTCCTCGGGGGTGCAGTCATACTCCTTTGGGGACCGGTGTCGTCCTCAGCGGCCGCAGTTGTGCATCCTCTTGTGGCGGGGGCCACTCGAGGAAAGTCAGTCCTTGCGCCAAGGGGAGGCGCACCATGGTCGCCCGACCTCCTTGTCCGCGCTTCCATTCAGCGGAGGTGCTCCCTGAGTTCGTCGTGTGGTCATAGCGGCCGGCCGGCACCTGGCTCAAGCTCCCGGGCTCCTTTGGCAGTGAGCTACCGGCCGCGAGCCCTGGTGGCTTCTGGTTGCAAGCCGATGGCTCCTGCAGCAAGGCCTGGTGGGACGTGGTGGAGGTTTCCGCCGCGGGAAACGTGGTCCTGGCCCGTGGTTGGCAGACGTTCGCCCGCGCGCGCGACCTAAGCAGGAGTTGTACCCTCCACTTCAAGTATGATGGCATCACGACCCTCTACATGAGGGTGTTTGGGGAAGATGGCCACCGCGCAGGGTGCTGCCCCGAAGACAGTGACGACGATGGTGGGCTCAGCCTTGACGGCGGTCTCAACGACGCGAAAGGCGAAATTGCCCTTGGAGACGGTCGCGGCTCGTCCAGCGGCGGTGGCTCCTCGTCCAGCAAGAGCACCAGCAGCAGTGGCTACGACCAGCCGCCATGCCGCCAGGCTAGCTTCGAGGATGGCGGAGGGTCATCCTACCGCGCTCAGGTGAAGCGAGAGGAGGTCTTCGGCTGAGCCTGGGGGGCCCTTGGAGCCAACCTTTTTGTGCTGTCGCGGCTGTGTGTGCCGCTTTTGTTTATCCTTCCTTTTTGTCATACATAATTAAAAAAACAAGCATGGGGCCCTATGGGGGCGTGTATTGGACTATGGTATTTACGCTACTATGTTATGCTTATTTCTCCGATGCGTATGATACGATACTTAGCTTGATGCGCTTGCGGTAGCTCCCCTCCTCTTGAGGGCGCGCGCGTCCCACTGTCTGGTGCAGCCCTTCTCGCTATCGGCTCATGAGTTTCCGACCTCAGGGGGTGTCACGAGGCTGCGGAGTCGTTAGAAAGCTCTTTAGAGTGTCCTTGTTCTCCTTTGCGCGAGCCCTCAGGCGTGAGCCTATCGTGGCTCAGTGCACCACGCCGCAGTACCCGGGGGGTATGGACATCAAGAGGGTGCGTAGATCACGAGCTTGCTCGAGGGTGTCTTGTGAGGATAGAAGAAGCTGGAGCTCCGAAGGAGCGCGGCTATGGCGAAGTGTGTTCGCTGCACGGGGAAGCCCGTCCCACGCACACACCTGCCCAGCACCCACGCGCGAGACGCGCGAGAAGGAGCGACGGGCAACTGCCGCTCCTCTAGAACCAAGACCAAAATGCAAAAGAGAAAGCAGAGGGGGAAGTCACTCAAGCAACTGAAAGCATGCGAACTCCAAATTCATTAAAAGGTTGCAAACCAGATACAGAAAGAAAATGAACAGCCACGTCCGGCACCTAGTCTAGTCTTCTCACCAGCACGGAGCTAAGTGTTTCCACTAGGACGTGGGAGGGAGCCCCTGAGGCTGGAGGGTGGCACTCTGGAGACTACAGGGCGTGTACAGCCTCACTCATTATTACGTGAGAGTGTCACTAGCAGAGACCTTCACAGGCACTGGGCCTTGCTTCATGGGTAGAACCTCCGGAGGTGCTGGATGTTCCAGGTGTTCTGGATGGGGATCCCGTCCTCCGTCTCCAGGCGCGCGGCAACAGGCCTGGAGATGCGGGCGACCCTAAACAGGCCCTCCCGCATGGGTGAGAGCTTATGCAGCCCTTCCCTAGATAGCACCCGCCGTAGGACGAGATCTCCCACCTCGAGCATCCTGGAGCGGATTCTACGGCAGTGGTACCATAGTAGCACCTGCTGGCACCTGGTCGCTCGGGACGAGGCTTGACGACTGCGTTCCACCCCTAGCACAAGGTCCATCCCCCGCTCGGTGTCCTGGCACGCCTCGTCAAATGCCAAGACCCATGCGGAGCGATGCCTGACCTCATGTGGGAGAACCGCTTCAGCTCCGTAGACGATGAAGAACGGAGTTTCGCCGATTGGCTTGGTTGCACTGGTGAGGATGGACCACAGCATGGACTGGAGCTCATCATGCCAGCCCCTGCCGCAGGCCTCTATCTTCTTCTTGAAGGTTCTTGTCTGAGGCCTCTCAGGACCTTCGTGTTGGCTCGCTCGGCCTGGCCATTGCTCCTTGGGTGTATCATATCAGTGTTCCAAGGTTAGCACAATATGTTTTGAAGAGGTTGCTAGTCAACTGCGAGCCGTTATCAGTGATGATGAGGTTAGGGACTCTGAAGCGGCTCACGAGGCCTTGATGAACTTGACTGCTGAGCCGTCCGGGATGGTGCAGACTGATTTCACCTCCGCCCATTTGGTGAACTTGTCGACGGCAACGTAGAGGTAGTGGTAGCCCCCGGTCTCTCGGGGAAACGGACCCAAGATGTCCAGCCCCAGACCGGAAACGGCCACGAGAGTGGGATGGTCTGGGGGCCCTGGGCAGGCTGGTGAATTTGCTTGGCATGGAACTGGCAGGCTTCACATGACCTCACCAGCTCAGCTGCGTCGGTGAGCGCTGTGGGCTAGTAGAATCCGCGGCGGAACGCCTTGCCCATGAGGGTGCGTGATGGTGAATGGTGCCCGCAGTCTCCTCCGTGTATGTCGGCTAACAGCTCGTGCCCCGTTCCCTATAGATGCATCGCAAGGAAACATCATTTGGTCGTTTTCAGAAAAGCTCACCGTCCCGAATGCAGTAGGTCGTGGCCTGCCGAGCTACTTGTTCGGCGTCTTCTTCCTTCTCAGGCAGGGTTCCCTAAAACAAGTACGCCTTGAATTCTTCGGTCCTGCACCCCTCCCGAGGCTCGAGCGCAAGGAGCAGGCGCGCTCCTGAGTTCGGGCCGTAGGTCGGGGCCCCCGAGGTTGGTACTGGCGGGATCTCCTCCTGAGGCAGTGCTGGCTCCGCAGCAGGAGGGGCTACTGAGGACTCGAAGAGCCGTTCTTCGAAGACACCAGGCTCCTGAGGCTGGTGCTTGGATGCCCTCTTGGAGATATCGTCGGCTTCCTTGTTCATGCCGCGGGGCACGTGCTATAGCTCCAGGCCCAGGAATTGCTTCTCCATCTTGCGTACCTCCGCCAAGTATGCCTCCATATGTTCATCCTTCGGCTCTTACACTTTGTTGGAGAAGTTTACGGGGAGCTGAGAGTCGCCTTTGATGGTGAGGTGCTTCACGCCCAAAGCGTCTGCGGCCTTGAGGCCGGTGATCAAGCCTTCGTACTCCGCGATGTTGTTGGAGATGAAGCACCCCAGCGAGGTCACACGGCCTGCCAGGTTTTGCATTTCCATAAGAGCCTGTGGCAGACTCATCCTTTCTATTGCCTTGACCTTCTATGGATTTTCTTCGATCCCCCTATGTGACACCAGAAAGCCCAACAGCTTGCCGGAGGGGACACAAAACACACATTTCTCCTAATTGAGCCGCAGTTCCACCTCGCGCAGGCATGCGAACGTCTCTTCTAGGTCCTTGATGAGGGTCCTTGCCTCCCGAGATGTCACCACTATGTCGTCAACGTAGGCCTCAGCATTCCTCACGAGCTGCTGGCCCAGGGCGATGTGCATGAGCCATTGGAAGGTTGCCCCGGCTTGTGCAGCCCAAAGGGCATGGAGGTGTAACAATACACCCCACACAGGGTCAGGAAGGCCGTCTTCTCGACATCCTGCACCGCCATCTTGATTTGGTGATACCCTGAGAATGCATCCAAGAAGCATAGCAGGTCGCATTCTACAGTGGAGTCGACGATCTGGTCGATGCGTAGTAGTGGGAAGGGGTCTTGAGGGCATAACTTGTTGAGGTTGGTGAAGTCGATGCACATGCATTCGTTATCGCCCTTCTTAGGGACCATGACAGGGTTCGTCAGCCATTCCGGGTATCGCACCTCGCGAATGATGCCAGCGTCTAGCAGCTTGCGTGTTTCATGGACAATGAATGACTGCTTCCCTATGGACTGCCACCGTGCCTTTTGCTTCACCGGGCGTACATTGGGGCATACATTGAGGTGATGCTCAATCACCCCCTTGGGACTCCAGCTAGGTCCTTGGGCTCCCATGTGAACACCTCCTTGTTCCAGCGCAGGAAATCAACCAACGCCTTTTCTTGGTCTGGGGTGAGGTTGGTGCCTGTGGTGAAGGTGGCTCCTGTCGCCCCATCTTGGTCGACCGGTCCCTACTTTGTCTCGGCCTGGTCTTGAGAGAACAACTACTTCTTTTTCGCTGGAGCAGCCCCGGAGCCTCAGGGATCTCCCCCGCCTCCGGCCACGCGGCAGCTGCTGCCCTGAAGGCGATCTTGAGAGCGGCCAGTGCATCTTTGGTGTCCCCGGCTACGGTGAGGACGCCGCTGCTCCCTAGCATCTTCATGAGGTTGTAGGCGGGGTGAGTTTCTTCCATGAACTTGGCTAGGGCCGAGTACCCAAGGATGGCATTGTATGTGAGGCTGATACGGGCGATGTTGAAGTCGATGAGCTCGATGCGGTATGTGTTGTGGGTACTGAAGGTGACGGGGAGGCGGATCTGCCCCAGGGGGCTGGTGGAGCCATCGACGATCCCAGAGAATGGCTTGCTCGGGCGGAGCCGGCCGTGTGACACATGGAGCAAGCCAAAAGCTTCCATAGAGAGCACATTGATCCCGGCCACGTCGTCGATGAGGGTCTTGGTTACCACCATGTTACAGATGGTGGGGGTCCAGAGTATCGGGAGCGCACCCACGCCCGCGGTGGTCACTAGATGGTATCTCGAGTCGAAGGTGAGGTCGGCATCAGGTGCTGCCCACCCTGGAGGAGCTCCCTATCGCACGCATGCGGCACCTGCTTGATGAAATAACTGCTTGATATGGTGGTCCGAGGGTGGCGCCTGAGAGCCGCTAAGGAGGGCTGCGATGGCGTGGTGTGGCGGTGCCGCGAAGTGCGCAATAAAGAGGCCTCGCAACTAATCCCAGGTGGCCACAGAGGACTCGGAAGATTGAGGAGCCAGGCACGCGGTACGCCCGCGACAACCATTGGGAACCAATTAGCCATGACCTTGTCGCCGCCGCCTTCCGCCCAAACGGCCTCCTCATATGCCCAGAGGAAGCTTGCCGGGTTCGCCGTACCGTCATAGCGAGGTGGCATCTCCGGCTTGATCTTGCACTGTCGGATTGCAGGTTCCAGCTACCCTTGAGGTTCAGACTCTAGGGTGCACACGAAGAACACTCTCTCCCTAGTTCGCCCGCTCAACGATCTCACGGCCTAGCTCGATGAACCCAAGGAACAAGAGACACAAGGGTTTATACTGGTTCGGGCCACCTTGCGGTGTAATACCCTACTCCAGTGTGGTGTTGGTGGATTGCCTCACGGGCTAATGATGAACTAGTACAATGGATGAACAGTCTCAGGAGGAGAGGTGTTCTTGAGCTTGGTGAGCTAGTGGATGTGAGATGGAATGGATCCTATTCAGGATCCATCAATCCCTCCCTATGACGGTGGCTACTCCTATTTATAGAGGCCCTGGTCCTCTTCCCAAATGTTAGGTGGGAAGGGATCCCACAGCGGCCAAGTTTGAAGAGAGACAACTAGTACAAGTTGTCCTGACAAAAGGTGGTCTTCGCTTGCTAAAGGCTCTAGTGGTGACGATGATGTGGGCTCTGTGGTGACCTCCGTCCCGCCATCCTGCGAGTCTTGGTCTTGTTGCACCGATATGGAAATCTTCGTCTGATGCCTCGGTACTCCTCGCCTGCGCCTGCCTCTTTAGCACGAAAGAGGAAACTGGTACACTGCACCCATTGGCGCCCGCCTGGCCTTGGTCGTCATGTGAACTTCGCGAGGTTCCCCTTGCATGGAGATCTCCGCTCCTCAAGAGCCAGCCTAGTGAGGCTGCTCCCGGGGAGGTCTTGGTGTCGTCCGCCTGAGGCTTGGCCCGTCGCGAGGGTCTTGAGTGGTTGCTGCAGAAGATGGGTCGTACCAGGCCATTGGTGGAGCCACGCACAACCCCGCATGTAGGCAAGACTGGGCACCCCTGGTCCCAGAACACTGACAGTATCCCCCGGGCCAAAGGCGCGCTCGAGCTTGGCTTCGAGGCGAAGCCAAAGGGCAAGTGCGGAGCGCCGCGTGCCCCAACCGCCTGCGGCCTTAATTGACGCGTGGCGATTGGTGGGACGTGGGCCTGTCTGCTTCCCGATGCTACCTCGGCAACCGTTCGACTTGACGAGACCCTGTTGCATGCCGAAGAAAGACCATCATTACATGTGATCATGGAGGCCGGCGGTTGGCCTCCCCCTGGCTATAAATGAGGACAGGGACGGAGCCTCCACTGTTCATCTCCTCCTCCACTTCATCTGCTTCTTCTTATTCCTCTTTTCTCCGTCGTCTTGCTGCAACACCCATGGCGCCGATAAGGAGATTCTCCGCCACTGAGAAAGGAAAGACCCCTCATGAAGAGCAGGGGCTACTTCAGCCGAAGAAGAGATTGGCCCACCCCCTCATTGTCGTCGTGAGGCAGGAGGTGATGATGCCCTGGTATGAATGACCTCCCCCAGGCTAACCGTTGCCCTTGCATGCCCAAGCGCAAGGCCCTGGAGGAGGAGGCGGCACCCCGCGCCGCTCATTTCACGGCCATGGTGGCCAGGCCGTGGTGGTACGAGTCGCCGATCCATGAACTCATGATGAGGGCTCCTTCCAGGAGTTCGTGATGTGGGCGGCGATGCCACCGCACACGTGGATCAGATTCTCGTAGTTCTTCACCGAAGAGATGCCGCCAAGGGGGCCGCTCGACCTGTGGTTGCAGCATGCCGAATGCAGCACCCCTCGAACGGGAGCGGAGGTCGAGGTCGTCTCCGCGGGCAAGATCTTCATGACTCGTGGATGGGGAGAATGATATGCAAAGCCACAAGCTTGGGGATTTTATGTTTGATGAATATGATATTTTTAGTCCCCCAATTTTGATGAGAATATTTATTATGATGATAGTATGCCTCCTATTTATGATGATTATATTGATGAAAGTGGATTTGGAGAGGTCATGACTTTATTTAGTGATGAATCCACTATTTCGGAAGAGGTTCCAATTGATTATAAGAACAAATTTGCTATCTATGATGATTATTGTGATGACAGGTATGCGATAAATAATAATGATAACCATGAAACTTCTCATCGTAAATTTAATTTTCAATTGGATTATGCCTCACATGATAGTTATTTTGTTTAGTTTGCTCCCACTATTCCGAATGAGAAGAATTTTGCGTATGCAGAGAGTAGTAAAATTTCTACGCTTGTGCAGCATGAAAATAATGCTTTATGTGTTGGTTATATTGTTGAATTAATTCATGATGCTACTGAAAATTATTATGAGGGAGGAATATATGCTTGTAGGAGTTGCAATAATATCAAGTTTCCTCTGTATATGTTGAAGGTTTTGAAGTTGTACTTATTTTGCCTTCCTATGCTAGATGATTCTTGCTCCCATGAATTGTTTTCTCAAAAAATCCCTATGGTTAGTAAGTGGGTGTCGGGACCCCGATTCTAAGTAACACCGATCTAGCATGTAACACCTCATATCACTTTGCGGCCTCATGCACGGTATTCCCACGGGTGTCGCCTTACCATGGCCCAGGACCGTTTGCGCCTTTTGGCTCACGTATATGATAGTATCGCTAGCATCCATATGACAGAGAACCTGGGCCGACATGACTAGTCGTGAACCCAAAGTGGCACTAACTTACGGGGACAGGCATACATGAATCAACATCAAGCATGTCGGTCAGCAGCGTGCGAATCCGGGCTGTAGCACTGGGCTAACAGGACTCCGGTGAACCGGGCTGTAGCAGGCTAGGCAGGACTCCGAATGTCACTGCGTGACATTTCCCCGAAGGGACAGACACAGGAACGAAGTGAATCACATGCCGGCTAGTCTAAGTGTTCTGGAGCAGTAGTGCTGGGCTAGCAGGACTCCGGGTAAACTGGGCTGTAGCGGACTACCATGGCTCGGTGGAAGCACTAGACTACATTTCCCCATAAGAGAGGCTACCAAGGATAGACAACTAGGTTGTCGGATCCCACACATATCAATACACGTCACATGTACGCATAACATGCAAGTATGTGTTGTACAACATGGCATCACAACATAAAGCAAACTCATATAGATAAAGGCCCAAAAGAGCCACATAGCATTAAATACAAACAGGGGTCACATGACCCATCATTCAGAGCATACAAGCAACGGAAGCATTACATGTCTGAGTATAGACAACTACAAAAGAAAAAGGCCGAGAAGCCTGACTATCTATAAGTCCCTCCCAAGGGTACAAGATCGTAGCTGAGGTAACAAGCTACTCGTCGAAGTCCAAGTGGTACTACTAGTGAGACAGATGTCTCACCTGCAAAACATAAATAAAGCAAACGTGAGTACAAAGTTACTCAACAAGACTTACATCAGATCCTATCATACATGCATTAGTATCAAGAAGGCAATGTGGGGTTTAGTTGCAGCAGGCCAGCTTTGACTCAGTGGCTATCCTGTTCTACGACAACGAGAAACTTCTTTGAGGTGAGGCAGCGCACACGAGTCCACTAATCACCACATCAATACACTACTATGGATTCATCCCCGTCTCTCTATGAGAAGGCCATCCATAGCACTCACACTTTTCTTGAGCATTTTAGAGTATCCACTTTAAGTTGTCTATGTACCACGTAAGCATCCAAGAAGTCCATAACCGAGGACACGGCTATTCGAATAGATCATGATAACCCTGCAGGGGTGTACTTCACACACGCTCTCACCACTTATCACCATGTACACGTCATGTATCTCGGCAACCTTCAAGCGGAAGCCTAGCGAGGGTGTCGGCCACAACCTGACTAACCACACAAGACTCTAGTCCAGGTTTTTCGCCTATTCGGGTTCCATCCACAAGGAGATCCGGCCGGGGTTTCGCTCACGGTCCCAAACGATGTGTACAGGGTTCCCGAGCCCACCATCCGGGTGCCACTCGGTACACCGGGCCACGTGTGCCTAGTATGTCCCAAGTCCACCCTGCCGTGTGCCACTCGGTAGAAAAATAGCACTACCTACAAACACCAGAGACTAATTGCATCTCCTGGACAGAGATCAAGTTGGTTAATAAATCGAGAGGGGTCGAGTTACCTTAACCCAATGTGTGGTAGTAGCTAGTCATTGGACAACATACACAGAACTCAGTGCTTAAGGACGGTTCTAGTGAGACAACCCACCATGTACTCCTACATGGCCTCTCACCGCTACCTTTACCAAATCGTGTTCACACACTTCACTCTCAGCATCAAAACATAGCATAACACTGCAATCCATTCCCAATGGATCAGACCTGACACAACTCTAAGCAATAGCAAGCATGGCATGGTAGGAACACAACATGGTTCAATCAACTCCTACACATGCTAGTGGGTTTTAACTATTTACTGTGGCAATGACAGGTCATGCAAAGGAATGGGTTCAACTACCGCAGCACAAAGTAGCAGTTGAATCGTTGTTGTCCAAATGCAATAAATGAGAGCAGGAGCGAGAGAGTAGGATTGTATCGGAATGAACAAGGGGGTTTGCTTGCCTGGTAGATCAACAGGGGGCACTGCTCCACTGACAGGTACTCTGGATCAGTCTCCGGAGCAGGACCTATCGAGAAGGAACGTTGTCGATAATCAAACACAAGCATATGCAATAATATGATGCATGAACATGGCATGAGTATGTGATGTTGTTTGAGTTAATGCATCTAGCATTTATTTGCATGAAGTCCATTTGAACCAAAGTTTCAAATGCAACTCCAAAATAAGCCTTTATAAATGCCATTCATGTGTTTCCTCATATACAGCCTGTATAAGTTAGTTTGTCATGCATGAAAATGGTACAGATGGATAG
Source organism: Triticum urartu (assembly GCF_003073215.2). Classification (NCBI taxonomy): domain Eukaryota; kingdom Viridiplantae; phylum Streptophyta; class Magnoliopsida; order Poales; family Poaceae; genus Triticum; species Triticum urartu. The sequence continues at coordinate 301,212,190 of NC_053027.1, forward strand.
ATTGAATTTTTTGTGATAATTTTTCATATATAAATTATTTCAATCTGAGCTACGGTTGAATTTCTACGAATTTTTGAAGTTTATATCATTTTCTGGAATTTCTTGATTTATTTTAAATCCAGAAAACCATAACTGCGTTAGCACAAGAGTAGCATTGCGTCAGCAAGTCAAAGGCGGCTGGCCAGGTCAAACCTGACGTGTGGGGTCCACACGTTAGTGTCACAGGTTAAACAGGGGTTTATTTCTGCTTTAACTAAAAGATTAAGGCGCCAGGGCCCACTGTCAGTATCAGCAGGCTAATTAGGTTTAACTAACACTTAACTAAAATTGGCAGGGGCCTAGCCCACTTGTCAGCGAGCTAGGGGAGGTCAAACCGCTGGTCAGCGGGGTCAAACCCGCCGGCGACTCGACGCCGGCGAGGCCATCGTATTCGGCTGATTTGCACTGCGGACTTTTCTCCCCAGACAGATCTTCGTATTTGGCTGATTTACACTGCGGGCTAATTCGCTTGGCCATCTAGACCAGATTGAAAGCTATCCCTTGGCCGTCAGGTCAGATTTGGAAGTTTGAACTACACGGCCGACATCCGCGGAAACTTGATCTACGACGGATTCGAGCCATAGCCGGGCACGCCACACTGTCGCGATGGGTATGACCTAGCTCTGCCGCCGAACAGTACCCCAGAAGTCGCGCCCGCATCAGCTCCGACCCTTAGTTCGGAGCCAACTGCGCGAACCAAGGACGGGTGGTTAAACACCGCCTCAGGGGCTGCGGTCTCAACAGCGATCGAGCCGAACACCAGCATAATCCTCTGCGCAGCCCGTGACTCCAAGGTGTCGGACTCTTTTTCTGACTCCGAACCGCCTGCGCCCCTGCCAATCAAACCCGATTGGGCGCCGATCATGGAATTCACGACCGCAGATATCTTTCAGCACTCGCCCTTCAGTGACATTCTAAATTCACTAAGGTCTCTCTCTTTGTCTGGAGAGCCCTGGCCGGATTATGGCCAACAAGATTGGGATGCGGACGACGAAGAAATTCGACGCCCACCCACCACCCACTTAATAGCCACTGTCGATGACTCAACCGACATGCTCTACTTCGACTCCGAAGACATCGACGGTATGGACGACAATGCGGGAGGCGAAGAGGAACCACCGCCCACAGGGCGCTGGACGTCCACTTCATCATATCACGTATACATGGTGGACACACCAAAAGAAGACGACGACGAGGAACGGAAGGATGCACCGAAGGCTTGTTCCCTCGAGAAGCAGTCAAAGCGGCGGAGCAAGCGCCGCCCCAAATCCCGCCTCGGCAGAAATTACAATCATACAGACCCAGCGTTTGAGCAGGGCGAACCACTGCCGGACCACAGCAACCCGGGGAATCAAACCGAACAAACCAATTATGTCAAAGATAATAGTCTAGACGACATAATGCTGGACAGGCACCCAGAGCAGCAGAATGCCCGTCAAAGGCTTGTTGCCATCGCGGGGAGTCTGAAAAAGCAGAAGCAAAGGCTCAAGGCTGCACAAGACACACTCCAAATCAGATGGAGTAAAGTACTCAACACGGCAGCGAGGTACGGCGACAATCGCCCCACCAAGAGCTACCCAAAGAGGAAGTTGCTACCTGAATTCGATGAGCAGGCCTCAGAACCCCCACAACCAAAAATCAAAACAGCCACCTGGCCGGATAGACGACCTCACGGCCAACATCGAGCGGTAAACAACGCCACTCACAAGCCAATAAGCGATCCATGCGAGGGCTCGCACCAAAAGGACGGCGCAACCAGATCCATCTATGGACCACGCAAGCGCGCCCCAGCATACAACGTAACACAACAAACATCCTAACAACTCGGTACACCCATATACAGGGGTGCCGCACACCGCCTACGTTTCACCGATGAGGTGCTGGACCATGAATTTCCAGAGGGATTCAAACCCGTAAACATAGAGGCATACGACGGAACAACAGACACTGGGTCTGGATTGAGGATTATATCCTCCATATACTTATGGCTCAAGGAGATGATCTCCACGCCATCAAGTACTTACCCCTCAAGCTCAAAGGGCCAGCTCCTCACTGGCTTAAAGGCCTCCCCGAAAACTCCATTGGAAGTTGGGAAGAGCTCAAAGACGCTTTTCGGGCAAATTTTCAAGGGACTTATGTCCGACCTCCGGACGCGGACGATTTGAGTCATATAACTCAACAGCCCGGAGAGTCAGCCCGAAAACTTTGGAACAGGTTTCTTCTAAAAAGAACCAAATTGTCGACTGTCCAGACGCCGAAGCCTTGGCAGCTTTTAAGCATAGCGTCCGTGACGAATGGCTCGCCAGACACCTCGGCCAAGAAAAGCCGAGAACAATGGCAGCATTAACAAGCCTCATGACCCGCTTTTGCGCGGGTGAGGACAGCTGGCTAGCCAGATGCAGCACCAGCGACCCCAGTACATCTGAAGTTAGAGATGGAAACAGGAAATCACGGCGCAAGAGCAGTAACAAACGCCGGAATAAAGAAGACAGCACGAAGAGCATGGCAGTAAACGCCGGATTCAAAAGCTCTCGTCCAGGTCAGCAAAAGCCGCCCTCTAAAGGCGCCAGAGATGAACTGTCCAGCCTAAACAAAATTCTGGACCAAATATGTCAGATCCATAGCACCCCTGGTAAACCTGCTAATCATACCCACAGAGAATGTTGGGTCTTCAAGTAGTCCGATAAGCTCAACGCCGTACACAAGGGGGAGGATACACCAAGCGAAGACGAGGATGAGCCTCTCAAGCAAGACACTGGGGAACAAAAGAAATTTCCACCAGAAGTCAAAACAGTAAACGTGTTACATGTGATCAAGGGAAGAAACAAAACGGCACTCCCAGAAAAATATGCCCAAGGGCCTATCATCGCGGAGTGCTGCCACTGGTCGTCTCAACCGATCACTTTCGACCATCGTGATTACTCAGCAAGTATCCGGCGTGCAGGATGGGCTGCCCTGGTATTAAACCCTATAATTGACGGGTATCACTTCAGACGAGTCCTGATGGACGGCGGCAGCAGTCTAAACCTGATATATCAGGATACAATCCGTGAAATGGGGATAGACCCAACAAAAATTTTCCATAGCAATACTACCTTTAAAGGAGTAACGCCAGGCCCAGGGGCTCATTGCACGGGCTCCATGCTACTAAAAGTTATATTTGGCTCCCCCGATAACTTCCGTAGCGAACATTTAACCTTCCACATCGCTCCGTTCCAAAGTGGCTATCAAGCACTACACGGACGCGAAGCTTTCGCTCGCTTTAATGCAATACCGCACTACGCTTCCCTCACACTCAAGATGCCCGGACCACGTGGCATCATTACAGTAAACAGAAGTATTAAGCGATCTTTGCACGCCGAAGAGAGTGCGGCTGCCTTGGCAGCCACACACTAAAAACAGCCTCACCAACTAAAGCATTTAACAGGCCGTCAAGACCTCGGACACGGTTAGACGTGTCCGGCACGGCTATATGTAATTCATACCGGATCAACGGTCACACCCCTATACAAGGCCCTCAACGCGCGCAGACAAGTGGCAATTTTTACTCATCTTGAATTAAACTTGGTTCCCTTAAAAACTATCCTTTTGCACGACAACTTTTTCATCTAAGTTCCTCTCTTTTACAGATGATCATCGTGCTACACCCGTCCAGGATACAGCACAACAGAGACACAGGCGCAGACGTGCATCAGGGACCCGCTCCAAGGATTCTTTTTAGACTAAGACCCTGCGTAAACCTTTTTTGTTGTCTCTTGTTGATACATATCCACCGAATTCTTAGCGCAGTTGAGAAGGATGCTGACGTCTTGGCATGTGGCCACGTCAGAATAATGCAAGTACCTGGACACAAGGGGCTTCTTACAAAGGGCACTATTTAGGCCCGGTTTATACCATAAAGACCGAATACCTTAGGGAGTGTTCGGCGTCGCCAGTTTGGACTTATATGCATCAGCTCCAAATCATTGTCTTTGGTCAAATGTTGGGTTTACCCGGCTCCTGTATTTTGGTGCCTTACGTTCCACTTTACCGGCTAAGGTAGCACCAGGAGAACTACTACGATTGTGCCCTGGTTCATCCGGACGAGCACCTCAGTAGAGAAAGCCGAAAACTGACTGTCATGATATAGCGTGAGACTGGTCAACCACTCGGTGACCTATCGGAATGTTAGAATTCCTCCACCTTAATGAAGGGTCGTTTTTCGGCCAGGCATGTACGCACCCCGCGATCGGGAGAGTGCGGAGCCACCAGGGGCTATCTAGTAGCCCCACTGTCAAACTCCTATGGCTAAGTGAAAGTGTTAAATCATTATAGTCCGGTTGCCTCGCTCGCTACGCTATCACCTCCTTAAGAGGACCAAGACGTTGGGTTAAGTGTGAACACGCGTTTTTTGCGAGCACCTCCGCATTATATGCGTGGGGATTGAAGCCGACGGCTGCAATCTTTCAGGTTATACACATGTATACATAAATGGCCACACAGGAGGCATCATACTACTTTCAGGCAAAAGTATAAACATAACCTTATAAAAACTTCAGAAAAGCATTGTGCTTACAATGAGAATACATATCACTCAAACATAATATTTTCCGAGCACTGGGCCTCTATCAAACGAGCACCCTCGAGAATCTCCTCGAAATAGTGCTCGGCAGCCACCCGACCTATGGCCGAACCCTGCGCCGCAACAGTGGTAGCGTCCACCTCCGCCCACTATGCTTTAACATGGGCAAGGGCCATCCGCGAGCCATCTATGCACGCCGACCTCTTCATCGCATTAATGCGCGGCACCGCATCAAGGAACTACTGCACTAAGCTGAAATAGCTGTTCGGCTTTGGCCTTTCCGGCCATAGCTGATCCACAACAGACCTCATGGCGTGTCCGGACAAAATATTCAATTCGGCCCATTCGGCTAGCTGGTCAGTCAATGAAAGCGGATGCTCTGGAACGTGGAATTGCATCTAGAACAGCTTGTCCACTTCACGATCTGTCTGGCCTTGGAAGTACTTGGCCGCATCGAAAGCGCTTGCCGCCAAATCCATATACGCATCTGTCGAACTCCACAGCCGATCCAGAGGGGCATACCGTGGATCTCCGAACTTCCTCTGCAACATGAAGGGTTTCCCCGCCGCAATATCCACGGCTTCCCGCAGCTCCTCCTTCTTCGCTCTCATAGCAGAACGGGTGTCTTTGTCCGCCGCCGCGGCCTTCTCAAGGTCCGTTGCCTTCGCTCGGTTTTCTTTTTCAAGGAGCCAGCAACGGTCGGCAGTGTCTTTTAATTCTATGGCCATCTTGGCCATCTTCTCTTGGCTCTCGCAATGTGCGGCCTTCTCGGCTTTCAACTCTTCGGCCGCCTTCAAAGCAGCCGCATTACTAATCCTCGCTTGTTCCTTGGCTCGGGCAAGTTCCGCCCGCAAGGCTTCCACGGTGGCAGCTCCATCTGCAGTCACAACATATTAAAGATACTGGCATCATGCTGCTCTTACTATGTGGCGTTCACCGGATAATAACACTTACACTGTGCCTTGTCAAGCCTCTTGTTAACAAGCTCGATGTCGGCTTCTGCCGCATCCAGTTGCCGTTTTAATTCGGCAAACTCACTAGTCCGGCTAGCCACCGGAGCTTCCACCACCTGCACATAGGGGCAGTCTGGTTATTGCCTGCGAATATGATCCTCTGTTTGCTGCCGTTCTCGACGACAACCAGAGTCTCAGGGGCTACTATCTTCACAGGGCACACCTAACATGTGCAGTACTATCACATATTATCTCACATACCTCAAAGCCTGTCAGTAGACTCATAAAGGCTTCATGTAATCCGCTTTCAGCGGACGAGATTCTCTCCATCACCGTACCCATCAGCATATGGTGTTCTTCTGAGATGGCCGCTCGCCCCACCAACTCCCTCAGAACGTCCGACCGCACACCAGACGGTGCCAGACTCTTTTGTATGCTCTCTTCGGGAGCCAGACACTGGGGACTTCGGGGGTCTATGGGATTATCTTCTGGCCTCACCGGATCCGCAGAGGCCCTCCGTGATGACACTTCGGGGTCGCCCGCTTCTGGAGCGGAGGAGTCCGGGGGAGGCGTTTCGCTCTCCATCATCTCTGGAAGAAGATCCCCCGAAGATGAGCTCATTTGAGAGGGGCTAACGCCCGAACTGCAAGATATATGCGGTGGTTATTTTCTTAGAGAAAAAAGATAGCATACCTTTACTATTAAAATATTTTGGATCACTTACGACTCGTTGGAGGGCTGATCCCCCCGCGGGCTTTGTGCGGCAAAAGCACCCCCCGAGGCAGGACCCTCTGTGGGAGACTTCTTCTCCCGTTTGGAGGCTTCGGCTTCCGGATCCTCGGAAGCAGTCCTTTTCCTCCCCCGACCGTCCTCCTTCGTGGAGACGCTCGTTCCCTCTGTTGGAACAAGCAGCGATGGGGCCCGCGTCCCCCGTATTATCCCCCGGTATCTTCCTTCAAGGGCTCCGGGCAAGTTGCGACCTCAAGCATCTTTCCCAATACCGGATTTTCCAAACCCTCAGGGAGGGGGGCCAAACACCGAATCATCTTCGCCTTCGTTAGCCAGTCTTGGTCAAAAAGCGAACTCTCAGAAATAACTTCGAATAAAAGACAGTGTGTTCGGCTAGAGGATTTCTTACTTGTTCGGAAACGCGGTTACTGTTCAGGCCCACGTCCTCGGTAATATCCGGACATTCTACTTGAGGTCCGAAGAATGACTTGTACATCTCCTTGTGCGTCAAGCCGAGGAAACTTTGAATGGCACGTGGTCCCTCTGGGTTGAACTCCCACAAGCGAAGGGGCCGGCGTTTGCAAGGCTGGACTTGACGAACCAGCCTAACTTGTATTACCGCAACCAAATTAAAATCTCCCTCGAAGAGATCTCGGATGCGGCTTTGCAGTATAGGCACGTCCTTGGCTGGACCCCAACTCAAACCTCTGCTAATCCATGACATCAGTTGTGGTGGGGGGCCCGGGCGGAAAGCAGCGGCAGCCGCCCACTTGGCACTTCTGGGAGCCGTGACGTAAAACCACTCCCGCTGCCATAATTCGGACACCTCTGGGAAGGAACCTTTCAACCATGGAGCTCCTGCCGTTTTGCCTATTGATGCACCTCCGCACGCTGCATGTTTCCCCTCGATCATCTTCGGCTTCACTTCGAAGGTCTTGAGCCACAAGCCGAAGTGAGGGGTGATGCGGAGGAAGGCATCGCACAGGAGAATAAATGTCGAGATATGGAGAAAGGAGTCCGGAGCTAGATCATGGAAATCTAGCCCGTAATAGAACATCAAACCTCTGACAAAAGGATCCAGAGTGAGGCCTAGACCTCGGAGGAAGTGGGAGATAAACACAACGTTCTTGGTGGGTTCGGGAGTAGGGACGATCTGCCCTCGAGCAGGCAGCCGATGCGAAACCTCGGCGGTCAGGTATCTGGCCTCCCTCAACTTCTTAATGTCCTCTTCCGTAACGGAGGAGGGCATCCATCGGCCTTGAAGGCTGGATCCGAACATGGTTGAAGATCCGGGGCACATAACCCGGGCTTTGGGTGCTAGAACTCGAGGCGGGGGAAGGGTTCGATTGAGCACGAGAGGGAAAAAGAGAAAACCTTGTCCCCTTATAAAGAGGGTGAATATCAAGCATCCTCTCCGTAGCCGTTTGGGACTTGCCTATAATCTAGGAGTCCTAGACACGGTTGGGTTACCCACGACCGCATTATTGAGAATCCCGTAATTAGGGGAACACGATCTCTGCTTCGGCAAGACGTGTCAAGAAACCGCCTCGCGTTATGTGTGGAGCTGGTTAAAAGAAACGGTTCAAATAATCACCGGGCCATGACATAACGTCATGCTGCCAAAACAAGCCAGCAAATTGGATCTGCGGAAAAATTATTCTCTCTGCGGTGGAATATGGAACTTATTTTGCAGGGTCGGACACTATCCTCGTATATAAATTCTTCTGTGATGTATTCGGAGAAGGAACCCGCCTTGCAATGCTGAAGACAGTACTGCGCAGGACTCATCGTCATTGAAGCCTGGTTCAGGGGCTACTGAGGGAGTCCTGGATTAGGGGGTCTCTGGATAGCCGGACTATCTCCATTGGCCGAACTGTTAGACTATGAAGATACAAGATTGAAGACTTCGTCTCGTGTCCGGATGGGACTCTACTTGGCGTGGAAGGCAAGCTAGGCAACACGTATATGGATATCTCCTCCTTTGTAACCGACCTTGTGTAACCCTAACCCTCTCCGGTGTCTATATAAACCGAAGGGTTTTGGTCCGTAGGACAACAATCACAACATACAATCATACCATAGGCTAGCTTCTAGGTTTTAGCCTCGCTGATCTCGTGGTAGATGTCGGTGTCAAAACCGGCGGATCTCGGGTAGGGGGTCCCGAACTGTGCGTCTAGGCCGGATGGTAACAGGAGGCAAGGGACATGAAGTTTTACCCAGGTTCGGGCCCTCTTGGTGGAGGTAAAACCCTACGTCCTGCTTGATTAATATTGAAGATATGAGTGTTACAAGAGTAGATCTACCACGAGATCAGAGAGGCTAAACCCTGGAAGCTAGCCTACGGTATGATTGTTGTCCTACGGACTAAAACCCTCTGCTATATATAGACACCGGAGAGGGTTAGAGTTACACAAGGTCGGTTACAAAGGAGGAGATATCCATATACGTATTGCCTAGCTTGCCTTCCATGCCAAGTAGAGTCCCATCCAGACATGAGACGAAGTCTTCAATCTTGTATCTTCATAGTCTAACAGTCCGGCCAATGGAGATAGTCCGGCTGTCCGGAGACCACCTAATCCAGGACTCCCCCAATAGCCCCCGAACCAGGCTTCAATGACGACGAGTCTAGCGCGCAGTATTATCCTCGGCATTGCAAGGCGGGTTCCTCTTCAAATTCTGTGTACCTGCCGAAATAATGTCCGGTTCCTTGTGATGGTTTGTACTTCTTGGCTTCTACACCCAATAATGGCTACTTTCCATGTGTCGAGCGAATGTGAAGAGCCAGGGTGTTTTCACATTTACCCCCCTAGCTATGTAAATGAGCCGTATATTTAAAAAGACGAGGATTCAGATCCAAATCACATCATCCTCCCTTGCTGAGTCTTCATCAGAGCGTACCCGACAAAGATCCATTCCACCATGGCCGGTCGACACAGCTCCTCCTCTCGCACCTCTAGTTCCAAGCCTGGAGATTGGGAGAGATGTTCCATCCCGCACAGCAAATTGGTGATGCTTCAGTCCAAGGGATTTCTTCCGGCAGCGTACCTGGTCCCGGTTCGAGCCGGGCTTGCCACTTATAATGGCGGAGAGAAAGCGGAGAGCCGTCCCAATCCCTCCAAGGGAGAGCGGGTATGCCTTGTCCCTTATCTGGTAAGAGGGCTTGGATTCCCAATCCATCCGTTTCTCCTAGGGCTTCTGGAGTTCTATGGCCTCCAGCTGCACAACCTCACGCCTGCCTCTCTGCTGCATATCGCGGGATTCGTAGCCCTTTGCAAGTTATTTTTGGGCCGTGAGGCTCATTTTGCTCTGTGGAAGAAGATGTTCTACCTGGTGCCCCGTTCTAAGAAGGGATCAATATATCAAGTGGGCGGAGCCAAAGTGTGGAGTATCGCCGGGACCAGATACCTATCTGGGACCCCAAAGAAGACGTCCGAAGACTGGCCTTCAGAATGGTTTTATATAGAAGATGTCCCCCTTCCGGACCCTATTCGGATCGGCCTTCCAGAGTTTGACAACGCCCCTTTGAAGAAGCGTCAGAGCTGGCGTCCACGGAGCCCCCAGGAGGAAGACGACCGGGACATTCTTTATCTGATGAGCCGGATAAGCTCTTTAGCTCGATCCGGACTGACCATGATCGAGGTATGGCTATATGCATTATGCGGGGGGTGCAGCCGCTCCAGTATAGAGGCCACCCCATGTGGGATTTCAACGGGGAGGATGACGCCACCCGCCACGGCCGCAAAGGGTCAGGATCGGTTGCTGATCTAATAAAGATCTTGTCCACTTTGTACAAGGGAGAAGAGGAGGAATTCCTCCGTGTCAACCCACAGGGCGAATTCTCCATGTACAATCCTTCGAGTTGGGTAAGCAGAGATTTTTCTCGCCCATCCGTTTCATATTCCCATAGTTTAAGTATTCATTCTAGCGCTTTCATCGCAGGAGCTGCGCCAGGCAGTAAAGGAGATAAACAGCCCTCCCCCACAGCCCGAGGACCCTGGACGGTCCCTTGACCCGGCCTCCCAGGAGGATCTGGACATATCCGTGGAGCTGATCGACAGGGTATTTTACCAAGGGAGTAATGACAATACCTTGGTGGCCATTATGGCCGATTACCCTGGGCTAGTTCCAGCCTCACATGTGACTGAGACCGAAATCCCAGCACTTAAAAAGGGATCCTTCCTTGTGCTCTTTTTATTGCCGTATAACAGCCGTGTTTTGCAGGGGAGGTCCTTGGGGTAGAACGCCGAGCCTGTGGCAACTAGCCAACAAGGGGCCGCTAGGCCAGGCAGGCTGAAAAGATCCGTAGTCCAGATTGAGGCACTGGCGCAGCGGTATGGCACGCCGTCTTTATTACAAGACATTATTTACAGAGGCATACTAACGCCCATGCCTTCTTTTCAGGAAAAAGAGCGCTCGCCGGACTATACCCGAAGAGGCTACCAATCGCGCCTCCACAAGCCAGGCTCCAAGGCCAGACTCAGAGGTGGGAACGAGTACAAGGCGTGCGTCGGGTGCTCCTCCAACACAGGATACGGATAGACTGTCCGCCACCCATTCCGAAGTGGAAAGTGCCATGAACCACAGGCATCGCCAGACTGTTCTTCGTGACGCTTGTTTCTCCCTAGAGGCATTGGATGCCTTCAACTCGGAGACGCGCACCTCCGTGCCGCTCAAGATGGTCTAGCCAGAGCCACGGAGCAGTATGTAAAAGACATACGGGTGAGAAAATTTGATGATTATATATATCAGTAGCCCCTGAGACTTGAAATAGTTAGGATAACTGATTTAAGGATCATTTATTATGTAGGTTCTTACAGAAAAGAATACTCAACTGTCCCAGGAGCTGGAAGAGTGCAAAGCCCAACTTCAGGCCGCACTGTCCACCGCAGGGGAGCCCAAAGAGACCCCCGCTGGTAACATATCGGTCAAATGATAAGTATCATATTAGAGTGCTGCTTTATATGCAAATCTGATGAAAAAATTACAGATGACGCTGGAGTGAATCTGGATAAGCAAAAGCTCAAACGCCAGCTGAAGGCTGGTGAGAGCGTGCTTACAAGGGTGAGGCAGGAGGAGAATGATCTCCAAGATGCCAACACCAAGCTTTGGCGTGGAACTGAAAGATGTTCGTGCCCAACTGTCGGACTTTGTTAAGGAGAATTGACGGCTTCGGCGCGGCATATTTAGTAAGTGCTTGAACGAACTTAAAAAGAGTTTGGCGGGGAAGCTGGCTGACAGAGTTATGTCTGTAGGTATGTTAACAAGTCGTCCTACCGAGGAGATGCCTAGTTTGACGGGTGATCTTCTTCCCCAGCTTGCACAGTTGCATGAATGAGTTCGGAAGGTGATGCAAGGCGTTGCCCAGGCCTTGTGGCCGTCCGTCTCCCTACCCGAAGGCCTTGGAGAGCTTGCAGAAAAGCTGAAGGGAGCACGGCGGCACTTCCGATTATGGAAGATATCGGCCTGCCGTCAGGGCTCCAGGGAAGCTTGGGCGATGGTGAAGACACGGTACACGAAGGCTGACCCGAACCACATGGCCGAAGTCGGACCTGTGGGGCCTGATGGCAAGGAGATCCCTGTAAATTTAGTGTACGGCCAAGTAGAATTGGCCACAAAGTATTCCCAATAGGACTGTAGACTAGACAACCTATTGGATGGCATTGAAGAGGAATTCAACCAGTCAAATTGACTATGTAATTGTAAAGTGACATATATGATGCCTTCTAGCCGGATTGTAGATCGTTTGTCATGGCGGACCTTTTCGCTTCAACCTCGGGACCCGACAGTCCGGAGTGTATCCGAATACCCTCTCGGTTATATAAGAACCGGGGCATGCGTGGAGACTAGGCGTAGGGGTCATTAGTGCTTTATCAGACAAGTGCCCAACTAGTTATGTTATATTACATGGGTAGTAAGAAACATCTTCCAGAGAGAATAGTTCCATTAAGGGTTCCTTTCCCTAGGTAGGCATGCCCTAAAGTGCATGTCTGGACTGCGACAAGAAGCCCAGTAAAAACGTCGGGGGGCAGATATGGTTAATAAATAAAAGTCATCTATTGTTCACCGACCGAATATTCTCTTAAGAACGCTAGCTTTTGGCTTCACCCAGTCTGAGGTACATGTCCGGCTGACCCGGCGGTAACAACCGCAGAGGTGCTCCCCTTATGCCCTAGCCAAATTAACGGGAACGTAGGGCATAAATACAAGAGCCAGGCAACCTAGCTTGGCCAAAACTTAAGTCATATCGATGCATATAATGGTGAAAAAAGGTACATGCGGAAGTATAACGCATGTGTTGGGCGTGATGCCCAGGTAAATAATTTAAGCTTCTGTGAAAGAAGCCCCCAGGTGTAGATAGTGCGGCTAGCACCTCTGTAGTGTACAAGTGAGGCACAAGGTGACCCTTGAAGGCCTAGAGGAATAAAAGAAAGAAAGGGAAACAAGATAGAGGACGCATATGCAAAAAATGGACAAAGGGAAGGGACTAACACAAAGTCCAATGCTAGGCGTAGAATCTTCGGAGCCTGGCTGTGTTCCATGGGTTCGACTCGAGTCGACTAGTCGATGCATCCCGCAGTCGGTACGCTCCGCCGGTCAGAACTTGGTCGATGACTAAGGGACTTTCCCATTTGGGCTCTAGCTTGTTCTTTTTCTTATCCGGCAGCCGGAGAACTAGTTCGCCAACATTATAAGTTTTGGCCCGTACTTCTCTGCTTTGGTATCTGCGGGCCTGTTGCTGGTAAAATGCGGAACGGGATTTGGCTATGTCGCGCTCTTCCTCCAAGGTGTCCAGACTGTCCTGCCGATCAAGCTCGGCTTCTCTTTCTTCGTACATGCGCACTCGAGGTGAGTCATGAATTATGTCACAGAGCAGGACTGCCTCTGCGCCGTACACCATAAAAAATGGTGTGTATCCGGTACTACGATTCAGCGTGGTCCGCAGCCCCCAGAGTACGTAGTCGAGCTCCTCTACCCAGTGCGTGTCAGACTCTGTTAAGGAGCGCACTAGTCTGGGTTTAATGCCGCTCATTATAAGACCATTTGCTCGTTCGACTTGACCGTTGGTTTGTGGATGGTAGACTGAAGCATAATCGAGCTTGATGCCCATTTTGCTGCACCAGAGTTTTACCTCGTCGGCCGTGAAGTTCGTGCCGTTATCATGATGATGCTGTGGGGGACGTTGTAGCGATGTACAACCCCGGATATGAAATCTATCACCGGTTCGAATTCAGCTGTTTTAACCGGTTTGGCCTCTATCCATTTGGTGAATTTATCCACCATGATCAATAAATATTTTTTTGTGGGTTCCACCTTTAAGGGGTCCAACCATGTCAAGCCCCCATATTGCAAAGGGCCATGTAATGGGGATTGTTCGGAGGGCGGTGGGTGGCATATGGCTTTGATTTGCAAAGAGCTGGCAACCGGCGCAACGCTGGACTAAGTCCTGTGCGTCTACCCGGGCCGTTGGCCAATAGAATCCTGTACGGAAGGCCTTGCTCACAAGAGCCCGGGCTGCGGTGTGATGACCGCCGAGTCCGGCATGAATTTCTGCCAAAAGGTTCTGTCCTTCCTCTTCGGAGATGCACCGTTGAAGGACTCCGGTAGTGCTTTTTTTGTACAATTCTCCCTCATGGACCCTGTAGGCCTTTGATCGCCGCACTATGCAGCGTGCCTCATTTTGGTCCTCCGGGAGTTCCTGTCTAGTTAAGTAGGCCAGGAATGGTTCTGTCCACGGGGCAATAATAGCCATTATTTCGTGGGCTGATTGTGTTATTTCGGTGGCGGAGCCTCCGATTGTGTCAGAGAGTTCGGTATCGGGTATTTGGCCGGGTCTGGACTGTTGTTACCGGTGTCCCCTTCCCATGCTATGCATGGCTTGAAAAGCCTTTCTAGAAAAATGTTGGGAGGGACCGCGTCGCGTTTTGCGCCAATGCGGGCGAGGATATCCGCCGCCTGATTGTTTTCCCGAGCCACATGGTGAAATTTGAGCCCCTCGAACCGGGCTGACATTTTTAGGACGGCATTGCGATAAGCGGCCATTTTTGGATCCTTGGCATCAAAGTCTCCATTTATTTGGGATATTGCAAGGTTTGAATCCGCGCGCACCTCTAGGCGTTGAATGCCCATGGATACTGCCATCCGGAGACCATGTAGAAGGGCCTCGTATTCGGCTGCATTGTTGGAGTCCGTATACATTATCTGCAGTACGTATTGAACTGATTCTCCTGTTGGGGATGTCAAAATGATGCCGGCCCCCAGACCAGCCAGCATTTTGGAGCCGTCGAAGTGCATGATCCAGTTTGAATATGTACCGTACTCTTTAGGGAGTTCGGCTTCCGTCCATTTAGCGACGAACTCAGCCAAAACTTGCGATTTAATAGCTCGCCATGGCTTGTAAGTTATGTCGAATGGGAGGAGCTCAATGGCCCATTTGGCAATCCGACCCGTCGCGTCGCAGTTGTTTATAATATCATTAAGTGGTACTTCCGAGGCTACCGTTATCGAACACTCTTGAAAGTAGTGTCACAGCTTCCTGGATGCCAATACCGCGTACGCTATCTTTTGATAATGTGGGTACTGCGATTTGCATGGAGTAAGGACAGTGGACACGTAGTAAACCGGCTTTTGAATGGGAAATTTGTGTCCGTCCACTTCTCGCTCAACGACAAGCACTGCGCTTACCACTTGATGAGTTGCCGCAATGTATAATAGCATTGGTTCACCAATGTTTGGCGCGGCCAGGACTGGGTTTGTTGCCAACATGGATTTTATTTCGTTGAGTCCGGCCGTGGCGGCGTCCGTCCACTCGAAGTGTTCTGTACGCCGGAGGAGGCGATAAAGGGGTAATGCCTTTTCTCCCAAGCGGGAGATAAAGCGGCTTAGAGCCGCCACGCATCCAGTTAGTTTTTGTATTTGTTTGAGGTATGTTGGGGTAGCCAACTATGACAATGCTCGGATTTTGGCCGGATTAGCTTCAATACCTCTACTGGAGACAATGAATCCCAGGAGATTTCCTGCTGGTACGCCAAAGACGCATTTTTCTGGATTGAGCTTGATGTCATATGTTCGGAGGTTGTTGAATGTGAGCCTCAAGTCGTCTACTAGAGTTTCGACATGCTTGGTTTTAATGACCATGTCATCCACGTATGCCTCCACTGTTTTGTCGATCTGGTTTGCCAGGCATGTATGAATCATGCGCTGATATGTTGCACCGGCGTTTTTTAGCCCGAAGGGCATTGTGTTGAAGCAGAATGGGTCGTATGGTGTGATGAATGCCATTGCGGCTTGGTCTAGCTCTGCCATTTTGATTTGGTGGTAGCCGGAGTATGCGTCGAGGAAACACAATGAATCGTGTCCTGTGGTAGCATTGATGATTTGATCGATGTGGGGGAGGGGGAAGGGATCCTTTGGGCAGGCCTTGTTAAGGCGCCAGGATTTGTCCTTCTTTGGTACCATCACCAAGTTTGCTAGCCAGTCCGGATGTTTTATGTCTCTGACGAATCCGGCCTCCAATAGCTTGGCTAGTTCCTCTCCCATGGCTTGTCTTTTAGGCTCGGAGAAACATCGAAGAGCCTGCTTGACTGGCTTGAACCCTTTTATGATATTTAGGCTGTGTTCAGCCAGCCTGCGTGGGATTCCTAGCATGTATGAAGGGTGCCATGCAAAAATATCCCAGTTCTCACGCAGGAACTCTCGCAGTGCAGCGTCAACATCAGGGTTTAATTGTGCCCCGATGGAAGCTGTTTTTGTAGGGTCTGTTGGATGGACTTGGAATTTGACTATTTCGTCTGTCGGCTTAAAGGAGGTGGACTTGGATCTTTTATCTAGTATCACGTCGTCCCTGTTTACCGTGTAGCGCAGCGCAGTTAGTTCTTCGGCCGCTAGGGCTTCGGATAGTGCCTCAAGGGCCAGTGCAGCTGTCTTATTTTTGGCGCGAAGTCCTATGTCCGGATCACTAACAAGAGTGATGATTCCATTGGGCCCGGGCATTTTGAGCTTCATGTACCCGTAATGGGGTATGGCTTGGAAGATTGTGAACCCATATCATCAATATTAATCAAGCAGGATGTAGGGTTTTACCTCCATCAAGAGGGCCTGAACCTGGGTAAAACATCGTGTCCCCTGCCTCCTGTTACCATCCGGCCTAGACGCACAGTTCGGGACCCCCTATCCGAGATCCACCGGTTTTGACACCGACAGTCCACCTCTCCACGCGGGCGCATGGCATCGGGCTTGCGCAGCCCTCCCTTGGTTTCTTTGACGTATCCCATGGGCAGGCCAGTGGTGTCCGGTCTAGGTATTTCGGCCTCCCAGGGCTCGGCGGGCTCATCGGTGGCGGCTCGTGGCCCAGCTGGGCGGGCTGCGCTGGCAGAGCCAGCGCCGGCCGTGGGATGGTGCTGACCTAGCCCATCGCGCAAGGCCATGTGGCGTTGTCGTCGCGCGCTCCGGCGCTAGCAGGAGGCTGGTGCTCCATGCAGATCTGGGTCGCCTCTGTCCTCGGAGTTGCGGTTCATCCCGACGGATCTTCATGGGCTGTGCTTCAGGTGCTTCGAGGAGGGCCACCGGCGTCAAGACTGCAGCAACCCTCCGCTCTGCATCCGCTGTGGTGGCACCGGACACATCTCCTCTCAGTGTCTGGAGCCGCGCAGCCCCATCTCTGCGGATGAGCTCCGGCGCATCGTCATTGCCAGGGTCGCACGGAGGGAGCCGGCCCCGCGTCCTCCCCCTGCTATCCGGCAAAGATTGTTGGAGCCTATGCAGAGCGCACGGACGGTGCCGCTCTTGCCAGTTGCACCCAATCTCGCCTCGATGGCCGGAGGGGCGGCGCTCTCGCCGTCTTCCTCGGAGATCTGTGTGCTGCAGAGGTCGGAGGACATGGACGATCTCGAGCGCAGGCTGTACCTCGTGGTGGTGATGTACGTGTGAAAGCACAAGTGCTCCCTAGGTGGTTTTGATAATTTATGACAACATATCTCTTGTTGGACTAACACTTCTATCTAGCATGTTTCAGATAAGTTCAACAATGGAGTGGCATGGACTAAAGGTTGTGGGAACTCCTTAGATGCTAAGGACAAAGGATTGGCTAAAGCTTCAAGCTCAAGACTCTTCATTTTACATTTTAGTGATCCAAGATCACATTGAGTCCATAGGAAAAGCCAATACTATCAAGGAGGGATGAGGTGTTGCTTAATGAGCCTCTTGATTCATGTGCTTAGTGATATGCTCCAAAACCCTCAACTATTTTCCCATATCCACATATGACCTAAACCCTAAGCCAAACTCGGTCCTACCGATTTTTCCTATCCGGCGCCACCGAGTTTCACTTGTCATTAGCCACTGCCAAACCCTAGCAATTCGGTTCTACCGATAAGGATCTCGGTCTCACCGAGATGGGATTGCAAACTCTCTGTTACCTATTGTAATATTCTCGGTCCCACCGAGATATGCAATCGGTCCCACCGAGATTGCAATGTAAACTCAGTGTTTCCCCTTTGTAACTTTTCGGTCTCACCGAGTTCCACTCGGTCCCACCGAAAGAGCAAATCGGTCCCACCGAGTTTGCCTGACCAACTCTCTGGTTAGATAATTACCAAATTCGGTCTCACCGAGTTTGTGTGATCGGTCTCACCGAGATTACGTTATGCCCAAACCCTAACCGAATCGGTCCTACCGAGTTGCATGTCAGTCCCACCGAAATTCCTAACGGTCACTAGGTTTACTATTTCGGTCAGACCGAGTTTCATGATTCGGTCCCACCGAGATTGGAAAACTGTGTAACGGTTGGATTTTGTGTGGAGGCTATATATACCCCTCCACCTCTTTCTCATTATGTGAGAGAGCCATCAGAACACACACATCATTCCAACTCATTTGTTCTGATGGAGAACCACCTACTCATGTGTTGAGACCAAGACATTCCATTCCTACCATATGAATCTTGATCTCTAGCCTTCCCAAGTTGCTTTCCACTCAAATCTTCTTTCCACCAAATCCAAATCCTATGAGAGAGAGTTGAGTGTTGGGGAGACTATCATTTGAAGCACAAGAGCAAGGAGTCCATTACCTACACACCATTTGTTACTTCTTGGAGAGTGGTGTCTCCTAGATTGGCTAGGTGTCACTTGGGAGCCTCCGACAAGATTGTGGAGTTGAACCAAGGAGTTTGTAAGGGCAAGGAGATCGCCTACTTCGTGAAGATCTACCGCTAGTGAGGCAAGTCCTTCGTGGGCGATGGCCATGGTGGGATAGACAAGGTTGCTTCTTCGTGGACCCTTTGTGGGTGGTTGCTTCTTCGTGGACCCTTCGTGGGTGGAGCCCTTCGTGGACTCGCGCAACCGTTGCCCTTGGGTGGAGCCCTGTGTGGACTCGCACAACCGTTACCCTCCGTGGGTTGAAGTCTCCATCACAGTGGATGTAGGATAGCACCACCTATCCGAACCACGGGAAAAACATCCATGTATCCAATTGCGTTTGATCTTTCCAAACCCTTCCCTTTACATTCTTGCAAGTTGCATGCTTTACATTCCACTGCTCATATACTCTTTGCATGCTTGCTTGATATGTATTGTGTGTACTGAATTTGTGCCTAAACTCCACTTAAACCGAAAAAGCTTAAAAATTGCAACTTTAGCACTATGTGTCTAATCACCCCCCTCTAGACACATCTACTTCTAGATCCTACAAGTGGTATCAGAGCTTTGGTCTCCATTGCCTTGGTTTAATCACCATTGGAGGAAGATGGATGTGTCTACTTTAGGGAGTCTGAGACATAGAGTGCCTATTTTTGATGGAAAGTATTTTCATGAATGGAAAAATGAGATGCTTGTAATCTTCAATCAATATCATTTGAACAAGTATATTGCTAGCCCTTGTGCACCCCATATTGATCCCTTGCATCCTACCCTAGATGAAGATATTGACATGATTCGCAATCTTAGAACTATTGAGCTCATCATTAGAGGATTGCCCAAAGATTTGATTGCTAGTTTGCCTACTCAAAATTGCGCCTATACTATATGGAAATTTCTTGAGGAACAGTTTCCCAATCATTCCTTAAAAACTTTGGATGAAATTCTCCATAAAACTATTGTCTTGAGTAAGATGAACTCTAGTGATCCTAGTTTTGGTAAATGTCTTCTTGAACATGCCAATCTTTAGCATGCTAAAGGAGATGTTGGAATCATTAATGATATCATACTCAAAGCTATAAGAATTCATAAAAGCAACCACTTTGATCATTTATCTAATGAATTACCCTCTCTAGGAAATGATGACTCACAAGATCATGATGAACACGAATATTATGATGATGATAGTGACTCCGAGCTTGATAATGCAATGAGACATGTTGGTCTTATGGCAAATCTTCGGGGATATGAATCAGGAGGAAAGGAATGGGTTCTTGATAGTGGATGCACTAATCATATGACCGGAGATGAGGAGATGTTCCGTGAGCTTGCTGAAAACAACGGCCCTCGAAAATATGTCACCTTTGATGATAATTCAAAGGGTAAAGTGGTTGGCCTTGGTAAGGTGGCCATCTCACATGATAGTTCCATTCAAAATGTCATGCTCGTTGAATCTCTTGGTTACAACCTACTTTCAGTATCTAGACTTGCTGATTTTGGTTTGAATGTCCTATTTACTAAGGTAGATTGTCAAGTATTTCATCGAGACAATCATAAAATGGCCTTTACGGGTATGCGTAGAGGTGATCTTTATATCGTCGATTTCTCTAAAAAGGCTCAACCTAAAACTTGCTTTGTTGCTAAATCCTCAAAAGGTTGGTTGTGGCATAGACGACTAGGTCACGTTGGCATGAGAAACCTTGACAAGCTTATTAAAGGAAATCATATCCTTGGAGTTAACGATGTCATATTTGATAAGGATAGACTTTGCAGTGCTTGTCAAGCTAGTAAACAGGTTGGAGGAAGACATCTTGTGAAGAACATTATGACCACAAGGAGGCCACTCGAGCTGCTTCACATGGATCTTTTTGGTCCCAATGCCTACAAGAGTCTCGGTGGAAATTCCTTTGGTCTAGTTATAGTTGATGATTTTTCAAGATTTACGTGGGTGTTTTTCCTCAATGACAAATCGCAGGTCCAGAAGATCTTCAGAAACTTCGCCGGGAAAGCTCAAAATCAGTTTGATGTGAAGATCAAGAAGGTTCGGAGTGACAACGGAACGGAGTTCAAGAACGCAAATGTGGACACCTTTCTTGACGAAGAAGGGATTTCACACGAGTTCTCGGCTACATACACACCTCAACAAAATGAGTTGTTGAGAGGAAGAACCGGACGCTCATCGAAATGGCAAGGACAATGCTTGATGAATACAAGACGCCAAAGCACTTTTGGGTAGAAGCGGTTGAGACAGCTTGTCACGCAACAAATCGCTTATATCTTCACAAGCTACTCGGCAAGACGGCATACGAGCTCCTCACCGGTAACAAGCCTCAAGTTGGATACTTTCGAGTATTCGGCTCAAAGTGCTACATTCTTGATAAGCATCATCGTTCAAAGTTTGCTCCTAAATCTCATGAAGGTTTTCTACTTGGTTATGGCTCAAACTCTCACACTTACCGTGTCTACAACAATTTCACCCGAAAGGTTGAAGAGACGGTAGATGTGAAGTTTGATGAATTTAATGGCTCGCAAGTAGAGCAATTGCCAATTGATGTAGGAGACAAAGACCCTTCAGAAGCAATTCAAGACTTGTCCATTGGCAAAATTCGTCCAACGGAGGTAAAGGAGAGTACTTCATCCGTCCAAGTGGAAGCTTCTACTTCACGACAAGGTGAACCAAGAATCGACACGGAAGCATCAACAAGTAGGACACACCAAGATGAAGAAAACGAGGAAGTACGTCAAGATGAACATCAACAACCTCCTTCTCCACCACGACAAGAGAACGACGACGTCAACAATGAAGAAGGCCAAGAAGAAGAACAAGATGAAGAAGATGCTCAACAAAGACCCAAGCAAAAGCTCTCACGAGTTCGAGCAAGAATTGCCAAAGATCATCCCGTCGAGCAAATCCTCAATGATATACAAACCGGGAGAATCACTCGCTCAAAAACTCGTTTAGCTAACTTTTGTGAAAACTATTCATTCATCTCTAGCGTTGAACCAATGAAGGTTGAAGAAGCATTGGAAGATCCGAATTGGATAAACGCTATGCATGAAGAGCTACATAACTTTGAGAGAAACCAAGTTTGGACATTGGTTGAGAAGCCCGACAACAACCACAACATCATTGGTACCAAATGGGTGTTTCGCAACAAGCAAGATGAAGATGGACAAGTGGTCCGCAACAAAGCACGTCTCGTCGCCCAAGGATACACACAAGTCGAAGATATGGACTATGGTGAGACATATGCTCCTGTTGCTAGACTTGAGTCCATTCGCATCTTCCTCGCATATGCTAATCACCATAATATCACCTTGTACCAAATGGACATTAAAAGTGCTTTTCTAAATGGAGAAATAGAGGAGGAAGTTTATGTCAAACAACCTCCCGGCTTTGTCAATCCTAAGAAACCAAATCATGTTTACAAACTTCACAAAGCTCTTTATGGTCTTAAACAAGCTTCTAGAGCATGGTATAAATGCTTGACCAAGTTCCTTACTACAAGTGGTTTTGAAATTGGTAAAATTGATTCTACTCTTTTTACTAAAAGGTTAATGGAGAACTATTTGTATGCCAAATTTATGTTGATGACATCATATTTGGTTCAACTAACCCTCTCTTTAGTGAAAAGTTTGGAAAGCTAATGTCAGAGAAGTTTGAGATGTCTATGATGAGCGAACTCAAATTCTTTCTTGGATTGCAAATCAAGCAAACTAAGGAAGGTACATTTGTCTCTCAAACAAAGTACACCAAGGACTTATTCAAGAAGTTCAATATGCAAGAATGCAAAGGTATGTCTACACCCATGCCTACTAGTGGACATAATGATTTGACCAAAGATGGTGAACCCGTTGATCAAAAGGTTTACCGCTCTATGATTGGTTCATTGTTATACCTATGTGCTTCACGTCCCGATATTATGCTAAGTGTGTGCATGTGTGCTCGATATCAAGCTGCTCCTAAAGATTGTCATCTTAAGGCTGTGAAAAGGATAGTGAGATATTTAATCCATACACCAAATTTTGGCATTTGGTATCCTAAGAGGTCTTCTTTTGATCTTGTTGGCTATTCCGACTCAGATTATGCCGGAGACAAGGTTGATAGAAAGTCCACTTCGGGTACTTGTCAATTTCTTGGTAGATCTCTTGTGTCTTGGTCTTCCAAGAAACAAAACTCGGTATCCTTATCCACCGCCGAAGCGGAATACATTGCCGCTGGTTCATGTTGTGCTCAATTACTTTGGATGACCCAAACTCTTAAAGATTATGGGATTTACGTGAAACATGTTCCACTGCTTTGTGACAATGAAAGTGCTATCAAAATTGGTCATAATCCTGTACAACATTCTCGAACTAAGCATATTGAAGTTCGTCATCATTTCATTCGAGATCATGTTGCTAAGGGTGACATCAATCTTAAGCATGGTCGCACCGATAAGCAATTAGCGGATATATTCACTAAACCGCTTGATGAGAAAGTGTTTTGCAGGTTGAGAGGAGAATTGAACATCATTGATGCCTCGAACTTGGAGTAGAAACTCCATTGGATACATGCAAGACATGAGCTTATGACTAATCCATGATATATCTCTTATGATAACTATCTTATGTCTTGGATATATTTGCACCTTGCATGTTGTCTAACCCATGTAGGTGCTTGGTTGAATCTAATTCCATGAGATTGCAACTCACTCATATCTTGAGCAATCTCTACATCACCAAGACTCTACACAATAGTGGTTGAAGACAAGGAAGCTCAAAACCATTCAAACATATCCTTTGACAAATTCTATGTTAAGCTTCATGATTGTCATTTTTGGATACACAAGTGCTCTTCCTTGCAAGAACTAACCCATGTAGGTAGATGAACTCAAACTTAAAGTGGTGCTCCCAACTCTTGATGAACTACATCAACCTTGAACACCCACACAAGTTCAACTACATGAGCAAGAACCACACCACCACCCAAGGTATGTCATTCCATCTTAGAGAAGCTTTACTCCAAGACATGAGTCAAAGCAACTCAACAAGATGTGAACACATCAAGATGCTTAAATGAAAAATGGTAACCCCATTTTGAGCTTAAACGATGAGTATGACCTATGATCAAGTGTCCTCACTTGACTCCTAAGTCAATATACTCTAACATAGGTGACTATGTCACCGCTCAATTCTAGATGAAGTTCTCTTGTGTTCTTTTCTAAGTTATTGCATTTGTCTCTTGCATATTTGTTTCCTTCTCTCTCAAACAAAACAAAAAAACTTCATCTAGAAACTTTCACTTTTTCCTGTTTGTTTTGTTCTGCATATTTCTGCATCAAACTTCTTGCAAATCCATCAGCTAATTCATTGCAAATCTTTGTGAGATCTTACTTGACTAGTGAGCTGAGGTGACAAGTGTTTTTCTCTGTGTAAACTCGGTTTCACCGACTTGCAAATTTCGGTCCAACCGAATATTTTCGGTACCACCGAAATGTGCCACTCGGTGCCACCGACTTTGCAATCAGAAAAACAGTTTGCCACTTATTCTACATTTCTTATGATCCAGCTCCACTCAATGAATCTTGTCCTCCACAAGCATCACAATTTTATCCTCTGCTTTGTGCTGAATCTCAAGGACCAAACCCATTCGACGGATTCCAGGAAAAACCTTCTTGGGAATTGATGTCAAAGGGGGAGAGAGAGATCACATCAAAGCTTGTAGGAAAGAGAGAAAAAGTATTAAGGGGGAGAGAAAGTCTCAAGGATCCCAGATGTTATTAAGGGGGAGAGAAAGTCTCAAGGATCCTAAATGTTGTTAAGGGGGAGAGAGAGATCTCCAGGGAGAGAGAAAAATACTCAAGGATCCCAGATGCTTGATGTTCAAGAGGAGAGATACCACATGTCTTTTTGGGGGAAAGACATGTTCATATGAACTCATTTGAATTAAGTTCTATTCAGCTCTGATTTTCTGTTTCCTATCTTCTCCCAATATCCCATGTAAGATTCAGGGGGAGCAAGACACCTAAGGGAAAAGAAATCAGCTAAAGTCATTGCATATCTTTATTCTTGGGGACATGTTGAATCCAATGTGGTACCTTGTACTCACTCTCTACATGTCATCCCAGTCTTGGCATTCTTGTGGTTTCTTTTGTTTGCTCTGGCTAGTGGACGCACCTGTGTTATCTAACCTTGTTTGCAGGTTCATTCCATCCTAAGCCCACTCGAGACCACAAGGTAAGTATATGCATCAAAATCACGAGCATGAGGAGTTCTTGCTTATGTACATACTGTTTGCAAGAAGGACTCATGAGCATGAAGGTATTTTCCTTAATAATCTTTTGCTCTGATGCATATGGCCAAGATACATGTAACACATTGCCTACTCTGTCATGATTATGCTCTCACATGCCTCTATATTTCATATTTACATGACTGCATACATGTAGGGGGAGCCTATGCTTGCTACATGTTCTTCCAAAGCTTTACTTGCTGTTCTTTATATCTTTATCTAAAGCTTTGATGTATGTTGCCATCAATTACCAAAAAGGGGGAGATTGAAAGCATAAGTGCTCCCTAGGTGGTTTTGATAATTTATGACAACATATCTCTTGTTGGACTAACACTTCTATCTAGCATGTTTCAGATAAGTTTAACAATGGAGTGGCATGGACTAAAGGTTGTGGGAACTCCTTAGATGCTAAGGACAAAGGATTGGCTAAAGCTTCAAGCTCAAGACTCTTCATTTTACATTTTAGTGATCCAAGATCACATTGAGTCCATAGGAAAAGCCAATACTATCAAGGAGGGATGAGGTGTTGCTTAATGAGCCTCTTGCTTCATGTGCTTAGTGATATGCTCCAAAACCCTCAACTATTTTCCCATATCCACATATGACCTAAACCCTAAGCCAAACTCGGTCCTACTGATTTTTCCTATCCGGCACCACCGAGTTTCACTTGTCATTAGCCACTGCCAAACCCTAGCAATTCGGTTCTACCGATAAGGATCTCGGTCTCACCGAGATGGGATTGCAAACTCTCTGTTTCCCTTTCGTAACTTTTCGGTCTCACCGAAAGAGCGAATCGGTCCCACCGAGATTGCAATGTAAATTCAGTGTTTCCCCTTTGTAACTTTTCGGTCTCACCGAAAAGAAAGAGCAAATTCGGTCCCACCGAGTTTGCCTGACCAACTCTCTGGTTAGCTAATTACCAAATTCGGTCTCACCGAGTTTGTGTAATCGGTCTCACCGAGATTATGTTATGCCCAAACCCTAACCATATCGGTCCTACCGAGTTGCATGTCAGTCCCACCGAAAATCTCTAACGGTCACTAGGTTTACATTTTCGGTCCGACCGAGTTTGTTGATTCGGTCCCACCGAGATTGGAAAACTGTGTGTAACGGTTGGATTTTGTGTGGAGGCTATATATACCCCTCCACCTCCTCTTCATTTGAAGAGACAGCCATCAGAACACATACACCATTCCAACTCATATGTTCTGAGAGAGAACCACCTACTCATGTGTTGAGACCAAGATATTCCATTCCTACCATATGAATCTTGATCTCTAGCCTTCCCAAGTTGCTTTCCACTCAAATCTTCTTTCCACCAAATCCAAATCCTATGAGAGAGAGTTGAGTGTTGGGGAGACTATCATTTGAAGCACAAGAGCAAGGAGTTCATTACCTTACACACCATTTGTTACTTCTTGGAGAGTGGTGTCTCCTAGATTGGCTAGGTGTCACTTGGGAGCCTCCGACAAGATTGTGGAGTTGAACCAAGGAGTTTGTAAGGGCAAGGAGATCGCCTACTTCGTGAAGATCTACCGCTAGTGAGGCAAGTCCTTCGTGGGCGATGGCCATGGTGGGATAGACAAGGTTGCTTCTTCGTGGACCCTTTGTGGGTGGTTGCTTCTTCGTGGACCCTTCGTGGGTGGAGCCCTTCATGGACTCGCGCAACCGTTGCCCTTGGGTGGAGCCCTGTGTGGACTCGCGCAACCGTTACCCTTCGTGGGTTGAAGTCTCCATCAACGTGGATGTAGGATAGCACCACCTATCCGAACCACGGGAAAAACATCCGTGTCTCCAATTGCGTTTGATCTTTCCAAACCCTTCCCTTTACATTCTTGCAAGTTGCATGCTTTACATTCCGCTGCTCATATACTCTTTGCATGCTTGCTTGATATGTATTGTGTGTATTGAATTTGTGCCTAAACTCCACTTAAACCGAAAAAGCTTAAAAATTGCAACTTTAGCACTATGTGTCTAATCACCCCCCTCTAGACACATCTACTTCTAGATCCTACAACGTGGGCGGGGTGAGGCCGCTGGTTTCATGTGAGGACGCGGCGGTGGCGATTGCAGCTCAGTTGGGCATACCAAGATTCCAGTTTTCTGTCCATAAATTCCACCCGGAGGATTTCCTGGTTGTCTTCGCGGCGCACCAGTTCAGGAACCTAGCATTAGCTGTCCCATCGATCGAGCACCAGGGAATCAAGCTGTTCATCAAGCCCTGGCTTAGGCAGGCGCAGGCTACTTCTCGGTTGATGAGAGTACAGGTTGACGTGATGATTGAAGGCGTGCCATCTCATGCGTGGTCGCAGAGCACGGCGGCAGAGATCCTGGGCAGCGCATGTCTGATTGAGAGTCTGGCACTAGAGACAGCGAGGAGGGAGGATCTGTCGCTATTCAAATTGAGAGCTTGGTGCGTAGACCCTGACGAGGTGCCGGATCCGGCGGCGCGGGCGCTGGCGTTTCGCCAGCTCCTGGAATACCCTGCTTTGGTGCATATTGGGCGGGTGCGTGACTTCTCGCCGTCGGAGCTTTGGAGAGGTAGGTTGGATTCTGACGATGGGAGCGGTCAGAGTGGATTGCCAGACAGTTCTCATGGATCGCAGTTCGGCGGTGATTGGGTGGTTCAGCCTTGGTCGCGTGGTGTGAGGGACACTAGAGGCTCTGGTCATGAGTAGCTTGGTCCGGCGAACGGCGGCACCGGTGGAATGATGGGAAGATCATACCGGGTCATTCTGGAAGGCAGGGTGGGGCCCTCTGATTGGAGGCTTCCACACATGGGCGCAGGACAGCGCTCAGGATTGGTGGGCCAGGGTGCTAACTTTGCGACCACGACCGAGGAGATTCCGAGGCATTTAAACTTGGCGAGGAATCAGGTGGGAGCGCTAGCCACCAGGAAGGAGACAGCTAGCGAATTGGCTGCTTTGGATCCGTTGGCAAAGGGTGGCGAGGGGATCGAGGTGCCAGACAAATCGGCTTTTGCAGCGGATTAGGTTCGGCCAGCGGATCAGCAGCAGGGTACGTTGGTGTTGGGTGCTGGGGTGGCAGGGCAGGAGAAGGCCACCAATCAGAAGACGCTAGAGAGGGAGGTGCAGCATGTGGACACGGCCTCAGTCGAGGATGATTTGGTGGTTCCCACGCGGACGGATCACGAGGTGGGACCGGGCGATGTGCCACCTGCCAGCCTGGATCCGGTGCGGCCGGACTCCCAACGGGATCCCCTGTCGCTGGCGGTGGCACAAGAGATGGAGCCGCAGATTATCCCCGCCCATAAGATTGTTGTGGTGGGACACGACCAGTCCAATGGCTGGGCCCCGATCGCGGATCTGCTGCATGGCTCTGCGGGTGGGCAGCCAATGAGTGAGGTCGAGGTTGCCCCTACATCGATTCCTGGGTCCATGCAGCCAGACGTGGGGAGGGATGGCACTGTAGGCGACGTGACTACGTACGCTGCATGCGATGATTTGGCACTGATCAGCTCGGAGCCTAGCGCACGGAACATTGGACTAGAGTTGGATGCCACGGAGACACGTTTATCCTACAAGGAGGAACTTGCGGTGAACAATATCAAGACTTTTTGTGCTGGTCTTCTCAAGAAATTAGCCCCACCACTACTCAAGGAGTATGAGGGACTCAGGGGAGTGAAACCTGGCCAGGATCCATTCACACCTCGGTGTACCACCAGATCGCTGGGGGTGGGAGGCCCGCGCAAGTCTAAAGCATCGGTTGCAGATACTGTGCTGTTGAAGACCCTGGGCTTTGATTGTGAGGATTTAGTGGTCTCTGAGGATTCTCTCGGGCAATTGAGACAAGTGTTTGACTCGCCACTACAGGAGCAACAACTTAGGGCAATTGCGGCCATCTTTGGCAAGGCTATCCCTTTCAACATGGGAGGTGAAGTGGAGAGCGACACGATGGCAATAGCATAGAGGAGCTGGCGGGTACAGATATGGGAGGCTTTCCTTTCTTATGTCGTACAATGCAATGGAGATGGTGTGTTAGAACGTGAGGGGACTAAATAGCCCCATGAAACGTAAAGCACTTAGGGAGTTTGTAGATTCAATTCATACTGCAATCATGTGTATCTTAGATACTAAGTTGGAGGTGGTTGATCAGTTTGTAATAATGCAATGCCTTGGTCTGGCGTATGATGCTTTCTTTTATCTCCCGGCCACTGACAACCGTGGAGGTATTTTCGTTGCGTGGGATTCCACTAAGGTGCATTTGACAAATTTTGTCAATGATACAAACTTCATCACGGGTTATGTCACCCCGGTTGTAGGGCCGGCTTGGTGGCTAACGGTGGTGTATGGGCCACAGGAGGACGCGGAGAAAATTCTATTTTTGGAGGAGCTTATAGCTAGAAGACAGCTATGTCCGGGGCCCTGGATTGTCATTGGCGATTTCAACATGATTCTTTATGCACAAGACAAGAGCAACGCTCGCCTTGACCGCATTATGATGAGCAGATTCAAACGCTTCATGGATGACAACACGCTCAAGGAGCTTTTTCTTACATGGCCGCAGATTCACTTGGAGTAGTGAGCGTGAGGTGCCTACCCTTACCAAAATCGACAGAGCTTTTGTTTCAATCGACTGGGAATTGGATCACCCAGAGTGCTTAATGCAAGCCCTATCCACCTCGACTTCTGATCACTGTCCGCTATATATGGCGATGGAGGAACGCCTGCATTATAAGAGGAGGTTCAGGTTTGAGAAATTCTGGACGAAGCTCGATGGATTTCTAGATGTGGTAAAGGAGGCGTGGGTATGCGATAATGGCATCATGGATCCGTTTCATAGGCTAGATCGGCGAGAGCACTGGACGCATCGGAACAGAAAAGAGTGGGCAACAACAAGCTCCAGATTGCTGTCGCAAACCTGGTTATCTTGCGGTTTGACTGTGCGCAAGAAAGCAAGCTGTATCAGAAGAGGAGCGTAGGCTGAGGAGCAAACTGAAACATGTTGTGTTGGGATTGGCATCGCTGGAGAGAACGATTGCATGGCAGAGATCGAGGATCACTTGGCTTCAAGAAGGGGACGCAAAATCATAGCTATTCCACCTGGTTGCTAACGGACGGAGGATGAAGAACTTCATACCTGCCCTTCACATGGATGGTCAGGTCATAGCCGATCAGCAGGGCAAAGAGAGGACTTTTTTCAACGCTTACAGAGAGCTACTGGGAAGAGACGAGGCCCGCGAGTACTCGCTCGACCTAGAGGCGCTAGGTATCCAGGCAGTGGATCTTATGGATCAGGAGCTGATTTTTTCAGAGGAGGAAATCTGGCAGGTGGTGAAGGAGATGCCATCGGATAAGGCCCCAGGGCCTGATGGCTTTATTGGTTTGTTTTTCCAAGCGGCTTGGGAGATCATTAAGGGAGATCTGATTGCAGCCTTGCAGAAGTTCTTCCTGGGCAATGCCAATGGTTTCGGGCAGCTAAACCAGGCGATCATAACTCTAATCCCAAAATCTCCTGAAGCTTGCGGCATAAATGACTTTAGACCTATTTTCTGTTGGTCCGCCAAATGGCCCGAAGCTTGCATCTAAGCTACTGGCAACTAGATTAAGGCCAAGAATGGGAGAGCTTGTGCATATCAACCAGTCGGCGTTCATCAAAGGAAGAAATATTCAAGACAATTTTCTGTTGGCCCGCCAAATGGCCCGAAGATTGCACAAAAGGAAGGCCAAAGGTGTGCTTTTGAAGCTGGATATCTCAACGGCGTTTGACTCACTTTCATGGCCTTTTCTTTTTGAGATCCTAAGAGCAAAAGGCTTCACTGAGCGCTGGATTGCATGGATTGGTACACTTCTTACCTCGGCAAGTTCTAGGGTGGTGGTTAATGGATCTGTCGGGCCGAAGTTCATGCATGCAAAGGGCCTGCGGCAAGAAGACTCTATATCGCCACTCTTGTTTGTCATTGCCATGGATGTCTTAACTACTATTGTGATACAGGCACATGACTACGAGGTGGTGAGTAACATGAATGGTTGCACTCCTATGCAGCGGCTATCTCTCTATGCGGACGATGTTGTTTTCTTCATCAAGCCCACGGTGTCTGACCTGTGCTTTGTCAAAGAGGCGCTAGCGATCTTCGGGGAAGCTTCGCGGCTGAGAATCAACTACGGCAAGTCTGCTGCTATCATGATCAGGGCGGAGGATAGTGATGAACAGCTTGTGAAGGAGGCTCTACCCTGGAAGATGCATACTTTTCCCTGCAAATATCTGGGATTACAGCTCAGCATCAAGTAGTTAAAGAGATCGGACTGGCAACTAGTGGTGGATGCTGCCCTGCACATTGTTCCAGGATGGCAAAGAGGATTCGTGACTCGACCAGGCAGATTGATTCTGGTTAACCAAGTAATGAGGGCTAGGCCAACGCACCATTTGATTGTTGCTGAGGCCCCAAAATGGGCATTGGAGCGGGTGGACAAGGGATGTCGTGCCTTCTTCTGGGCTGGTTCTGAGGAAATCCATGGTGGCCGATGTCTGGTGTCCTGGAAACATGTGTGTAGACCCAAAGAGCTTGGTGGGATGGGTGTCATTGATCTGCACAAGCAAGGGATTGCGCTTCGGATGAGGTGGGAATGGCTTTCTAGGACTAACGCCACGCGGCCGTGGCAAGGCCTAAATTGGACTCCTGACAAGCAAGCAAGCGCAGCATTTGCTAGTCTAGTGAAATGGCAGGTCGGCGAGGGATCCAAAGTTCTGTTTTGTAAGGACCAGTGGGTTGGTGGGGCTACGATCGGGGAGCTAGCCCCGCTTATCTACAAATGGGTCAGAGCACAAGTGGTGAATCGAAGGAGGGTAAAGGATGCGATGTGGATGCATGCATGGACTAATGACATCACTGGGCAGCTAGGCACTGAAGAACTAGCCCAATTCATCCGATTGTGGGAAACTTTGATTGATATACATCTGGAGCCGGGTGCAGATGACAAACCAATATGGTCTTGTAACCGCGAAGGAGTGTACACAGCGTCCTCAGCTTACATTCTGCATTACAAGTGGAGCGCCTTCATTATAAGAGGAGGTTCAGGTTTGAGAAATTCTGGACGAAGCTCGATGGATTTCTGGATGTGGTAAAGGAGGCGTGGGTATGCGATAATGGCATCATGCATCCTTTTCATAGGCTAGATGTGCTGCTTAGAAACATGGCGAGAGCACTGGACGCATGGGGACAGAAAAGAGTGGGCAACATCAAGCTCCAAATTGCAGTCGCAAACCTGGTTATCTTGCGGTTTGACTGTGTGGAAGAAAGCAGGCTGTATCAGAAGAGGAGCATAGGCTGAGGAGCAAACTGAAACATGTTGTGTTGGGATTGGCATCGCTGGAGAGAACGATTGCGCGGCAGTGATCGAGAATCACTTGGCTTCAAGAAGGGGACGCAAACTCGCGGCTATTCCACCTGGTTGCTAATGGATGGAGGATGAAGAACTTCATACCTGCCCTTCACGTGGATGGTCAGGTCATAGCCGATCATCAGGGCAAAGAGAGGGCTTTTTTCAACGCTTACAGAGAGCTACTGGGAAGAGACGAGGCCCGCCAGTACTCGCTCGACCTAGAGGCGCTAGTTATCCAGGCAGTGGGTCTTATGGATCAGGAGCTGATTTTTTCAGAGGAGGAAATCTGGCAGGTGGTGAAGGAGATGCCATCGGATAAGGCCCCGGGGCCTGATGGCTTTATTGGTTTGTTTTTCCAAGCGGCTTGGGAGATCATTAAGGGAGATCTGATTGCAGCCTTGCAGAAGTTCTTCCTGGGCAATGCCAATGGTTTCGGGCGGCTAAACCAGGCGATCATAACTCTAATCCCAAAATCTCCTGAATCTTGCGGCATAAATGACTTTAGACCTATTAGCCTTGTCCACAGCATGCCCAAGCTTGCATCTAAGCTACTGGCAACTAGATTAAGGCCGAGAATGGGAGAGCTTGTGCATATCAACCAGTCGGCGTTCATCAAAGGAAGAAATATTCAAGACAATTTTCTGTTGGTCCGCCAAATGGCCCGAAGATTGCACAAAAGGAAGGCCAAAGGTGTGCTTTTGAAGCTGGATATCTCAATGGCGTTTGACTCGCTTTCATGGCCTTTTCTTTTTGAGATCCTAAGAGCAAAAGGCTTCACTGAGCGCTGGATTGGATGGATTGGTACACTTCTTACCTCAGCAAGTTCTAGGGTGGTGGTTAATGGATCTGTCGGGCCGAAGTTCATGCATGCAAAGGGCCTGCGGCAAGGAGACTCTATATCGCCACTCTTGTTTGTCATTGCCATGGATGTCTTAACTACTATTGTGATAAAGGCACATGACTACGAGGTGGTGAGTAACATGAATGGCTGCACTCCTATGCAGCGGCTATCTCTCTACGCGGACGATGTTGTTTTCTTCATCAAGCCCACGGTGTCTGACCTGTGCTTTGTCAAAGAGGCGCTAGCGATCTTCGGGGAAGCTTCGGGGCTGAGAATCAACTACGGCAAGTCTGCTGCTATCATGATCAGGGCGTAGGAGAGTGATGAACAGCTTGTGAAGGAGGCTATACCCTGCAAGATGCAAACTTTTCCCTGCAAATATCTGGGATTACAGCTAAGCATCAAGTAGTTAAAGAGATCGGACTGGCAACTAGTGGTGGATGCTGCCCTACACATTGTTCCGGGATGGCAAAGAGGATTCGTGACTCGGCCAGGCAGATTGATTCTGGTTAACCAAGTAATGAGGGCTAGGCCAACGCACCATTTGATTGTTGCTGAGGCCCCAAAATGGGCATTGGAGCAGGTGGACAAGGGATGTCATGCCTTCTTCTGGGCTGGTTCTGAGGAAATCCATGGTGGCCGATGTCTGGTGTCTTGGAAACGTGTGTGTAGACCCAAAGAGCTTGGTGGGATGGGTGTCATTGATCTGCACAAGCAAGGGATTGCACTTCGGATGAGGTGGGAATGGCTTTCTAGGACTGACGCCACGCGGCCGTGGCAGGGCCTAAATTGGACTCCTGACAAGCAAGCAAGTGCAGCATTTGCTAGTCTAGTGAAATGGTAGGTCGGCGAGGGATCCAAAGTTCTGTTTTGGAAGGACCGGTGGGTTAGTGGGGCTACGATCGGGGAGCTAGCCCCGCTTATCTACAAACGGGTTAGAGCAAGGGTGGTGAATCGAAGGAGGGTAAAGGATGCGATGCGGATGCATCCATGGACTAATGACATCACTGGGCAGCTAGGCACTGAAGAACTAGCCCAATTCATCCGATTGTGGGAAACTTTGATTGATATACATCTGGAGCCGGGTGCAGATGACAAACCAATATGGTCTTGTAACCGCGAAGGAGTGTACATAGCGTCCTCAGCTTACATTCTGCATTACAAGAGGAGCGCCTTCATTATAAGAGGAGGTTCAGGTTTGAGAAATTCTGGACGAAGCTCGATGGATTTCTGGATGTGGTAAAGGAGGCGTGGGTATGCGATAATGGCATCATGCATCCTTTTCATAGGCTAGATGTGCTGCTTAGAAACATGGCGAGAGCACTGGACGCATGGGGACAGAAAAGAGTGGGCAACATCAAGCTCCAGATTGCAGTGGCAAACCTGGTTATCTTGCGGTTTGACTGTGCGGAAGAAAGCAGGCTGTATCAGAAGAGGAGCGTAGGCTGAGGAGCAAACTGAAACATGTTGTGTTGGGATTGGAATCGCTGGAGAGAACGATTACGCGGCAGAGATCGAGGATCACTTGGCTTCAAGAAGGGGACGCAAACTCACAGCTATTCCACCTGGTTGCTAACGGACGGAGGATGAAGAACTTCATACTTGCCCTTCACGTGGATGGTCAGGTCATAGCTAATCAGCAGGGCAAAGAGAGGGCTTTTTTCAACGCTTACAGAGAGCTACTGGGAAGAGACGAGCCCCGCGAGTACTCGCTCGACCTAGAGGCGCTAGGTATCCAGGCAGTGGATCTTATGGATCAGGAGCTGATTTTTTCGGAGGAGGAAATCTGGCAGGTGGTGACGGAGATGCCATCGGATAAGGCCCCAGGGCCTGATGGCTTTATTGGTTTGTTTTTCCAAGCGGCTTGGGAGATCATTAAGGGAGATCTGATTGCAGCCTTGCAGAAGTTCTTCCTGGGCAATGCCAATGGTTTCGGGCGGCTAAACCAGGCGATCATAACTCTAATCCCAAAATCTCCTGAAGCTTGCGGCATAAATGACTTTAGACCTATTAGCCTTGTCCACAGCATGCCCAAGCTTGCACCTAAGCTACTGGCAACTAGATTAAGGCCGAGAATGGGAGAGCTTGTGCATATCAACTAGTCGGCGTTCATCAACGGAAGAAATATTCAAGACAATTTTCTGTTGGTCCGCCAAATGGCCCGAAGATTGCACAAAAGGAAGGCCAAAGGTGTGCTTTTGAAGTTGGATATCTCAAGGGCGTTTGACTCGCTTTCATGGCCTTTTCTTTTTGAGATCCTAAGAGCAAAAGGCTTCACTGAGCGCTGGATTGCATGGATTGGTACACTTCTTACTTCGGCAAGTTCTAGGGTGGTGGTTAATGGATCTGCCGGGCCGAAGTTCATGCATGCAAAGGGCCTGCGGCAAGGAGACTCTATATCGCCACTCTTGTTTGTCATTGCCATGGATGTCTTAACTACTATCGTGATAAAGGCACATGACTATGAGGTGGTGAGTAACATGAATGGTTGCACTCCTATGCAGCGGCTATCTCTCCACACGGACGATGTTGTTTTCTTCATCAAGCCCACGGTGTCTGACCTGTGCTTTGTCAAAGAGGCGCTAGCGATCTTCGGGGAAGCTTTGGGGCTGAGAATCAACTACGGCAAGTCTGCTGCTATCATGATCAGGGCGGAGGAGAGTGATGAACAGCTTGTGAAGGAGGATTTACCCTGGAACATGCAAACTTTTCCCTGCAAATATCTGGGATTACAGCTCAGCATCAAGCAGTTAAAGAGATCGGACTGGCAACTAGTGGTGGATGCTGCCCTGCACATTGTTCCGGGATGGCAAAGAGGATTTGTGACTCGGCCAGGCAGATTGATTCTGGTAAACCAAGTAATGAGGCTAGGCCAACGCACCATTTGATTGTTGCTGAGGCCCCAAAATGGGCATTGGAGCGGGTGGACAAGGGATGTCGTGCCTTCTTCTGGGCTGGTTCTGAGGAAATCCATGGTGGCCGATGTTTGGTGTCTTGGAAACTTGTGTGTAGACCCAAAGAGCTTGGTGGGATGGGTGTCATTGATCTGCACAAGCAAGGGATTGCGCTTCGGATGAGGTGGGAATGGCTTTCTAGGACTGACGACACGCGGCCGTGGCAAGGCCTAAATTGGACTCCTGACAAGCAAGCAAGCGCAGCATTTGCTAGTCTAGTGAAATGGGAGGTCGGCTAGGGATCCAAAGTTCTGTTTTGGAAGGACCGGTGGGTTGGTGGGGCTACGATCGGGGAGCTAGCCCCGCTTATCTACAAATGGGTCAGAGCACAAGTGGTGAATCGAAGGAGGGTAAAGGATGCGATGTGGATGCATGCATGGACTAATGACATTGCTGGGTGGCTAGGCACTGAAGAATTGGCCCAATTCATCCGATTGTGGGAAACTTTGATTGATATACATCTGGAGCCGGGTGCAGATGACAAACCAATATGGTCTTGGAACCGCGAAGGAGTGTACACAGCGTCCTCAGCTTACATGATGCTCTGCATGGGAGGAATCTGGTTTCAGGCCTATGCTGTTATATGGAAGTGTTGGGCGCCGCTCATGTGCAAACTCTTTATGTGGCTGGCGGTGCAATACAGACTCTGGACAGCTGACAGACGTTTTCAATATGGGTTACAAGACCAAAGATCACCATGCTACCTTTGCGAGCAGGAGGAGGACACGGTTGATCATATTACGATGTAGTGCGTGTTTGCGAGGCAGGTGTGCTATAGTTGCTTTCTCAAAATGAACACCAATATAGATCTTTTCCCCACACACCATTCCACCATCGATGCTTGGTGGGATGCTGCAAGGAAGCATGTCCAAAAAAGGCTGAGAAAGGGCTTCGACTCGATGGTCATATCGATCTGCTGGAATCTATGGAAACAACGCAATGGAAGGGTATTTAGGCGTACTGACCTTAGGAATGTAGGTGGGACGGTGGATTTGATTTGGCAAGAATTGGCCATGTGGTCTAGAGCGGGAGCTACCGGAGTTACCATGTGGTGTGAGTAGTAGGGTAGCTGTGGATTGAGTGGAGGGTTTGGTGGAGGGATCTTGTGTGGGCCTTCTACCGACCGTGTAATCTCTTGTAAATCTTTTTCTCTCTTCTATAAAGCTATGGTACACCTTTGGCGTACCCTCGAAAAAAATAAATCTCTCCAGGTAGGTATCTGGCCAGCTGGAAGAATAGCCTCATAGTCCTGCCACCAAAGACTAGCAGGACCTTCCAGATGATAAGCAGCATAGGTGACCTTGTCACCTTCAGCTACGTTCGCAGAACACAGCTTGTGAGTGATACTTCGAAGCCAGTCATCTGCATCGAGTGGTTCAATGGAATGATGGAAGGTAGGTGGTTTCAAACCAATGAAATCATAGATGGTCGCTGACTCTTTGCACTGAGGTGTGGTGTTCTCTTCTATACGTGCTAACAAGCGGTTAGACTCACGCTTGTTCCTCTCCATCTCTAACATGAACTCTACCAACGAAGGCTGGTCGGGAGGATCCTCATCCCTACCATCTCCGTGGTTCCGACTACGAGCAACAGAACTTCGGCTAGCTGACGACATCCTGAGAAACGAAACCAATGACAGAGTCAACATCAACTATATGATGCAGAAGGTAGCACAAGAAATTAATATCTCTCGAACTCCTAGGACAATTCTGGCTGCATAACGGCAGTAAAATGCTCAAAATGGGACATTCTGCAAAAGACGGGGTAGCACCAAACTCAACATCATCACTCAAGGTTCTAAGATATTACTAAACATGCTACACCGGAGATACTCGAACTGGGATATGACTCAGATTAACCAATCCTAAGAGACTATGGAGTAGTAACACGTGATCCTGATAGACAGAATAGGAAGCCTAGTTCCTTAACCCCGTAGGAAAGATAGGATGACTCAGATCAGAAGGCATGAGGTATAAGGAGTAAAAAGAGCCTTACGTTCCCTTCCAAAATCAATTCCCCTATATAGCTAAAGAATTTCTAGACTCAACTTCGACTAGGTAGGCTTGGTAATCCTACAGGCAGTCAGGCTCTGATACCAAAGCTGTCGGGACCCCGATTCTAAGTCACACCGATCTAGCATGTAACACCTCCTATCACTTTGCGGCCTCACGCACGGTATTCCCACGGGTGTCGTCTTACCATGGCCCGGGACCGTTTGCGCCTTTTGGCTCACGTATATGATAGTATCGCTAGCATCCATATGACAGAGAACCCGGGCCGACATGACTAGTCGTGAACCCAAAGTGGCACTAACTTACGGGGACAGGCATATATGAATCAACATCGAGCATGTCGGTCAGCAGCGTGCGAATCTGGGCCATAGCACTGGGCTAACAGGACTCCGGTGAACCGGGCTATAGCATGCTAGGAAGGACTCCGGATGTCACCGCATGACATTTCCCCGAAGGGACAGACACAGGAACAAAGTGAATCACATGCCAGCCTGTCTAAGTGTTCCGAAGCAGTAGTGCTGGGCTAGCAGGACTCCGGGTAAACCGGGCTGTAGCGGACTACCATGGCTTGGTGGAAGCACTAGACTACATTTCCCCATAAGAGAGGCTACCAAGGATAGACAACTAGGTTGTCGGATCCCACACATAGCAATACACGTCACACGTACGCATAACATGCAAGTATGTGATGTACAACATGGCATCACAACATAACGCAAACTCATATAGATAAAGGCCCAAAAGAGCCACATAGCATTAAATACAAACAGGGGTCACATGACCCATCATTCAGAGCATACAAGCAACGGAAGCATTACATGTCTGAGTACAGACAACTAAAAAGAAAAAGGCCGAGAAGCCTGACTATCTACAAGTCCCTCCCAAGGGTACAAGATCGTAGCTGAGGTAACAAGCTACTCGTCGAAGTCCAAGTGGTACTACTAGTGAGACAGATGTCTCACCTGCAAAACATAAATAAAGCAAACGTGAGTACAAAGGTACTCAACAAGACTTACATTAGATCCTATCATACATGCATTAGTATCAAGAAGGCGATGTGGGGTTTAGTTGCAGCAAGCCATCTTTGAATCAGTGGCTATCTTGTTCTACGACAACGAGAAACTTCTTTGAGGTGAGGCAGCACACACGAGTCCACTAATCACCACATCAATACACTACTATGGATTCATCCCCGTCTCTCTACGAGAAGGCCATCCATAGCACTCACACTTGTCTTTAGCATTTTAGAGTATCCACTTTAAGTTGTCTATGTACCACGTAAGCATCCAAGAAGTCCATAACCGAGGACATGGCTATTCGAATAGATCATGATAACCCTGCAGGGGTGTACTTCTTCACACACGCTCTCACCACTTATCACCATGTACACGTCGTGTATCTCGGCAACCTTCAAGCGGAAGCCTGGCGAGGGTGTCGGCCACGACCTGACTAACCACACAAGACTCTAGTCCAGGTTTGTCGCCTATTCGGGTTCCATCCGCAAGGAGATCCGGCCGGGGTTTCGCTCACGGCCCCAAACGATGTGTACAGGGTTCCCGAGCCCACCATCCGGGTGCCACTCGGTACACCGGGCCACGTGTGCCTAGCCTATCCCAAGTCCACCTTGTCGGGTGCCACTCGGTAGAAAAATAGCACTACCTACAAACACCAGAGACTAATTGCAACTCCTGGACAGAGATCAAGTTGGTTAATAAATCAAGAGCGGTCGAGTTACCGGAACCCAATGTGTGTTAGTAGCTAGTCATTGGACAACATACACAGAACTCAGTGCTTAAGGACGGTTCCAGTGAGACAACCCACCATGTACTCCTACATGGCCTCTCACCGCTACCTTTACCAAATCATGTTCACACACTTAACTCTCTGCATCAGAACATAGCATAACACTCCAATCCATTCCCAATGGATCAGACCTGACACAACTCTAAGCAATAGCAGGCATGGCATGGTAGGAACACAACATGGTTCAATCAACTCCTACACATGCTAGTGGGTTTTGACTATTTACTGTGGCAATGACAGGTCATGCAGAGGAATGGGTTCAACTACCGCAGCATAATGTAGCAGTTGAATCATTGTTGTCCCAATGTAATAAATGATAGCAGGAGCAAGAGAGAAGGATTGTATCGTAAGGAACAAGGGGGTTTGCTTGCCTGGTAGATCAACAGGGGGCACTGCTCCATTGACAGGTACTCTGGATCGGTCTCCGGAGCAGGACCTATCGAGAAGGAACGGTGTCGATGATCAAACACAAGCATATGCAACAATATTTTGCATCAACATGGCATGAGTATGTGATGTTGTTTGAGTTAATGCATCTAGCATTTATTTGCATGAAGTCCATTTGAACCAAAGTTTCAAATGCAACTCCAAAATAAGCCTTTATAAATGCCATTCATGTGTTTCCTCATATACAGCATGTATAAGTTAGTTTGTCATGCATGAAAATGGTACAGATGGATATATTGAATTTTTTTGATAATTTTTCATATATAAATTATTTCAATCTGAGCTACGGTTGAATTTTTATGAATTTTTGAAGTTTATATCATTTTCTGGAATTTCCTGGTTTATTTTAAATCCAGAAAACCATTACTGCATCAGCATGACAGCAGCATTGCGTCAGCAAGTCAAAGGCGGCTGACCAGGTCAAACCTGACGTGTGGGGTCCACACGTTAGTGTCACAGGTTAAACATGGGGTTATTTTTGATTTAACTAAAAGATTAAGGCGCCAGGGCCCACTATCAGTGTCAGCAGGCTAATTAGGTTTAACTAACACTTAACTAAAATTAGCAGGGGCCTAGCCCACTTGTCAGCGAGCCAGGGGAGGTCAAACCCCTGGTCAGCGGGGTCAAACCTGCCGGCGACTCGACGCCGGCGAGGCCAGATGCGGCAGAGGGCCTCGTATTTGGTCCTCCAATGACCAAATTGGCCGCGGAGACCACGGGCGAGGAGCCAGGGCTCGTCCGCGTCTTCTGGGGCAAGTGGGAGAGCTGGGGACGGCCGGAGTTTGCTGGAGCGAAGCTCAAGGCGGCGGCCGGCGCGCGGGTTCGGGCGGAAATGAGCCTAGGGGCACGGCAGGGGCTACGGAGTTCCTCAACGGCCTCCTGGCGTTGCACTGAGCATGGTGGTGTGCTCTGGCGCTAGCTACGGTGGCCCTGGCCATGGCGGCGACATGGCCGGCGACGAGGCGCTCGCGGTTGCGACGGGTAGCAGGGCTACGGCACGAAATCGAGCACAGGGAAGGAGGGGAGACGGAGGAGAGCTCACAGTGGTCTCGATGGCGTCAAGCGCGAGCTTGGGGGAGGCCTGGACGAGGTGAATCAACGGCGAGGACCTCCGGGTACTGAGGTCGAAGAAAACGTTGGGGACGGCGTTGTGGTTCTTCTCAGGTTGCTTGGCTCGACGTAGATGAAGAAGACAACGATGCGGAGCTCGAGGACTCATCGGCAGGGAGTGGAGTGGCTGGTGGCCATGGCTACAGTGAGCGGCGGCGACGAAGCCGTTCGGGGGGGTGAGAGGGAGAGATCCAGGGGAGGGGATGATCATGGGGAAGACTGGGAGAGGGTCGAGGGGAGTGTGTGGCGTCGCCTAGACGCATCTGGGATGAAGCAGGCGGCGAGGAGGTGGCTCGGGCGCGGCGACCACGCGCCCTTCGTCCTCCTGGCAAGAGGAGGAAGACGACATGAGAGGTGGGGATGGGCCGGGCTGGCTTCAGCAGCAGGCCGCAATGGTAAGCACCAGGTAGATTCTCTCTCTCTCTCTGGTTTTCTATTTATTAATGTTTTCTATTTTCTGCAATTTGTTTTGACTTAGTAATAATACTAAATCATTTTATTTTCTTCTGACAATTTTTGCACGGACCTAAGGGGTTATTCCAAAGCCCCTCCGCAAAAATCAGAATTTTTGGACATATATAAAATATATCACATATATATCCAAGGCAAATAATTATTGCATTAATTCCAAATGGCCAAAATAAATATTTATGGGCTCCTAAAATTATTGGTTTGAATTTTACCTCTGACCAATATTTTCATAGAGCAACATGAACATTTTCTTGGTCCTTTTTGGAGCACTTTTTATCTGGGTCATTTCTAGAAATGAATTCTCAGGGTTTCACAAATCCCCAATTCAAATTTAAATGGAATTTAAACATGATGCACAAAGAAGGCTAGCCTAGGTCCTACCAGAACTAGGGATGTGACAGTGGGTTAGACTTAAATGTGTTAGTCATATGCTTCATGATGCTCCCTTTATGTTTCAATTCTTATCTTCTATTTGATCATCATTGCAATCATCATGCCTAGCTTAAAAGACATTAAAGAAAAGCGCTTGTTCAGAGACAAACCAATATTTACCCCTACTTCTTGTGTGTTCACATGATTAAGCTACTGTAGTGATTAAGCTACAGTAGTGATCATGTTTTATAGTTTTTGTTTCAATAAAGTGCCAAGAAAGACCTTTGGGATGATCTATGGTGATAGTTGATTTGATCTTGCAGAAAAAAATAGAAAGTTTTGCGCCCAGGCAATTAGTTTTCATTTTTAATAGAAGCATGATAAAATACTGATTATTTTTGCAGAAGATTAATAAAAAAATTTCTTAGGACTTCCTAATTTCTCAGGATTTTTGGAGCCACAGAAGTATTCGAGAGTTACAGATTACTACAGACTGTTCTATTTTTGACAGATTCTATTTTCGATGCATAGTTTGCTTGTTTTCTAGTTTTTGTGGCTTATATTGCTTAATATAAATTTTAGAAATGATATGGTACAGTAGGAATCATGTGTGAAAAATTATGAATCTTTTCTTGACAGTACCTAAGTGGTGATTTGTTTTCTTATACTAACGGAGCTTACGAGTTTTCTCTTGAGTTTTGTGTTCTGAAGTTTTCAAGTTTTGGGTAATGTTTTGATGGACTACGGAATAAGGAGTGCTAAGAGCCTAAGCTTGGGCATTCCCAAGGAACCCCAAGGTAATATTCAAGGACAACCAATAGCCTGAGCTTGGGGATGCCCTGGATGGCATCCCCTCTTTCGTCTTCATTCATTGGTAAATTTACTTGGAGCTATATTTTTATTCACCACAGGATATGAGTTTTGCTTGGAGCGTCATTTTATTTTATTAAGATTTTCTTACTCTAATTTATGGTAATGTTTTTCATCGTTTATTTCAATAAAAAGGTCAAGTATAGCCTTTACCATGCTTATTTTTCAAGTCCATATGTTGCTGTTTTAAAAACAGAAAGTTTGTTGTTATGTTTTGAATATTTGTGAATAGTAAGAATATGATAAAATCTTGAAATTTCTACACAATGAGTATGTAACATCCCAAATTTTCAATTTGGAATGTTATACATTAGATCATCATGCATATCATATTTTCTTGCATTTTGGT
Organism: Triticum urartu; assembly: GCF_003073215.2. Lineage (NCBI taxonomy): Eukaryota > Viridiplantae > Streptophyta > Magnoliopsida > Poales > Poaceae > Triticum > Triticum urartu. The sequence goes on from NC_053027.1 coordinate 301,255,446, forward strand.
CGATCCTAGAAATTTCACGCAACTCAAGGACCCACGGAGAGAGTTGGAGATTTCGTTATTTTCATATTCGAGAGTTTTCTCGAATTTGAAAAGAGGATCATTTGATTTATTTATTTCATCTTCAATTATTTCTCCAATATATCAAATATGAGAGAGGGGAATAATATGACTTTCCCAAAATTTAGGAGAAATGAAGATTTAATGAATAAATCAAAATTTTGTTTTCCGGTGTTTATTTGCATTTTATTTGGATAGGGAAAAATGCGCGTTTGCAAAAATTGCATTTTAGGCCCGGAAAAAAGTTCATTTTGTTCGGCTCATTTTTAGGAGTCGGAGAAAATTTACTTTAGGAATTTTGGAGTTCGTTTAGATTTTCTTTCTTTTGTTTTTCTACACACGTAACCGATTTAAAAAAAAGGGACGCAGGCCCAGCCGCCTGGGCCAAGGCCGGCCCAGCCGCGCGCGCCAGCCAGTCCCGCCGCCAGGCCGAGTCCCAGCGGGACTCCAGCCGCCGCCGCCTCCCCTTGCCCCTTCCCCAAGCAAGAGACACCCCCCATCCTATATAAATACCAACACCCCCCCTCTCCTCCCAAGCCGCAGCCGCCTCCCGCCCCGAGCCACGCACCAGCCCCGCCGCCTCTAGCGCCGCCGCTGCCTAGCGCCGCCGCCTAGCCGCCCTAGCCGCCGCCCTAGCGCCGCCGCCGCCCTTGTACCCCGCCGCCGCCGGAGCCCCTCGCCGGAGGTAGCCCCGCGCCGCGCCTCTCTCTTTTTCCTCGCCTCGGTTCGGTTTTATTTTAGAAACCGTTCCGATTCTTTTCCGTTTTCTTTTTCCGGTTCTTTGTTTCGGTTTTCTTTTCCGAAAACCCTAGATCGGTTTTCGTTCTTCTTTCGGACCGTTCGCCTCAACGAACGTGATCACCGATTTTTTCCCCGGTTAACGAACGTCCGTTCGTATAACCGTTCGTCTCCTTCTTTTCGTCGGATTTATTCCGCGATCGCGATCTCAGATCCGAACTTCGTTCTAGTCTTTCTTCCCGCTCGTTTATCGGAATCAGGTGATTCAAGCGCCTGGAGTTTCGTCTCGAAACCGCCGTTCCGTCTAATCAACTTGAACAAGCCTTTGCTACAGTAAAATTTGACCTAGTTTCAACTTGCTAGAACCGAGTTGTTTTCTTCCGCCATTTGTTTTTCCGTCGTCTGTTCGGTTCTTTCTTTCTTTGCAACCGGAGTTCTTAAGTTGAACTTTCTGGTTCGTTCTCTTGTTCGAGTTTTACCTGTGCATTAGATGAGTACTTATTGTGTGCTTGTTGTTTGACTGCGATAGATCACCCGGATTGCGCCGCTTGTTACTTCGAAACCCTAGGACTCGCGGATCATCAGCAAGGCAAGTAACACTTTGATCATACCTTTTCTACAACCCATGTTTTATTGCATTAGATCAATCCTCACACATTGCATGATTAGGATCTAATCAAATTGTGGGATGGGAAGTAGATGAGGTAGTACCTATTACCTGTTTATTATGAAACCTTTGGGAGTTACTTCTACGTTTGCTTATTATGCCATGCTATGCTAGTAGACGTGGATTGGGTGAGTGATATCCATGACAGATGTGATTTTGTTAATTTTAATGGTTTACTTAAGGTGGCAACTTAAATACACATCTGGGTGGATTGAGGCACCTGATGTCTATCGGGACTTGCCTGTTTTTATTTCGGACCGCCACCCAGGCTCAAAGGGATCATAAGATCATTCATGCTAGTAACTTCCGTGTGCAGCCACAAGCCATCATGGGCTCTGGCATAGTTGACTAAGTCGTGCAAACTCTTACAGTGGTAGACTAGCAGATGTAGGGGATATAGGTGGTACGGTCTACCCGGTCATAAGGTGCTAGCGCTTCTGAAAGACTATGTCTCGGTCATTCGTTTCTCAAACACCCTGTAGTGCGAGAAACCAAACGGAGGCGATCGAGTCTTCTGGGGAAAAGTGCGCAAACCTCTGCAGAGTGTACAAACTAATCATGATTAGTCGTGTCCCCGGTTATGGACAACTTGAGTATCTAGTACTTGAATATCATGTGAATCTCAACATGTTACTCTAATTAATATTGATGGGTTTTAATTACTTAATTGGGATCGGAATGCTGTCAACCATTCTCGATGTTTAACAACTACCATGATAGTTAAATAAATTTATTCCTTTGCAGTAGGGAAAAACTGGCTTTACACAAAACTGTAACCATAGAACTTTCCACCAGCCATATATGCATGTAGTATAGCTGTTTCATTCCATTACTCTCTATGTGTTACATTGCCAGCATATTCCATGTGCTGACCCATTTTTGGGCTGCAACTTCTCATGTTGCAGACTTTTCAGACGATGAGTAAGGTGCTTTTAGGTCGTGGTTCTATACTCATTGATGCCGTTGGAGTTGATGGACCCATTTATCTTCCAAGTCTTCCGCTGTTATCGACATTAGATGGCCTTAAGCCATATTATTTGTAATAAGTTCTCTTTGAGACAACGATGTAATAAGTGTGTGATTGCCACTCTGCTATAAATCCTTCGAAGTACTGTGTGGTGTCAGCATTACTGATCCAGGGATGACACCGGAGCACAGTAGACATGATCCATTTGGGTCGGGTCGCTACAGAGTAACAACAAATTACCTAAAGTTTGGTAACTTTTCAGAATTTTTGGAGTTAGGGAAGTATGATTCCTCTTGCATTCTTTACAGACTGTTCAGTTTAGACAGATTGCTGTTATTTTTGCATTGTTTGCATGTGTTTTCTTCTTTAATGATTCTATTTGAGGATAGGAGTATTAAATATGCAGAGGCATTTAGTAGGAAAAATCAAATTATAATTTTAGTGATCTTCTACAGTAGAGTATGATAAGGTTTAGCATGGATTTATACTATCTTATCTCGCGAGTTCTTGTTGAGTTTTGTTTCGATGAAGTTTTTAAGAACTAGGGAAACCGTGATATGAGGGGAATTAAGGAGACACGAAAGCTCAAGCTTGGGGATGACCAAGGCATCCCTAGTTAATATTCCAAGAAGTATCAAGCATCTAAGCCTTGGGATGCCCCAGTTGGCATCCCACCTTTCTTCTTCAACAATGATCGGTCAGTTTGGTTGAACCTAAGTTTTTGCTTCTTCACATGATATGTGCTATCCTTGCAATGTCATTTTATTTTGTTTTGCTTGCTGTTTGAATAAAGTACCTAAGATCTGAAATTTTATTTATGAGAAGGAGTCTTCACATAGTTACATAATCATTCAACTACTCATTGATCTTCACTTATATCTTTTGGAGTAGTTTGTCATTTGCTCTAGTGCTTCACTTATATCTTTTTAGAGCATGGCGGTAGTTTTATTTTGAAGAAATTGTTGAACTCTCATGCTTCACTTGTATTACTTTGAGAGTCTGTAAACAGCATGGTAATTTTCTTTGGTTATGAATTTAGTCCTAATATGATGGGCATCCAAGAGGGATATAATAAAAACTTTCATAATAAGTGCATTGAATACTATGAGAAGTTTGATTCCTTATGATTGTTTTGAGACATAAATATGGTGATATTAGAGTCATGTTAGTGAGTAGTTTTGAATTTGAGAAATACTAGTGTTAAACTTTGTGATTGTCGTAGCATGCATGTATGGTGAACCGTTATGTGATGAAGTCGGAGCATGATTTATTTATTGATTTTCTTCCTTCTGAGTAGCGGTCAGGGGCGAGCGATGGTCTTTTCCTACCAATCTATCCCCCTAGGGGCATGCGCGTAGTACTTTGTTTTGATGACTAATAGATCTTTGCAATAAGTAAGTGAGTTCTTTATGACTAATGTTGAGTCGATGGATTATATGCTCTCTCACCCTTCCACCATTGCTAGCCTCTCTAGTACCGCGCAACTTTCTCCGGTACCACACACCCACCATATACCTTCTAGAAAACAGCCACCATACCTAACTATTATGGCATTTCCATACACATTCTAAGATATATTGCCATGCAACTTGCCACTGTTCCGTTTATTATGACATGCTCCATCACTGTCATATTGCTATGCATGATCATGTAGTAGACATCGTATTTGTGGCAAAGCCACCGTTCATAATTCTTTCATACATGTCACTCTTGATTCAATGCACATCCCGGTACACCACCGGAGGCATTCATATAGAATCATATTTTATTTCTAAGTATCGAGTTGTAATTCTTGAGTTGTAAGTAAATTAAAGTGTGATGATATTCATTATTAAAGCATTGTCCCATGTGAGGAAACTATGATGGATACTATGATTCCCCCACAAGTCGGGATGAGACTCCGAACAAAAAAGGCCAAAAAAGTGAGAAGACAAAACAAAAAAACAAAAAAATGAGAGAAAAGAGAGAAGGGGCAATGCTACAATCCTTTTACCACACTTGTGCTTCAAAGTAGCACCATGATATTCATGATAGAGAGTCTCCTATGTTGTCACTTTCATATACTAGTGGGAATTTTTCACTATAGAACTTGGCCTGTATATTCCAATGAAGGGCTTCCTCAAATTGCCATAGGTCTTCATGAGCAAGCGAGTTGGATGCGCACCCACTTAGTTTCTTTTTGAGATTTCATAAACTTATAGCTCTAGTGCATCCGTTGCATGGCAATCCCTACTCAGTTACATTGATATCTATTGATGGGCATCTGCATAGCCCCGTTGATAGGCCTAGTTGATGTGAGACTATATCCTTCTTTTGTCTTCTCCCCAACCACCATATTCTATTCCACCCATAGTGCTATATCCATGGCTCGCGCTCATGTATTGCGTGAAAGTTGAAAAGGTTTGAGAACATCAAAAGTATGAAACAATTGCTTGGCTTGTCATCGGGGTTGTGCATGATTTGAATATTTTGTGTGATGAAGATGGAGCATAGCCAGACTATATGATTTTTATAGGGATAACTTTCTTTGGCCATGTTATTTTGAGAAGACATAATTATCTTGTTAGTATGCTTGAAGTATTATTGTTTTTATGTCAATATTAAACTTTTGTTTTGAATCATGCAGATCTGAACATTCATGCCACAATAAACAAAATTACATGGATAAATATGTCAGGTAGCATTCCACATCAAAAATTCTGTTTTTATCATTTACCTACTCGAGGACTAGTAGGAATTAACCTTGGGGATGCTTGGTATGTCTCCAACATATCTATAATTTTTTATTGTTCCATGCTATTATATTATCTATCTTGGATGTTTTATATGCTAGTTTATATGATTTTTGGAATTAACCTATTAACCTAGAGCCCAGTGCCAGTTTCTGTTTTTTCCTTGTTTTTGAGTTTCACATGAAAGGAATATCAAATGGAGTCCAATTGACCTGAAACTTTACAACGATTGTTTTTGGGCCAAAAGAAGCCCATGGGGTACTGGAGATGCACCGGAGGAGTCTTGAGGCCACCACAAGGGTGGAGGGTGCCCCACCCCCCTAGTGCGCGCCCTTCGACCTTGTGGGCCCCTTGTGGACTCCCCTAACTTGTTCTCGACGCCAACACCTCTTATATATCCCCAAACCTCCAGAACAGAACCAAGATCGGTAGTTCCACCGACGCAAGCCTCTGTAGCCACCAAAAACAAATCGGGACCCTGTTCCAGCACCATGCCGGAGGGGGGAATCATTACTAGTGGCCATCTTCATCATCCCTGCACTCTCCATGATGAGGAGGGAGTAGTTCACCCTCGGGGCTAAGGGTATGTACCAGTAGCTATGTGTTTGATCTCTCTCTCTCTCTCGTGTTCTTGATTTGGCACGATCTTGATGTAGCGCGAGCTTTGCTATTATAGTTCGATCTTATGATGTTTCTCCCCCTCTACCTTCTTGTAATTGATTGAGTTTTCCCTTTGAGGTTATCTTATCAGATTGAGTCTTTAAGGATTTGAGAACACTTGATGTATTTCTTGCATGTGCTTACCTATGGTGACAATGGGATATTCACGTGATCTACTCGATGTATGTTTTGGTGATCAACTTGCGGGTTCTGTGACCTTGTGAACTTATGCATAGGGGTTGCACACGTTTTTGTCTAGACTCTCTGGTAGAAAATTTGGGGCACTCTTTGAAGTTCTTTGTGTTGGTTCGAATAGATGAATCTGAGATTGTGTGGTGCATATCGTATAATCAAACCCGCGGATACTTGTGGTGACATTAGTGTATCTAGGCGAAATTATGGTTTTGGTTGACGTGTATCTTAAGGTGCTATTTTAGTACGAACTCTAGGGATGTTTGTGACACTTATAGGAATAGCCCAATAGATCAATCAGAAAGAATAACTTTGAGGTGGTTTCGTACCCTACAATAATATCTTTGTTTATTCTCCGCTATTAGTGACTTTGGAGTGTCTCTTTGTTGCACGTTGAGGGTTTGTTATATGATCTAATTATGTTACCATTGTTGAGAGAACTTTCACTTGTGAATGTATGAACCCTAGGCCTTGTTTCCTAGCATTGCAATACCGTTTTTGCTCAATTTTGTTACTTGCTACCTTGCTGTTTTATATTTTAAGATTACAAAAACCTATATCTACCATCCATATTGCACTTGTAGCACCATCTCGTCACCGAACTAGTCCACCTATACAATTTACCATTGTATTGGGTGTGTAGGGGACACAAGAGACTCTTTGTTATTTGGTTGTAGGGTTGTTTGAGAGAGACCATCTTCTTCCTACACCTCCCACGGATTGATAAACCTTAGGTCATCCACTTGAGGGAAATTTGCTACTGTCCTACAAAACTCTGCCCTTGGAGGTCCAACAACGTCTAAAAAGATAAAGTTGCATAGTAGACATCAGCCCTCCACTTCAAGTACAATAGGGCAATGACACTCTTCTTCAAGGTCTTAGGGGAAGATGGTGGAATGCTGCTCGGGGGGCACCAATAGCGACGGCGAGGCCGTCGGCGGTGAATTTTCCCTTTGCCATGCCCGTGATGCCTCCAGAAGAGGTGACATCTCCTCCAGGAGGAGCTCAAGGAACAATGACTATGACGAGCTGCCGCACCGGGTCAAGGAGGAGGAGGAGGAGGAGGACACCGACTAGGTTCCATGACGTTAGAGCTCGCGCCTCCTGAGTAGAGGCCTGTGGGAGGCATTTTCTTTTGTTCGATTTCCTACATAAGTCATGAGGGGCCTCGCGGGGGGTGTGTAAGAATCATGGCACTTGCGCCTTCGTATTAATGTTTCCAACTCATGTTGCTTTCGCGTTTCTCGCTTGGGCACAGGTCCCCTTTTGTTCTTGTGATGGCTCAGTGCTCTACTTTGACAGGACCCAGTCCACAAGCAAGCTTCAGCCGTTGCTGGTATCTCGAGTCGCAATGTCGTGGTCAAGGCCATGAGGTGAGCGACCCAATGTCCGGTAAGATCCCCTGAGACGCGATGCTCAGGAGGTCCCCTTTGGCGCGCGAGCGGCCCTCGTACGACTAAGAGGGGGGATTCCTTGCCCGAGCGAGGTTGCGAGAAAATAAAGTGTTTAGTGGTAAGGCTCATGCTGGCATGTGTGAGATAACTTATCTTGGCAAGCCCGTGGTCCGTGGCGGTTCTTGCGTCGTGAGGGCGAGCTTCTCTGGAGCTTTCGATCTTGCGCATGTTTCTTTCTTTGTAATGAATTAAGGTAAACCCCATTAGCCTTTTGCGAGCCAGGATGCTGCTTGATCACGGTAGGTCCATGTTGGCAAGGCCGCTCGAGGTCCTATTTCCCGAGGCTCCTGTGTATTAGTTAGTTACAAAATGCAAGGGGCGGCGTGTGCTTGCTGATCTACCCATGATCGTACAGCGAGAAGACGAAGGCACTAAGGACCTGGTGAGGTGACGTGCACAGGGCCAACTCGCGAGCCAGAGCTCAGTCTCTTAGATTTATCAACATTGCAGGGACGGACCCGAGCACGGGTGCCACGCCTATAGCCCCATCTCGTGGGAGGTTCAAGGGGAGAGCTAGCAACGCGCAAAGCCTGCGGAGGTGACTCCGGAGGTGATACATCGTCAGGTGCAAGGTTAACAACCATAGTAGCTCATGAAAGCATAACTCTCTAGCCCTGCACTTAAACTAGACTACAAATCCGAAAAAACACTAGTTTTGGCCCATAGCGAAATAGATTTTTTCTTCTCCACGGACTCCCCATGCTTGGCGCCATAGGCTTTAAGACTTTTGGCACTAGGGAATCATACTTTGATCAGATCCGTGGACAGGCTACCGAGGTCAAATCGGATTATGGACTTTTCCAGCTAAGTGAAAACGCACTTCACTACTAGCAAAGAAGTCAGTTTTCGAATTCATTCCTCGCTGACCGTGCGTCATCTTCAGTTCACGATTGAGGCTCGTCGGTAAGCTTCACACAGGACCACCCCTCATAAGGCCGGGGCATCCCCATCGGCAGCTTTAGCCGTGGGTGGACACACTTGGCATCCATCATAACCCACTTGCTCTTGAAGCCATCGGCCTTCTTCCTGGTCTTCGAAATCGCGTTGGCCTTGCCGGCTGCGATGAAGTTGGCGCACCCCGTGGTGTGGCCTTCGTTGATCCGGAGGTAGAAGAAGTGGCGTAGCAATGGCATAGACGACATCACCCCAACGTACACCTCGCAGTAGAAGGCAAAGATGGACAAGAGAAGAGCGGAGTTGGGATGGAGATGAAGAGCCTGTAACCCGTAGTGCTGGAGGACCGCGTAGAAGAAGTCGGAGAAGGGGGGAACGAAGCCGGCGGCCATGCTGCCCATGAAGAAGGGGTAGAAGAAGCTCTTCGGGGCTTCGGGCACGACGGAGCCAGCCCGGAGCACGGTCTCCCCCTTCTCCTTGTTCTCCCCCGCCGTCAGCAGCTGCATGATGGCAAGGTTCTTCACCGAGACATTGGGCGCCTCCAGGCCCGACTCGTACCAGGAGGGCGGCGAGTCAACCTTGGTCTTTCGGGGCACCATTGTACAAAAGCTTGGAAGGATAATGGAGCAGCTCTCGAGGTTTCGGAAGCAAGGGGCGAGAAAGGGGATCTGGAGCAAGGCGGAGGAAAGCAATGAAGACGGGCGTGGTCCGCGCCAGTCCTTTGTCAAGTCGGGCAGTTGCCGAGGCTGCATGGGGAAGCGGAGACGCCTATGTCCAATCAGTCGCCATGCGTCGACTAAGGCCGCAGGCTGTTGGGGCCCGCGGCGCTCCACACTTGCCTGTTAGCTTCGCCTCGAAGCCAAGCCCGAGCGCTCCTTGGGCCCGGGGGCTACTGTCGGCGTTCTCGGAACGGGCGTCCCCAGACTTGCCTCCCTGCGGCCCGGGGCGTGGCTCCTCCAGCGGCCCCGTATGGCCCATCTTCACAAGCAAACACCCAAGACCCTCGTGAGACGGACGATGCAAGACCTCCTCAGGGGCGGCCTCACCAGGCTGGCTCACGAGGGATGGAGAAATCAAGGCAAGGAAAACCTCGCGAGGTTCCAATGACGTAAGCCATGACGATCAAGACCAGGCGGGCGCCAGCAAGCGCAGTGTCCTCGCTTCCTCTTTGGTGCTAAGGAAGCAAGCACAGGCGAGGAGTTCCAAGGCATGAGGCAAAGGTTTCCATATTGGTGCAACAAGACCAAGACCAGCAGGATGGCAGGACGAAGGTCAGCGTGGAGCCAAAGATGGTGTCACCACCAGAGCCTTTGGTAGGAGAAGACTACTTTTGTTTGGATAACTTGTACTAGTTGTCTCCCTTCGAATTTGGCTGTTGTAGGATCCCTTCCCGCTTAATATTTGGGAAGAGGACCAATGCCACTATAAATAGTACTAGCCACCACCATAGTAAGAAACGGGTTTGCAGGGGAGAGAGGATCCAGATCTTCCTCAAACACACAAGCTCACCAACCACAAGAACACCTCTCCTTAGAAGGCTGCTCTTCCCTTGTAACTGTTCATCCACGGCCCAAGAGGCAATCCACCACACCACACTGGAGTAGGGTATTACACCACAAAGGTGGCCCGAACCAGTATATCTTGTGTCTCATGTTCTCTGGGCCCGGTGAAGCTAGGCTGTGAGATAGTTGAGTGTGCGAGCTAGAGAGGGGGGAGATCTTCCTGCGCACCCTAGTGTTCGAACCTCAAGGGTTTTGCCGGAACCCGAAATCCGACACCGAAGCATGTGCATGTAGTTTAATTTTGAATTGTGCACCTGAAATGGCTAGAAACCCAGTTTAATGTATAAAATGTCCAAATGAACCTTGAATAATTCCAATTCTTTTACGACACACATATAGTTGCATGTTCACTGCAGATAAAAGGTCTAGCAATTCAAACAGCGTCCATCGTCTCTGTGACCCCATTTTGTAATTCAAATCAAGTAGGCCCCACATAGTTTATTATCACCAACTATGTGAGATGTAGCACAAAATATCTTGGAGCACCGTCGGTGTATATAGTACGCCTATGGCTTACACGAGAAGGTGCATTGTCTATAGTCCACAGCCGGCATGTCAAGCACACTAGCTCGCTCCCCAAAAACTCCCGCCTTTGCATCCCTCACAATCTCGAAAATATCTACCGCCTGGAACGTTTTAATGTTTGATAGCACACAATTAGTATGTGCGGACCGTGTGCGATGTCTGTTACTCCCGCTCTGCTTCGGTTCCTTGATTCAAATTTTTAGTAGCCCCGGCATTTTACTCCCGCCTCTGCATCCCTCGCAATCTCAAAAATATTTGCTCACCCTTGATCCAAATTTTCAGTAGCTTCGCCTTGTTACTCCCGCCTAGTAAAATTTTCAGTTGCTGCAGTATTTCCTCAAACACAACCTCCGCTCACACACACACAACCCTCGAAACCATTGGTAGGACGCCGCCATCACCGGCGCCTCCATCCTCAACCTCTGCCTGTGTGCTGGGGTGCTCGAGGAGCCAATGGCCAAAAAGAGGTTTATCATGGCCTTTTTGCCCGACGCTGGCGAGGTGGCCGCCGAGGTGGCCCCGTCGTCCTCCGCGGGCCCGATCCACCATCGCTGGTCCACCGATCCGCCCGCTGCCCCGCCCCTACGCCGGTTCGAGGACTTACCCGCCCTCCCACGGACCCGACAGTCGACGAAGTCCTACCTCGGGGTCCAGCAGCGGTGGTGGGGGACGTGGGTCACCGAGATTACAGATCGAGAGACCCACACCCGCCGGTGGCTCGGTAGCTTCCACACGGCCGAGCTCGCGGCCATGGAGTACAACCGTTGGCAAGTCTGCTACCATGGCACAGCGGCTAGGCTCAATTTCACCTTCGGCACATGTTTGGTCGACCTCGTTCCCCCGGAGCCAGGGGTGGTGAGCTCGGCTATGGCGCGAGATGACCGCGAGGCGTGGGAGCGCCTTGAGGCCGAGGCCGCCAACGAGGCCTACATGCAAGAGCTCCGCCGGCAGCACCCAGAGCTCATGGAGGTGGAGCGGGCGATCTTTGCCGACGCGAAGGGCGATGAGGTTATCGCGCTCTCCACTGATGACGAGGTCGAAGGCGGCGAGGACGGCGGTGCGGAGGGCAGCGAGGTTATCTCGCTCTCCTCAGATGACAAGGTTGAAGGCGGCGGCGACGGCGGCACGGAGGGCACTGAGGTGGGCCCCGAGGACGAGGAGCTCGACATGGACGAGTAGAGGAGTGCCTTCCCCAATGACCCCGACGACGGTAATAGCCCGGACCTGGCTCGCGACACACCGTACATGACGAGGAAGGATTGGCTCGACCTCTACTTCGATCGAAAGTAGTTTAGCTTAGTTTAAATTTATGTTTTATGTTTGCTTATGCAAAACTATCTATTTTATGTTTGAATGCATGCTACTTTCGGTTGAACCTGCTTTGAACTTGATCAAATTGAAGTTTACAACCTTAAGTTTAGGGGATCGACTAGAAAAGGCCAAAAAACACTGGAGTAGGGCAGCGAGGTTTTCTAGTCTTAAGGTTTTTAGTCCTTAACTTCTTAAGGATCGCCTAGAGATGTCCTTATGACTTGTTTATTTCAGTTCTTCACAATGTGATGCTCTATATGTTCAACTATTTGCCATGCAGTTCAATTTCATCAATAACAGTTTCAACAATACCACTATGAATTACGATTTTTGGTTGATGTTAAGGATATTGCAGTTAACATGCCTTTTCATTTTTCAATTGTTGTTTAGCAACATGCATTATACTAAATGACTAAATATGCAATCCCAGGCTACATAGCAACAAGGAAGAGTGTTACCTTAATGTTCTGATGATGTCTATATATACATGTAATAAAATCTTATATAATGGGATGGATGGACTGTTCTACTACATCATTTTTCAATTGTTGTTTGGCTTCTAATATTAACTTGGTGCTTTTAGGTTCATATATCATTGCCAAAGATCCACACTTCGACCCTTTATGCGTATGGGGCAATGAGATATTCATGAACCAGCATCAAGTGAGGAAACTGATAAACATTGTTATTGAAATGGGTCAAAAGATGTCAATCGAACTATTTGTTTACACTTTATGCAAGACAACAGTGAACTGCAGGATTGTAAGTAAGAACAATGTAGCCTTCTTGTTACTGCCTGTAATGAGTTGTGTTAGATGACATTGTACAAAGCTTTTTTCTTTTGCAGTGGATCCTAAAGTAGTTTACTCAAGATTACCTCTCAAACTACATGATTGGCGGCCGGCCATCACAAGGAGTTGGACTAGAGTCCTGCATGCCTTTTGCATCCAGGAGAGCACAATAGGGCCATTTCGCTTCACCTTGTTTAGCAACTGGAATGTATGTCGCCACTTTCTTTACCATATGTAATAGTACAAGTATAGAACCCTGGTACACCATTCTTTATTTGGTGCTTATGTAATTCTTAAACATATGTACCTATGAATCGAATAATGCATTAGTTGTTTGAACCTGATGGATATGAATAAAGTTGTAGCATACATTCAAATTCAAATTCAAATTCAAATCTGGTAAAATTTGGAAAAGCAGCAATTAAATTAGGGTGAAATTACGCTCTCCAGGTTGTTACGGCACACACGGTTGGTAAAACACAAACGTTTGTGATATGCACCATAATCTGAGACGGTTCACAGAGAGGAAACGTGTGCAAGCATGCACACAGTTGTCGTTCGCAAAGCATGTGTGATGTCAGACACTATCACATACGGTGTGGGAAAACTAAATGTGTGTGATTGTCTACCTATCGTACACGGTTTATAATCATGAACTGTTTGTGATGTGCTAGGCATCATAAAACTTTTAGTCTGAAAACCTTTAGCTTTAAGAACTTCCAAGATTGGTTTGCGGTCAATTATATCAAAAGCTTTCTCAAAATCTAATATTAGGACAATCACTTCTTCCTTTGATTTATGACATTGGTGCAAGTATTCATAAGCCCATCCTAAACAATCATGAATTGCTCTTTCCTTGAGGAAGCCATACTGGTTGATATGAACCATTGAAAGAATCACTTTCTAGAGTTTGTTAGCCAATAATTTGGTGATGAGTATTAGGCAACAATTCAGAAGAGAGATTGGCCTGTAATCATTGGCTGTTTAAGGTGTTGGCCCTTTAGGAATCAGAGTGATGTATGATGTGTTGATGCTCTCCATAGAAATTTTTCCATCATGCAACTCATTGATTAGTCTGAAAACATCCACTTTGATGATATCCCAGCAGGCCTTGAAGAACTCATTATTGAAACCATCTGGTCCAGGGGATTTGTCATTTGGCAGTTCTTTAACCACTTCATTTATTTCCTCTTCAGTGAATGGGAATTCCAAGTTATGAAATACTAAAGCATCAGGGATATGTTCAAATAAGGAGACCAAATCTAAATGCATGGGAGTTTTCTTAGATGTCCCCATTCTTTTTTAAAGCTTCACACAGGATTGTTGCCTTCCCAGCATCATCTGAGAGATCTACTTGATCATCATTTTGAATGAGAGCAATATGGTTGTGTCTATGATTAATGGTAGCCTTTGTGTGAAAAAAAATTGTATTCTCATCACCAAATTTTATCTCTTTAATTTTACCACTTTGCTTCCAGTAGATCTTTTGATTTTTGAGGAGGGTGAATAAGTGTTCCTTGAGGATTAATCTACAATTCCACTCAAAATCTCCTAAATCGCTGAATTCTTCAAAAAGGTCTAGCAAGAATATCACCTCATTTACAGATGTTGTCGGCGTTCTGGGAACGGGGGTCCCCAGACTTGCCTGCCTGCGGCCTGCGGCATGGCTCAAAGGGGGGCCCAGCGTGGCCCATCTTCACCAACACAAACCCAAGACCCTCGTGAGGGGCCAAGCCTCGCAGGGCGGACGACACGGAGCTTCCTCAGGCGCAGCCTCGTCAGGCTGGCTCACGAGGAGGCGGAGAGATCAAGGCGGGGTACCTCACGAGGTGCCCGTGACGCAAGCCATGACGACCGGGGGCGCCAGGCGGGTGCCAGCCCGCGCAGTGTCCTCCCTTCCTCTTTGGTGCAAAGGGGGCGAGCGCAGCCGCGGAGTACCGAGGCATCAGGCAAAGGTTGCCATTTCGGTGCAACGAGACCAAGACCAGGAGGACTACGAGACGGAGGTCACCGTGGAGCCCAAGACGGCGTCATCACCAGAGCTTTGCGCAGGCGAAGACTACTTTTGTTAGGATAGTTGATACTAGCTATCCCCCTTCAAATTAGCCCGCCATTGTTGGCTCCCTTCCCGCTCGATATTTGGGAAGAGGACCAGGGCCTCCATAGATAGGACCAGCCAACCATAGAGCCAAGAGAGCGGGGGCCGGGGGGATCGAAGGATAGAGAAGATCAGAAAGAGAGAGAGAGAAAGGTGACTGAGCTCCTCCCAGTAGTTCATCGCCCCAGCCAAGAACAGACCCTCGTGAGGCTGTTCTTCCTTGTATTGTTCATCATCATCAGCCCAAGAGGCAATCCACCACACCACACACTAGAGTAGGGTATTACACCACAACGGTGGCCCGAACCATTATAAACCCTGCGTCTCTTGTGTTGTTCTTTCCTTAGTTTAGATCCTAGCAAGGCGGAGGAGTGCAGGTAGGTAAGAGGCGAACTCTCCGCGCTCACCCCAGTGTTCAAACCTCAAGGGTCTGCCGGAACCCGAAATCCGACATTTGGCGCGCCAGGTAGGGCTGCGCCGGGATTCGTCTTCCACCACCCCGTTCTCCTCCAACCATCACGCCCATGTCTGACGCTTGTCGGGCCCGCGCTGAGCGCCAGGCCGCGCTTGCTTCCCACGTCGCCCAGACGGCCCCTGTCGGCGGGGGTCCTCGCCGTTCCCCGTCACCTGCCGTCAACGCCACCACCGGCCCGGCGGGGGACGAGCAGCAAGCATCGTCCCAGCATCCGTCCGTGCGGCAAGACGGCCGCCCCGCAACTCCCTCGCTCACCCCAGCTGGTTCTTCGTCCCGCGCGCTCTGCGCGCCCATGGAGGCTCGAGCTGCACTCATCGCGGCGAACGAGCTCCTGTGCTACCATCCCGTCGACGACTTCTATGAAGAATGGCTCCACCACGTCGCCGAGCTCGTCCGTGCCGCAGGGGGCTCTCCTGTGCCGTCCGTTCCGCTGCACCGCACCCCGCCCCGCACGGGCAATGAAGCTCTGGCGGTGCCCCGGCCGCCTCCTCCTCAGGAAGGCGCCATGGCTCCAAGGCGTGTGGCCCCTGGGCGGAACCCGCTCCGTCAGGCGCTAGCGCAGCAAGAGCAGAGCTGTCAAGAAGTCCCTCGCCCACAAGAAGTTGCTCGAGCGCTCCCTGCTCCAGCACGCCGCGACCATGCTCCTGCTCCCGCGCGTCAAGACCCCGCGCTGCTCCCAGCTGCAGCGCGTGGGCGCATGCAGGACCAAGCTCCCCGTCATCCAAGGCCTCCCGTGGCCACAGCAGGCTGCCGCGCCTTCACTACCGAGCTACGCAACATCGCATGGCCCGGCAAGTTCAAGCCAGACTTGCCTCCTCACTACGACGGCACGGCTGACCCTGCGGAGTTCCTCCAGCTCTACGAGCTGGGCATCGAAGCTGCCAACAGAGACGAGAAGGTCATGGCGAACTAGTTCCCCAAGGCACTCAAGGACGGGGCCCACACCTGGCTCCTGAACCTGGCTCCAGGCACAATCTCCTCCTGGGACGAGATGCGCACCTGCTTCATCGCCAACTTCCAAGGCACTCCCGACCGGCCACCCACCGTGAGCGACATGCGCCGCATCAAGCAACAGCCCGGGGAGACCCTACAGAAGTACATCCAGCGCTTCAACAACGCACGCCTCAAGATTCCCAAGGTGACTGAGGAGGCCATCATCTCGGCCTTCTCCGACGGCGTGCGCGATGTCAAGATGAAGGAGGAGCTGGCGATGCATGAAGACCTGTGCACTTCCTTGGAACTGTTCAACCTGGCAACCAAATGCGCCAGGGCCGAGGAAGGGCGTCTCTCCCTCCTCGAGCTGCCTGCCGCAGACCCAGAAGAGAAGAAGCCCAAGGCCAAGGATGTGAAGCGCAAGGGGGCTGCCGTGCAAGCGGCAGAACCAGACACCAAGCGGGGCAGAGATCAGCCCGAACCTTCCAAGGGCAGCCGGTACTGTGTGTACCACGACCTCCACACCCACAACACCAACGAATGTCAAGAGCTCCGAGCCGTGCGAGAAGGAAGGATCGGCCGTCGCCCTGACCGCAGTGACCGGGGCTACGGCCGAGGAGGAGGAAGGAACGCAGGACGCTGGGAAGACCGTGGCCCGCGCCAATGGTGGCGCGATCAACCTCGTGAGGATCGCTGGCAAGACCCGCCTCGCGAGGTAGGTAGAAGGCAAAATCTCCGCGCGCACCCCAGTGTTTGAACCTCAAGGGTCTGCCGGAACCCAAAATCCGACATTTGGCGCGCCAGGTAGGGGTGCGCCGGAATTCGTCTTCCACCACCCCGTTCTCCTTCGACCATCGCGTCCATGTCTGACGCTCGTCGGGCCCGCGCCGAGCGCCAGGCCGCTCTCGCTTCCCGCGTCGCCCAGACGGCTCTTGTCGGCGGGCGTCCTCGCCGTTCCCCGTCACCTGCCATCAATGCCGCCACCGGCCCGGCGGGGGACGAGCAGCAAGCGTCGTCTCAGCATCCGTCCGTGCGGCGAGACGACCGCACCGCCACTCCCTCGCTCACCCCAGCTGGTTCTCCGTCCCGCGCGCTCCGCGCAGCCATGGAGGCTCGAGCTGCGCTCAACGCGGCAAACAAGCTCCTGCGCTACCGTCCCATCGACGACGTCTACGAAGAATGGCTCGACCGCATCGCCGAGCTCGTCCGCGCCGCAGGGGGCTCTCCTGCGACGTCCGTTCCGCTGCACCGCACCCCGCCCCGCGCGGGCGACGAAGCTCCGGGGGCGCCCCAGCCGCCTCCTCAAGAAGGCGCCATGGCTCCAAGGCGCGTGGCCCCTGGGCGGAACCCGCTCCGTCAGGTGCCAGCACGGCAAGAGCAGAGCTGCCAAGAAGTCCCTCGCCCGCAAGAAGCTGCCCGGGCGCTCCCTGCTCCAGCACATCGCGACCATGCTCCTGCTCCCGCATGTCAAGACCCCGCGCTGCTCCCAGCTGCAGCGCGTGGGGACATGCAATACCAAGCTCTCCGCCACCCAAGGCCTCCCGTGGCCACAGCAGGCTGTCGTACCTTCACCACCGAGCTACGCAGTGTCGCGTGGCCCGGCAAGTTCAAGCCAGACCTGCCTCCTCATTACGACGGCACGGCCGACCCTGCGGAGTTCCTCCAGCTCTATGAGCTGTGCATCGAAGCTGCCAAAGGAGACGAGAAGGTCATGGCGAACTGGTTTCCCATGGCACTCAAGGACGGGGCCCGTACCTGGCTCCTGAACCTGGCTCCAGGCACGATCTCCTCCTGGGACGAGATGCGCACCCGCTTCATCGCCAACTTCCAAGGTACTCGCGACCGGCCACCCGCCGTGAGCGACATGCGCCGCATCAAGCAACAACCCGGAGAGACCCTGCAGAAGTACATCCAACGCTTCAACAACGCACGCCTCAAGATTCCCAAGGTGACTGAGGAGGCCATCATCTCAGCCTTCTCCATCGGCGTGCACGATGTCAAGATGAAGGAGGAGCTGGCGATGCATGAAGACCTGTGCACTTCCTTGGAGTTGTTCAACCAAGTGTGCCAGGGCTGAGGAAGGGCGTCTCTCCCTCCTCGAGCTGCCTGCCGCAGACCTAGAAGAGAAGAAGCCCAAGGCCAAGGATGTGAAGCGCAAGGGGGCTGCCGTGCTCGCGGCAGAACCAGACACCAAGCGGGGCAGAGATCAGCCCGAATCTTCCATGGGCAGTCGGTACTGTGTGTACCACGACCTCCACACCCACAACACCAACGAATATCAAGAGCTCCGAGCCGTGCGAGAAGGAAGGATCGGCCGTCGCCCCGACCGCGGTGACCGGGGCTACGGTCGAGGAGGAGGAAGGAACGCAGGACGCTGGGAAGACCGCTGCCCGCGCCAAGGGTGGCACGATCGACCTCACGAGGATCGCTGGCAAGACCCGCCTCGCGAGGGAGACTGGAGGGATCAGCCTCGCGGGGATCGCCCGCAAGGCAATGCAGGCCTCCCACCGCTGCCGCCGCCGCCAAGGAGAAACGTGGACCGCCACCAGGACGAGGGAGCTGGGGGTTTCCAGGAGCCGCGCGCGATCATCTGCATCCTGGGCGGGGCACAAGCCCCAGCCTCTCAGCGCATCTTCAAGCAGTTCGCCTGCGAAGTGAACGCAGTCCTCCCCAGGCTCGAAGCCACGCGCCCTCTCAGGTGGTCGGCGTGTGCCATCACGTTCAGCTCAGCAGATCAGCTCAAGTGTGCGGCTACAGACGGAGTTCTCCTGATGCTTTGCTCCCTGATCGTCAGCAACATGGTGGTCACCAAGACCCTCATCGATGGCGGGGCAGGGCTCAACGTCCTGTCCGTGGAAACATTCAACAACCTCCAAGTGCCCTACAGCCAGCTTCAGCCAACCAAGCCTTTCTCCGGTATCACCAACGGCTCCACGGTGCCGATTGGGCAGGTCCGCCTCCCTGTCACCTTCGGGGCACGCGACAACTACCGCACCGATCTCATCGACTTCGACGTCACTCACATTCGCCTGTCGTACAACGCCATCCTTGGGTACCCAGCGTTGGCCAAGTTCATGGCCGTAACTCACCACGGCTACAACGTCCTCAAGATGCCAGGAAGCGGCGGAGTCATCACGGTGCCCTGTGAAGAGAAGGACGCGGTGTGTTCCCTGGAACGAGCCTTTCAGGCCGCGTCACTTGAAGACCCGGATCGTGGAAGCAGGAGGCCTCCCGAGACCGCCCCTAAGAAGAAGAAGACATCGTCCGGCCCGACCACTCAGGAGGCAGGCCCCTCTGGGCCCGCGCCTAGGGGGAACCTCCTTCCATCGCATAGGAAAGCGCGCCCGACGCCCTCCTCCGGCAGGGCTCGGGGGCTCTCCCCTGGAGGGCCACCAACCTAGCTAGGGTCACGAGGGAGGCGCTTGGGCACCACATGGAGGCGTGTTTCGAAGCACGTTTCCCTTTGAAGGAGCAAGGGAAGGAGACCCAGACCCTCAGGAGTTCGTCAGCAAGGCCATTCAGGAGCTATAGGAGTCAAGAGTCATGAAAGGTGGCCGCCGCCTACCAGCAGTGGCTCCCCATCCAGGCGAGGATGGTGGGCTGCGCGTCTGCATCGACATACCAGGGCTCAACCGAGTCGCCTCTCTAGAGCGCCTCTGGCCCTCGCGAGTGGGGCGCTGCGGAGGCCCACCCCACAGCTACGTTCGCATGCCTTACGGCTTGCCGAACGCGGCTGACACGTACCAGCGCCTCATGAGGGGCATCACGGGGGCACGAGAGGCCAGGCGTTCCGCGGCCCTAGCAGGGATGGAGATGGCCCGTGAGGAGCCGCCAGCGCCTCCGGAGCCTTCCGAGGCCCCTGGGCCTGGGGGCTCGTGAGGATCGGCTCTCGCAGCCCACCGAGCCTGCTACATCAATGCTCCTTCGTCCTCGACATCATCAGGTGATGTCTTTCGAGTTTTATTTCCAGCTGGGAGCGCCCCCCCTAGGGCTGCATTATTCCTAGGCCGCGTGGTTCCGTCCCTGCGGCGTGTATCCCTTTTTTATTCCATGTTGTTAGCTTACCTTGTTGGGGGCGCCCCTCGGGCTGCATGACCCCCCAAGCCGCTCGGGCCAGGCCCAGCGGCATGTATCACGTTTGCGTTTATTTCTGATTATGCGTTAGACCCACCATGCTTGATTATTTGATGCCGGTTCACGGCACCTCTTCTTCTCCATGCCGACCACTTGCACGTTAAAGGGGGGTACCTGAGCATCGCGACTCAGGGCTCTTACTGGCTCTCCAGCCCTCACCCTCTGGCCTTGTCCATGGCATCGTGACCTGGCATACCAGCGACGGCTGAGACCAGCTCAAGGGCCGGGACCCGAGGACGTAGAGTGCCGACATATAACCAAATTTGCAGGGACACATCACAAGATAAGGCCCAGTGCCAGGCGCAACCCGTCTAGAGGTAGGGCCCCGTGAGTCCCGCGCTGGCTCACGGGTGCCCAAATACACCTCGCCATGCCCTACCGTACCAGCCACGTGTCAGGGCGGGGCTGTACACGCCCCGGGGGCTCCTCCCGGAGGGGGGCCCCCTCCCATGTACCAGTGGAAGCACCATGCTCCGCGCTGGCTGACGACACTGCCGAGGAGCGGCTATGCCCGTACACATACTGTAGCGCTATGCTCCGCGCTGGTGATAAACAACTGAGGGTGGCCCCCGGGCCGCACCAACCTCAGGGAGCCCAGAGCTCGGTGTCTAGTCTCATCGTAACGCCTCCCCTCGGGAGTGCCGTGTGAGGGGGCTGGGCACGGGGGCTGCGCCTGGGTCACACCCAGACGCACGCCGCCCAGCCGGGTCCCCCCGGGCCTGGTTCGTCGCGCGTCTCTCCCCGAGCGGAGCCAAGGTACGAAGGCCGTTTGAGCATCAAGGAGGACTCCTGAGCATCACGACTCAGGAGCCTAACTGGTCACGTAGCCCCTCACTCTGTGGCCCCATCCTGGTTTCCGGTCGGGACCAATGCTGGGTGAGGTATGCGCGCGGCCGGGCTCTGCAGACGTAGAACGGTAGATCCACCCGCATCACGCCTCCCTACTCTTGTTGTTCGTGCGTCAAGGGGGACTCCTGAGCATCGTGACTCAAGAGCCTAACTGGTCACGTAGCCCCTCACTCCGTGGCCCCGTCCTGGTTTCCGGTCGGGACCAACGCTGGGTGAGGTACGCGCGCGGCCGGGCTCTGCAGACGTAGAACGACAGATCCACCCGCATCACACCTCCCTACTTGCTGTTCGTGCGCCAAGGGGGACTCCTGAGCATCGCGACTTAGGAGCCTAACTTGTCACGTGGCCCCTCACTCCTTGGCCCCGTCCTGGTTTCCGGTCGGGACCAACGCTGGGTGAGGCATGCGCGGGGCCGGGCTCTGCCGACGTAGAACATAAGCAAGTAGGAAGGAAAGGCACAAATTTCAAGAAGTTCAAAAGCAAATATTACAGTCCACACTATTATCTCGATGCCAAACGCAAGTTTAAACGCCTCCCCGAGGCATGATACATGTGCAGGAATTAAAGGCAGGATAGGAGCCGCGACGGAGTCACTTGTCGGTGATGGAGCAGCGCGGATTTGGTACGCCTTACGGAGCAGTGGGGTCGGCAGCGCCTTGCTTCGGCTTGGTGCTGAAGGCCCGGAACTTCCCCAACAGGGCCTCTGCGCAACCCTTCACGGCCTCGGCAGCGGCAGCAGCACGCTCGCCGCTCACTGGCTCCAGCAGCCTATCGAGGTCGACACCGGGATCGCGAAGATAGATGTGGGTGAGGACCCGTGTCATTGCTGCAGAAGACAGGACACGCGCCTCGGCCTCGGCCGCGGGGCCAAGGCCAAGGGCGACATCTTCAAGAGCGTGAACCAGGAAGGGAAGCAGCTTGGCGGGGCCGTCCTCAGCGCCAGCCAGTGGGCTCTCCAGGCCGCTATCGTAAAGCGTCCTCAGTGATGAGCGAGCCCTCGCCTCCATCTCCGCAAAGGCCACGCGGTCCTTGGCAAGAACCAGGGCCTCGTCGTCCAGCTTGGCCTTCCTCGCCCCCAACTCCTGCTCCAGCGCGCCTA
Source organism: Triticum urartu (assembly GCF_003073215.2). Lineage (NCBI taxonomy): Eukaryota > Viridiplantae > Streptophyta > Magnoliopsida > Poales > Poaceae > Triticum > Triticum urartu. The sequence goes on from NC_053027.1 coordinate 301,277,584, forward strand.
GGCGGTCGTGGCGTTTCTTGAGCTTGACCTCCTTCTCCTTGAGAGCCGCCTCGCGAGCCTTCACGCCTTCTTCCTGCTCTTGGCGAAGGCGGACCTTGTTCGCGAGCTGGTCCCGCAAACCTTGCAGTTCGCCCTCCAGCGCCTTGCAACGGCCACGAACGTCGACCACCTCCCCCAGGGCTGCATCACGAGCAGCCTTCGCCTCAAGGATGGCCTGCTTCTCCTTGTCGCATGCCGTCGAGGCCTGGACCAGCGCCGCCCGAATCGAAGCGTCGGAGCGAACCCATCCTGAAGCTAGCTCCAAGCGCCCGGCCACCAAGCGGGGGTCGGCGCCAAGAAGATCCTGACGCAGTCGGTCCAGCACAGCAACAGCACGATCCAGAACGGCAGAAGGAGTCGGAGAGACAGCAGCCGCTAGAGTAGGAGGAGAAGACGGCAGCGCGGCCACAGCATCCTGAGGCGGAGTCTGCCGCGCCCCGACAGCTGAAGTGGCGGCGGCAGGCAAGAGCACCTCGGGAGCCACTTGGGCCGTGGGGGCTGAGCTCGCCCCAGCCGGCTCAGCCAGTCCTCGCGAGGACGACCGGGCAGGAGAAGCCTGTGCGTCGTGGTCACCCTCCTTCGTGGGCAGAAGCGCTGCCACGGATGGAACCTCGGGAGCCCCCTTCGGCTTCTTTGCGGCGGGCGCCAGCCTACCCAAGAGATGCGGACGTCAAGCCTCAGAAGCAGAGCAAGAGATAAAGACAAGAATCGAATGCTTACGGGTCATCGCCAGTGAGCTCAAGCGGCCTCCGGCCAAATTTGAAGCCTGAAAGCCAGCTGGAAGGGTCAACCTCGAGAAGCTTGTAGGCGGAAGGCGCATCTGCGGTCCGCCCCGGGGCGGGGCAGACCCGTGGGAGATCAGCCTAGTCCTGTCCTTCTTCGGGATCGGGAGTGAGCTCCCGCCGTCCTGCTCGTCGTTGTCCTCGTCGTCGTCTTCGTCGTCATCCTCATCGTCATCGCTCGGAGAGATGCGGAGAACGCAGGACCTACGCCGGGGGAGGGGAACCCCCGACTCTCCGTCAGTCGCCTCAGAGTCAGGCCCCTTTCCCCGCTCCCCTCCTTCCTCCTCTTCGCTGGAGTCGTCGGAGGGCACGTCCACTGGTTCCTCGGGAGTTTCCACGGGCACGGGCCCATCCCCGTTGAAGACGGGCATGGACTCCACTACCTGCTCCCAGTCGTCGTGGAGGAACAAGGGCGTAGGAGCGCCCGCCAACCTCACCACATTGCCCCCGACCACAGATTGGAGGACAGCAGCCAGATCTTCGTCGGCTAAGGCCGCGGGGCTCGGGCGGGGCCTCCACATTGGAAGCGAGTACTGCCGAAGCGGAGCCAGCTGGTGCTCCAGGAATTCCCTCAGCAGCGACGCGCCGGTCAGCTTCGTCGCCGCCATGTTGGCCGGCCTCAGATCCGCGTCCATCTTCTCCAACATCAGCTTCGTGCGGGGGTCCGTGAGCTCTGCTCGACCCCAATCGCTGGAGCTCGTGGGCTGCTCCGTGGGCAAGATCAGCCGAGGGTGGATGCGCCCAGCATCCACCAAGACCCACTTGCTCCTGAAGCCCTCAATCCTTTTCCCGGGGTTCGAAATGGCAATGGTGCCACCGTACGCAACGAAGCTCGCGCACACGGAAGCAGTACCACGAGAGGTCCGGAGGTAGAAGTAGTGGCACAGCAAGGCCACTGAGGGCTGCACCCCCACGTGAGCCTCGCAGTAATAGGCGAAGATTGCCAGGAGAAGGACGGAGTTGGGGTGGAGATGCAGGGCTTGTAGCTTATAGTAGCGGAGGACAGAGAAGAAGAACTCAGAGAAGGGAGGCACCAGGCCAGCAGCAATGGCACTTACGAAGAGCGGATAGAAGGTGCTCCCTTGACCATCAGGGGTGGCGGAGCCGGCTTTAAACACCTTCGCCCCGTTGATGCCCCGCGCCGTCGCCATCCGGCGCAACCAGGCAAGGCTCGCCTCTGACACGTTCGGCGGGTCCAGGGCAGACGATTACCAACCTACGGCCGGGGGCTGACGAGGCGCCATGGCTTCCTAGGCCACATTGTCGGAGTGGATCTGGAAATTTTGGAGGAAGGAGAGGCGCAGGAAAGGGGATCTGAGAAGCAACCGGGGAAAGCAAGAAGCAAAGCCTAGGTGGATGCCGCTCCTTTATCAACTCGCACGGTTGCTAGGGCGCCTACGTCCAATCAACCGCCAAGCGGCGCCCAAGGCCGCAGGCTGTTAGGCCCCGCGGTGCTTCGCTCTTGCCCTTCCTCCTCCCTGCACGGCCAAGTCCGGGTGCGCCTTGGGCCCGGGGGCTACTGTCGGCGTTCTGGGAATGGGGGTCCCCAGACTTGCCTGCTTGCGGCCTGCGGCGTGGCTCAAAGGGGGGCCCAACGCGGCCCATCTTCACCAACACAAACCCAAGACCCTCGCGAGGGGCCAAGCCTCGCGAGGCGGACGACGCGGAGCTTCCTCAGGCGCGGCCTCGTTAGGCTGGCTCACGAGGAGGCGGAGAGATCAAGGCGGGGTACCTCACGAGGTGCCCATGACGCAAGCCATGACGACCGGGGGCGCCAGGCGGGTGCCAGCCCGCGCAGTGTCCTCCCTTCCTCTTTGGTGCAAAGGGGGCGAGCGCAGCCGCGGAGTACCAAGGCATCAGGCAAAGGTTGCCATTTCGGTGCAACGAGACCAAGACCAGGAGGACTACGAGACGGAGGTCACCGTGGAGCCCAAGACGGCGTCATCACCAGAGCTTTGCGCAGGCGAAGACTACTTTTGTCAGGATAGTTGATACTAGCTATCCCCCTTCAAATTAGCCCGCCATTGTTGGCTCCCTTCCCGCTCGATATTTGGGAAGAGGACCAGGGCCTCTATAAATAGGACCAGCCACCCATAGAGCCAAGAGAGCGGGGGCCGAGGGGATCGAAGGATAGAGAAGATCAGAAAGAGAGAGAGAGAGAGAAAGGTGACTGAGCTCCTCCCAGTAGTTCATCGCCCCAGCCAAGAACAGACCCTCGCGAGGCTGCTCTTCCTTGTATTGTTCATCATCATCAGCCCAAGAGGCAATCCACCACACCACACACTGGAGTAGGGTATTACACCACAACGGTGGCCTGAACCAGTATAAACCCTACGTCTCTTGTGTTGTTCTTTCCTTAGTTTAGATCCTAGCAAGGCGGAGGAGTGCAGGTAGGTTGGAGGCGAAATCTCTGCGCGCACCCCAGTGTTCGAACCTCAAGGGTCTGCCGGAACCCGAAATCCGACAGATGTAATTTGAGTTTTCACGCAAGAAAGGGTCCTATCCCACTGCTTGAGAGCTCTTCTGAGGTTCTTGAATTTTGCATTAATACTTTTGGCAGCATCCATATTTCCCACTGCAATGTTCCAGCAGCAGCTACTACTTGTTTGAAGTCAGAGTGTTGTAGCCAATAATTTTCAAACCAGAACACTTTGGCCTTTGGGATTGCTGTACCAATTTTAATAACACATAGAAGGTGATCTGAGATAGGTTTTGCCAAAGGAACGACAATTGTGTTTGGGAAAGAGGTCATCTAGGAAGCTGAAGTGAAAAACCAATCCAACTTAACCAAAAGTGGTCTTTGTTGCATATTACTCCAACTAAATTTCCTCCCATGTAGAGGTAGCTCCACCAGACACTGATTACTTATGGCTTCATTAAATAACAGCATTTCATTAACATCTCCACATGGTCTGCTCTTGTTAGAGGGAGCTCTGATGAAGCTGAAATCACCCATTAGGATCCAGTCTGTATCTATTGGCATATGAATATTATGAAACTAGGTGATGAACTCAATCATGTCTTGCACTTCACAAGGGCCATATATGTTTGTGAGGACCCAGGTCTGATTTGATTGTAAACTTGTGAATTGCAATGAGAGGGAAAATCTATTTTGGGAAATGACTTCCCCTACAAACAAAGAGCCATTCCAAGCTACCAAAAGACCCCTTGAAGCCCCAATGGAGGGAAGGAAAGCAAATTTATTAATTTTTTTTGGGCAACGGAGATAAATGGAATCAATCTCCTCTCTTTTGGTTTCCTGTAAGAAGGTAATTGCACAATCACTCTCTTCAATCTTTTGTCTAAGAGCCAACCATTTCTGTTCAGAATTCATCCCTCTAGTGTTCCAATTCTTTGTTGTGTTATTCACAAGAATTAAATGTTAAAAGCAGCCAGTGATCAAGTTCCATCACTTGATCCAATATAAACAGTGCCAAGATGCACCTCCAAGAACCAAAATGCCACATGAATTAACAAGACACCCATTTCATACATACTCTCTTAAGTTTCCTTAGATATCTGACCAGTAACAAAGAGCAACATACCCTGAGCACATATAACAGCATTATCCAATAGCAACTACAGGTCCACAGGTAGCACAAGATTACAAAAGGGGAAACACCAGCCACTACTAAAGGAACCATTACATCCAAAGGTTGAATTAAGAAGCGAAAGGAGATCATGTCCTCCCCGATAGTCAACAAGATCTGGTGTGCAACCATTTGGAGTTCTGTGAAGCTGCTGCATCTCCCATGGTCAAGTTCACCTTGCCCATCTCTTCCCCTGATCTTTTTTTAGGTTTCTTGGCTAACTTTGCCTCCAGCTCCTGATCAGCCACCTTGCAAAAAGTAGTAGTGAGATTCTTAACTACTTTTTTTGAGCAATTGGAGGAGCAGCATTACAAGGTAGGAATTTATTGTTAGAGCGGGAATTACTCTTAAAACCACCATTATCTTGCTTTATTCTATCACTCCTCCTTACCTCAGTTTCGACAAGGGGAGTGTTGCCCCTCTCCTTTTCTTGGAGTTCTCATGACCAAAGGGCTGCAACAGAGCTTGAGATTCTAAATCCATCTGGTTGGAGGAGTCCCCTTGATTCTCCTTATTCCTCCCTAGAGCTTTGTTATTCTCTTCCTCATTCATATGACAAATAGGAGCATGAGTAGTGGAGCACTTATCAGCGATATGAAACATACTGGAATTAGAATTATCATCAAAATCAGAGAGCAGCTCCCACATAGGTGATTTCAACATATGGACAGTCCAGCCAAATTTATCTGGTGTCATGAGGAGATGCACAATGAAATTAAACCAACTTACATGAATGCTGATAGATATTGTATTTCCATCTTCATTTGGTTTTTCTACAAAGTGATGCTTCCATAGGAGTAGACCTTCTTCAGAAATTATAGTTTCATTATTAGCAAGGGCAGAAAGCTGGATATTTTTCAAACCCAACACAGTAGGAGCAATATTAAATAGCCCATTGATATCCTGAACCCATTTACCTCTTATTGTAGTATGAAGCTTATCACCATGGGAAACTAATGCAGGGCTGCCTCTGGTGGTGTTAACAAATGCAGAAATATCAGAGTTGAGGGACTAGAACGGTAGCCTCCTTTGGACTAGAAACCTCAATTGAAGTAGGTTTGGTAGCCACATCAACCCCCTCACCAGGTAAGACCTGGATAGAAACATGATTGTCATAATCTTGCTGGACAGACTCTGGATTAGCAGACTGTACAACACGTGCAATAGAGGAAATGTCTGCGGCAGGTGCATTCAGAGTAGGAACAGTATGAACAACTTCAGTATCAGGTAAGACCTCTTTTTGAGGTAAAGGCAGCTCAATAACATTTGCAATATCCTCGGGTTCCTCCTCATCTGATTGATAGGCTTGAATTAAATTTTGTAGACCATTTGCTATGATATTGACTGCGGGAGGAAGAATAGCTTATTGAACTAGAGGTATCTGAAAACTTGTGGCATTAGAGCACCCACTGCAAGTGTAACTACCATGCCCATGAAGTTTGCATTGTCTCCTTCAGAAAAAGACATATCTAAGGACAAACTACTGTTACTAGCAGCAGGGAGGAGCTCTTCACCATTAGCCCAGGCCATTTCTTCTTATTCTACAAACATCAAGTAAGTCATGAATTGCCTCATTGGGAGCTACAGGTTGTTGTTGTACCCAATTTCCATCTTGTTCCCACTCACCCTCTTTCAAATTATCATACATATCATTGTCCATTGCCTCTTGATGAAACCCTGGAATTTGACCAGCATTTTCAGGCAGTGGGTGAGGATCTACATTGTCAGGCGGTATGGGGTCCTCATCCATGGGTCCACCACCCAACATCTCACTAGCGAGCACTTCAACAGAGGAAGACCAGCCATCTTCTTCAAACTCATCCCCCTCTGACCATCTGACGCTATTAGGGATGATTTCAAGATTCATAACCCTGGCTTTGAGCACAATGCAGCCCATGTGCCCTTCCTCATTATCCCAAGAAATTAACTGGTCAAAACGTCTGACAGCATTTGCAATATCTTCAGTGTTACACAAATCAAACGAGACGCCCGTAAGCAGAAGACAAACTATCCTATTGAAATGTACCCTCCTATTATTCCTCCCTTCATCATGCTTGGAGAAGGAAATGAAAACGTCATTGAATTCATGCAGGCTATCAAGAACAAGTTTGTCCCTATCTCTGACATGCGTGAGGTGAACATAAGCTTCCCCAAACGGATATCTCTGCACATCTCTAAGACCCAGTTGCTTATGAACAACAACAAAATCCTCAATCACTTCTCTTACAGTGGGGAAAGGAGCGTCACCAGAATTGGATGGATGGTGGCTATGGCCCAGTCCTCATGATGACGCTTGCCGTGAGGAAGAACCACCCGAGCAACACCATTGTTCCCGTCCACTTGATGGATTTCGAACCCATAGGGAACAAAACAACGGGGGTTGATCGGGATGTCGGCCATGGATGTAGAAACCCTGAGAGTTGCGGCCAATGACAAGGATGCTAGTGTGGTATTGGAATGGTGTAGGGAAGGAGCAGAGGTTGGAGAAGCCGAGGAGGCAAGTGCCAAGCGAGGCTGAAAATTAGGAAAATCCCCCAAACATAGCTCTTTGATATTAGATACCATCGGGTCCTCGCGGGCCGGGCCAATCGAATGGAACCAGTCATCCACCACACAATGGGCCCAAGCCTCTTCTGGTAGGATTCTAAAGGTGTCAAACTGGAGAAATGGGTAAAGCCCGGTGAGTCTTTTTTCAGTGCGCTCTTTAGCAAAATGGCCGACTTGACCACAAGCATAGCATTGTACTATTCCATTCGAACGTGACCAATCGGCGTTGGCGGTTGCTCTATCCGGAATGACGCCCGCCGAGTAATTATCCACATTAAATGTGTCATTAGTAGTCGTGGCATTATTCTCCGAGGTACCATTGTTGCTTGATTCTAGATGATTAGACAGACGCAAGAAACATATTGCCGGCGGTGATCGCTGGAGGAACCACGTGAACGTGATCCGCCGCGATCCACCAATGTCCAAGAATCTTCCTCCTTTTGTAAAAAAGGAATTCCTCTCCACGCCAATTTGGACCTCCCACACCTCAAAGTGAAAAAACTATTTCTAAGTCTTTTTCCACAACGCGACCTTGATTATAAATCTCAAAAACGACTGATTTTGAATCCACACAGAACCTAAAAGACATGTCCTTAAGATGAAGAACTATGAACCCTTGAGGATAACCACCAAAGCAAGATTGGAGAGCAATGCTGACCGTATGAAAGTCCAAATGGAAATGAGCACGACAAAAGGTGGCAACTAAAACAAATTCTTTCTACCAAAACCCTGGCGAAAACACAATCGGGTGACCGAACTTCTTCCTCATGGAGAGTTGAAACTCTTTACCTCAGGCAAAGTTGAGTGATGGTGGATCCAACACCATCTACCCCCGTCTCTCTACCAAAGGCCTAGGGAATGTGGCTGCCACCGCCGGAGTGACCGGTGGTAGGAGGTGTCCTCCGGGGCCGGAGTGGCCACCGGAGTAGACGAGAGGAATCTACTAGCTTCTCTCTCAAACACACACACACACACTCGCTAGTTCTATAAATTATTTTCATCGGAGTTATGGTTGATTTTCTATTAATTTCTAAAGTTTTACCAATATCCTGAAAATTCATAACGATTGCAACTTTAGAGCAAGATATATACATGCTACAGCAAGATTACATGGCAACCAGAGGCATGGCATCAAAGAACACATTACATAGAGCAAATCATGTGAAGTAACCACATGCATATGAGCTATAGATTAGTGGCTATCATGAAGCAAACATTGAACCAATTAACAGTTTCAGACTTAGTGAAATATGGGCATAGCAGACAACAGCTTAACGATTGTAACTTTAGAGCAAGATATACACATGCTACAGCAAGATTACATGGCAACCAGAGGCATGGAATCAAAGTACACATTACATAGAGCAAATCACACGAAGGAACCACATGCATATGAGCTATAGATTAGTGGCCATCATCAAGCAAACATTGAATCGATTAACAGTTTCAGACTTGGTGAAATATGGGCATAGAAGATTCGTACACGATTCACTTTTGCAACAAAAATTATGACATGTAGATGAATCCTAACATGGGTGTAATTGACACCATCGTGTAGAGCAAAGATAGTACATCAACTTTCATATACAAATCATCTCCATCGGGTACACGGTTACAGAGATACGAGCATCATGAAATTGCAAAGAAAAAAGGAAAAAAAGAGCGGCCGGAGCGCGGGCGGTGTCGGCATCGGGGTGGGCGGCCGGAGCATGGGCAGCGATGTCGAGGCACGGGGGGAGGTGGAGAGGAGGGGAATGGCACGGCAGCTCATAGTGGGAGTGGGGACGGCGTCGGAGCAGCTCCGCGACGGTGATGACAGCGGCCGGAGCACGGGCGGCATTGGCGAGCAGGCCCGGCAAGGGCTAGGGCATCGTCAGAGCAGCCTGGCGGCGTAAAGGGCGAGGGCATCAGCATCGGGGGAGAGAATGGGAGAGTGGGGGAATTTTTTAAGTGTTGGCTTATATACAAATGGCTTTAGTCTCGGTTGGTGGCTCGAACTAGGACGAAAGGCCCCCCTTTCGTCCCGGTTCGAGCCACCAACCAGGACTAAAGCTCCTTTTCAGCAGCCAGAAGGGCGGGAAGCAAAGGGCTTTAGTCCCGTTTGGTGGGTCCCTTTCGTCCCGGTTCGACCCACCAACTAGGACTAAAGCCCTTTCCTATTGCATCCGCAAGTTTAGTCCCACCTCGCTAGTTGAGAGGGGCTTGGAGTGGTTTATAAGCGTTGTTTCCACTACCCTCTTGAGCTCCTCTCAACTTTAGGTAGTACATGCCTATTTGACGCCCTGTTGGGCCTGCTTGCACTACGGGCCTGCTTCCTAGCCCATTTCTAGGGTTTCTAGTCGTATGCAGGCCGTGGTGGCAAGTAGGTGGGCCTTTTTATTTTTTGCATTTGTTATGTTTTTAATTTTTTATGTTATTTTTTGCATATCTTATTTTTAGTTGCATAAGTTTTCTTTTTTATTGATTCTTTTTAGTTGATTCCTTTTGTTATTAGTGTTTTATAAAAGCTTTTTAGTTTTCTATTAAAGTTTGTAACAAAAAATAATTTATGAAAATTCTTTGTACTATTAAAGTTTTTAACAAATAAATACTTTGATAATTTAGTTAATATTATTTTGTTTCTTTTTAGTTGATTCTTTTTTATATTGAAGAATATTATATTTAATTGATTCTTTTTAGTTTCATTCTTTTTGCTATTAGAGTTTTATAAAAGCTTTTTAGTTCATTATTTTTGCTATTAGAGTTATATAAAAGCTTTTTAATTCATTCTTTTTGCTATTAGAGTTTTATAAAAGCTTTTTAATTCATTCTTTTTTCTATTAGTTCATTCTTTGAGTTAAATGACCCTAGAAATAAAAAGCAGTACAAATGAACTCTGAAAAGGTTGAAAGTTGGTATGGTATCATCATTTCACCCACATAGAATGTGCTAAAAAGTTGAGAGGGTTACGGCAAAAACTGGATGCACTTTGTGTACAAAATGGACAATCTCTTTCGAAGTATCAGGGTTTCGGACGAAAACTCATCTGTTACAAAGGCATTTCATTTTTATAAATTATTTCAACTCTAGACTTTTTGTGCGTTCAACATGCACTATTCAAAGCCACATCATCAATTTTCAACCCTTTCTGACTTCATTTGCTATTTTTCATGCATTTACTGATTTTTTTAGCTAAATGACCCTGAAATTGAAGAGCAGTACAAATGAACTCTGAAAAGGTTGAAAGTTGGCATGGTATCATCATTTCACCCACGTAGCATGTGCTAAAAAGTTGAGAGGGTTATGGCAAAAACTGGATGCACTTCGTATACAAAATGGACAGTCTCTTTCGAAGTATCAGGGTCTCGGACGAAAACTCGTCTGTAGCAAAAGCCATTTCATTAATTGACATGTAACTGCAGTAATATTCTAGATAAAAGCCTCATCAGAATAGTTATGGAGAGAAAGTCTTCACTTTTTCTTCGCGTGTGTCCCTTGCTTATTGCACCATCACCATGGATAATCTTCACCATTTAACAGGGTGCTTGGGTCAGCCTTCACTTTCAAGGGAGCAATTTCATGAAAATTTTCATAATCTTCAAACATGCCTGTCTTGCCCTCCACTCCCACGGTGTCTCTTCCCTGAAAGAACTATGTGGCGCTTTGGCTCATCGTATGATGTATTCGCTTCCTTATCTTTTCTCTTTCTCGTTTTGGTAGACATGTCCTTCACATAGAAAACCTGCACCACATCATTGGCTAGGACGAATGGTTCATCTATGTACCCAAGATTGTTCAGATCCACTATTGTCATTCCGTACTATGGGTCTACCTGTACCCCTCCTCCTGACAGATTGACCCATTTGCACTGAAACAAAGGGACCTTAAAATCATGTCCATAGTCAAGTTCCCATATGTCCACTATGTAACCATAATATGTGTCCTTTCGCCTCTTGGTTGCTGCATCAAAGCGGACACCACTGTTTTGGTTGGTGCTCTTTTGATCTTGGGCGATCGTGTAAAATGTATTCCCATTTATCTCGTACCCTTTGTAAGTCAATACAGTCGAAGATGGTGTCCTGGCCAACGAGTACAACTCATCTCCAACAGTGGTGTTACCCATGAGATGTGTTTGCATCCAACTACCGAAAGTCCTGATGTGTTCACATGTAATCCAGTCATCACACTGCTCCGGGTGTTTGGAGCGCGGAATATTCTTGTGTTCATTGACATACGAGGTCACCAAGGTAGAATTTTGTAGAACTATCTAGTGTGCTTGAGCCCAAGAATCCCCGTCCCTACATATTATTGAGACTGCTCCTAGTGTGCCTTTTTCAGTCAGTCTCCCCTCATACCACGAATGAGGGACACCAATCGGCTTAATGCCAGGGATGAAGTCAACACAAAACCCAATGACCTCCTCTGTTTGTTGGCCCATGGAGATGCTTTATTCTGGCCTAGCACGGTTACGAACATATCTCTTTAAGACTCCCATGAACCTCTCAAAGTGGAACATATTGTGTAGAAATATATGACCCATAGTGGAAATTCGTCGACTAGATGAACTAGGACGTGCTTCATGACATTGAAGAAGGATGGTGGGAACACCAGCTCGAAACTGACAAGACATTGCACCAAATCATTCTTTAACCCTGGTAGGATTTCTAGATCGATTACCTTCTGAGAGATTGCATTGAGGAATGCACATAGCTTCACAATGGCGAATCGAATGTTTTCTGGTAGAAGCCCCCTCAATGCAACTGAAAGCATTTGCGTCATAATCACGCGGCAGTTAAGAGACTTTAGGTTCTAGAACTTTTTCTCTGGGATATTTTTTATTCCCTTTATATTGGACGAGAAGCCAGATGGGACCTTGATACTGAGCAGGCATTAAAAGGAGATTTCCTTCTCTTCTTTGGTAAGAGTGTAGCTCGCAGGACCTTGATAATGCTTTGGATGCATGTCATCTTTTTTGTGCACATGTTGTTGGTCCTCCCGTGTCTCTGGTGTATCTTTTGTCTTCCCATACACGCCCAAGAAGCCTAGCAGGTTCACACAAAGATTCTTCGTCACATGCATCACGTCGATTATAGAGCGGATCTCTAGGTCTTTCCAATAGGGTCGGTCCCAAAATATAGTTTTCTTCTTCCACATGGATGCGCGTCCCTCAGCACCATTTGGAACAGATTGTTGATACGTCTCCAACATATCTATAATTTTTTATTGCTCCATGCTATTATATTATCTGTTTTGGGTGTTTTATATGCATTAATATGCTATTTCATACTCCCTCCGTCCCAAAATAAGTGACTCAACTTTATACTAACTTTAGTACAGAGTTAGTGCAAAGTTGAGTCACTTATTTTGGGACGGAGGGAGTATTATTTTTGGGACTAGCCTATTAACCTAGAGCCCAATGCCAGTTTCTGTTTTTCCTTGTTTTATAGTTTCGTCGAAAATCAATACCAAACGGAGTCCAAACAAAGTCCAATCGGAGTCCAAACGGAATAAAACTTTTGCGATGATTTTTCTTGGACCAAAAGACATCCAGAGGATTTGGAGAGCAAGTCAGAGAAGCCACAAGGACGAAGGGCACGCCCAAGGGGGTAGGGCACCCCCACCCTTGTGGGCCCCTCGTGACTCCACCGACCAATTTCTTCCGCCTATATATTCCCATATATTCCAAAAACAACCAGGGGAGCCATGAAAACACTTTTCCACTGCCGCAACCTTCTATACCCGTGAGATCCCATCTAGGGGCCTTTTTCGGCGTCCTACCAGAGGGGGGTTCAATCATGGAGGGATTCTACATCAACATGTAACGCCCTCGATGCGGCTATATCTCCCACGTGTCAAAGCATGACTTAGAGGCATAACCACATTGAAAGCAATGTCACAAGTGAGGTAATCTTCGCAAACAACCCATGTAATACAATAAGGGAAAAGATACATAGTTGGCTTACAATCGCCACTTCACACAAATACATGAATAAAGCATTACATCATCTAAATACAATCAGGGCCCGACTACGGAGCCAAAATAAAAGAAGACTACCCCAAATGCTACACAGATCCCCGATCGACCCCAACAGGGCTCCACTACTGATCAACTAGAACGAAACAACATAAAGGACAAGATCTTCATCGAGCTCCTCCTAAGCTTGGTTGCGTCACCTGCTAACTGGTTTTGGAAGTATCTGTGAGTCACGGGGACTCAGCAATCTCACACCCTCACGATCACTATTTAAGCTTATAGGTAAGGCAAACGTATGAGGTGGAGCTGCAGCAAGCGACTAGCATATATGGTGGCTAACATACGCAAATGAGAGCGAGAAGAGAAGGCAAAGCACGTTCGAGAAAGTATGATCAAGAAGTGATCCTAAACAACCTACGTCAAGCATAACTCCAACACCGTGTTCACTTCTCGGACCCCGCAGAGAAGAGACCATCACGGTAACACACGCGGTTGATGTATTTTAATTAAGGTCAACTTTAGGTTTTCTACAACCGGACATTAACAAATTGCCATCTGCCCATAACCGCGGGCACGGCTTTCGAAAGTTCAAATCCCTGCAGGGGTGTCCCAACTTAGCCCATTAGAAGCTCTCACGGTCAACGAAGGATATTCCTTCTAGCGGGAAGACCCGATCAGACTCGGAATCCCAGTTACAAGACATCCTCGACAATGGTAAAACAAGTCCAGCAACACCGCCCGAATGTGCCGACAAATCCCGATAGGAGCTGCACATATCTCGTTCTCAGGGCACACTCAGATAGGTCAAGCTACGAGTAAAACCAACCCTCGAGTTGCCCCGAGGTGGCCCCGCAGGCTGCCCATTTTGGACCAACACTCAGAGGAGCACTGGCCTGGGGGGGTTAAAATAAAGATGACCCTTGAGTCTGTAGAACCCAAGGGAAAAAGAGGCTAGGTGGTGAATGGTGAAACCAATGTTGGGCATTGCTGGAGGAGTTTTATTCAAGGCGAACTGTCAAGGGGTTCCCATTATAACCCAACCGCGTAAGGAACGCAAAATCCGGGAACATAACACCGATATGACGGAAACTAGGGCGGCAAGAGTGGAACAAAACACCAGGCATAAGGCCGAGCCTTCCACCCTTTACCAAGTATATAGATGCATTAATTAAATAAGAGATATTGTGATATCCCAACAAAATGTCCATGTTCCAAACATGGAACAAGCTCCAATCTTCACCTGCAACTAAAAACGCTATAAGAGGGGCTGAGCAAAGCGGTAACATAGCCAAACAACGGTTTGCTAGGACATGGTGGGTTAGAGGCTTGGCTCAACAATATAGGAGGCATGATAAGCAAGTGGTAGGTATCGCAGCATAGGCATAGCAAAAGAGCGAGCATCTAGCAAGCAAAGATAGAAGTGATTTCGAGGGTATGGTCATCTTGCCTGAAATCCCGCAAGGAAGAAGAACGAGTCCATGAAGAAGATAAACGAGCGTAGTCGAACGGGTCCTCACAAACGTGACGTTATTGGAACCAACCCGAAAAAGCAACACCGGAAAGAAGCACACAACATAGTAAACAACTATCACATGATCATGGCATGATGCACAACAAGTATGATGCATGTCCGGTTTAATGATACATGGCATGGCAAAGTGCAACAAACAATACTACAAATTAAGTGGAGCTCAATATGCATCGGGATGCATATTGACGAAACACCACATCAATTATTTAGTTCTCTCTCGGTTAGGGTATTCAACAATATTAAATGTTGTTAAACATGGCAAGAGAAGAAGCAAAAGGAAATTATCTAACTAAACAAGTTTAAATGGGGCCGGAACAAACATCAATTCTGGCAAATCCCCATATGCATTAGTAAATTAATGCAACAACAAACTAAACATTTTAATTGTTGTTATCATGATGCGAATGACATGAACAAGTTTGTGCAATTTTTATTAAAAGTTGACAAGAGCATTTTGAAGTATTTGTCATCGTGGCGGAAACGAAAGGGGTGCCACGGCAATGATAACGAAAACGGTGCCACGGCAGCGTTCCGGTTCCGGTAACTCGATTGAGATACCGATGCAAAGGAGAAGTGTGCGGATGCGTGTAAAAGATGGTGGGGCGCTCCCAGATACCGGGTGTCCCATGAGTAGATGACATGGAAGCGAGAGACACTACAGACATGGTGCAGACAAAGGGTGCAACTCATACAACACGCAACATTCGTCCACGACGGTCGTCTCGACGTTATACCTTTGAAGCATGCGCTATCGGAGGGGTTTAAGTTCGATGCGGTGTAGGGGAAGTAGACGTTCTCGGGACGTTCGGTAGTGGAAGTAGGGGCTCACGCGACGGTAGTCGAAGTAGTCGTCCTATCGTTCATCAATGATCATTGGAGCGGTAGTGGAAGTAGAGGCTCACGGCGTCTTGTTGAAAAACACGGCGGCGGTAGTCGTACACAATCGTAGATGTTCAGGGTCGTCGGGGTACTTGTCGGTCGGGTCTTGACGGTCTCGTTTTTGCGACGATAGTTGTGCTAGTCGGCGGTAGTGAAACTTGACGGTCCGAGGGCTCCGGGCATCGTGGTACTTGTCGCAACACCGTGTAGTCGTACATTTGAAGAGGAACTTAGCCATCTGGAGGGTCACACTTGTCGTCGTGGAACTTGTCGGTCCATGAAGTCGATCTCCCGCGTCTTGTCGTACACGTATCGACGAGGTACTTAACGTTTCGGTATGCAGTCGTTCGAGCGTCCGTGTGGTCTTGCCGGTGGGGTACTTGTCGCTTGCGGTCCAACTCCGAGGTCATAGTCGTGTAGTCGAACTTGACGAAAAAAATGGGTCTCGCTGGGGACTTTGCATCCATTGGGAACTTGGTGGTACTTGGCGTTTCTCGGTCCTGCGATTCGTTGTGTAGCCAAACTCGAGGAGGTCCAAGGAGGCACCGGATGGAGGTGGAGGCTCCAGCTCAGGGAGGAGGTCGAGGCCGACAGGTACGGGCGCGAGGGCCGATCCGGGCGAAGGCACGCAGGATCCCGTCAGCGGCGTGGCCTTGAGACGACGCGCCATGGGGATTGGTTCCCTGGATGGCATCCGGCGGTGCTGGAAGAAAACATCAGCGGGGTTGCGAAGAGGCAAGGTGGAGGAGGAGCTGGCGGCGCTGCAGGCTCGCGGTGAGGAAGGAGGCACAGGCGTGCGGGCAGAGCTTGGCGGCGGGGCCAGCGCCAGGAGACGGGGCGACGTCAGGCGATAGGAGCAGTGGATCGGGCGACGTGGTCTGGCGACCCGGTGACGGGGCGCGCTGGCGAGGAAAGGAGCAGGCAGAGGGGGTCGGGCGCTCTCCCTGGCATCGATGTGTGGCGGCGGCACGGGAACGAGGGGGGAGGGATGGGGATCGGGAGGAGGTAAGGGATCGGGCACGGGGCTCTCATGGCGAGGAGTGAGGGAGAGAGCGAGCCTGCGAGGGAGAGAAGGGGATCGAGCACGGCCTCCTGGCTCGATGCGTGAGGCGTGCGTGTGGCAGCGGCGTGGGAGGACGAGAGGGATCGAGAGAACGAGGGAGTGGGTTCGGTCGACGTTAGGGTAGCGAGGAGATGGACCGGGCTGACCTTCATTGCAGATGGGCCTTAGAGGCCGGCCCAGGGAGAGGGAAGACTGCGCCTAGGGAGGTTTGGGCCTGCTGGGCTCTCTCTCTCTCTCTTAATCTCTCTTTTCAGCAAAAGAGATAGGCCAAAAAAATAATTAATAGAAGAGGCCATGGAGAAGAACAAAATTATGGAACATTTTGTATGGCTTTATGGAATATTTCCACCTTAACAAAAATAGTTCCGACAAGTTAGGAGAATTTAAATTCAAACTTATTTGACTTGAGCCAAAATAGTTTGAATGGAGGCTAGGCTAAAGGGGTGTACAAAAATGTTGAGGGTTTTTGGAGGACCCTCGATAAATGGAGAAAGAACTACTGCCAAGGTTTGGAGGTGAAACTTGAAGCAAAAGAACCCAAGGGATTTATATTGTGAGTGTGTTGTGGTTGATTCCTAAAGGATGGAATATTTATTTATACCTCCCTATACATATTGGGAGATATGTTATAAAGAGAATTTCACCATGTGAATATCCCTCGATTGAAATGGACCGAAGATCCATCCGATTTTATTTGGTTGAGTTTTAAAACATGTTGCAAGATGACATGAAGCAATGCACATGATGCAAAAATGAAAGCAACGAACCAAACAAATCACACGATGAATCACGGAAAACCCTCGAAGGAATCTGCAGCTCCGGTCTTGGGGCGTTACAACACTCCACCACTACGAGAGGATCTCGTCCCGAGATCTAGAATGGCACCAGAGGGAAAAGGAAGAGGAAGAGAAAAGGTAAAACTAAGTTGCTTCTTTGACAAACGAGTGGAACCAAAGAACCTTGAGAAGTTGAACAAATTGAAAGAAAGAATGTAATGGAGATGAACGAACTTGAAAACACTCCGTTAGAAAAGAGGAACAAGGAAGAACAACTTCGGGCAGCACTTCGATTGAAAAGAAAAGGAATTGAATAAGAACTTGGTAAGATGAGAAGATACTTGATGAAATCACAACACACTGCCTCCGGAACTATTGAATGAATGGAACAAGGGTTACGAAAAAATCTCAGACAGCACTCTGGTTGAAAAGAGATGCAAGGCTTGATAAGGCGAAAAGAACTTGAGCAAAACGGGCACAACACTCCGGTTAAATGGATAGGCATGAAAAGAACATGATCTTTGACAAAACGCGATGATGGGTGAAAAGAACAACATCGCAATGCGTCCGGAACTAAAGAATAGAAGTTGGATAATTGGAAAGAAAAGAGTTGAGAATAAAATGACATCTACTGCCACAATAGAATTTGAGAAGCATCCCTAGAAAGAAGTATGGAACGGAGTTGTTGTAAAATCAACAACGAAAAAAACAGCGGCTGCTTGTGGGCTTATGAAAACATCTCAAAAGTTAAGGTGAAATTCTGCCACTAACGAAAACAAGATTGGATTGATAAGAACTAGGAGACGAGAAACTATTTCACCGGGAGGCTAGATGAAGAACTTGGGTCATTTATAAGCACCATAATTAGCAACATTCCCAATGGAAGGCTTACGGTGAAATATAAACCAAGATACTCCAACGAAAAGAAAGATGGATTGAGAAGAGCTCATGCTCGAAGAAATTGATGGGTTTACCTATCTCATTTCTGACAACTTGTGAATCATGAAAAATGAAAGAAATTGTCAAAATGACATAACACCACATGAAGAGATAAAGTGGAAGGAATTGCACTCCGGATTGCAAGATGAAGAAATCTTGAGCTCCTCTAAAAAGAATCTTGATGAACACTTCGAGAAGGAAACTAAATCCTTGATGAACCATCATGTAGAACTCCATGAAGAACTCCGTTAAACAAAAGAATGATCAAACGGAAGGAAAGAGAAGTTGAAAACACAAAGTGAATCCTTGTACCGATTTAGATGGATCTCCGTGATAATTAGAGCTTGGTACTCCGAGAAAGAAAAGATGAACAAAAGAAAATCAAGAATTTGATGAGCCTCCAGAATAAAGAATTAAATTCACTCGATGAAACAAGAATGATAATTACATTATGCTTATCCTTCACCAATTGAATTGATGACAAGGAACGGATTTGGCATACTACTTATTCTCGTAGAAAGGATTAAGATAGATATTGCGCAAACTTGAGGCAGGTCTTCAACGAACCACCGGTAGAATTGAAAATGAATGAAGTAAAGATAAAGAAACACCGGGAAGAATTATAAAAAGAACGAAGATACTTGAGAGAATTTAGATACAAGTGAACAAAGAGATTCCGAGATGATTAGAGAACACTTGGATGAAGCACCGATAAGATTTAGAGAAAAAGAGCTGAAAGCTGAGAATGAATAATTCTGAGATGATGGACTCCGGATGATCAAACTGAAAAGACTCCTGAATTGCTCCGGATAGGTGAAAAGAAATCTCACAACCGAAGAGAATTATGAGAGGATGGCAACAAGCTAGAATCATGAATCTTTGAAGAGAATGGAGCAAGATTGAGAGAAAAATCTTCTTCGGTCTTCAATCCGAGAATGACGACGAGAAACACCACCAAATTGTTGAGGCACTCCAGAATGAATAATGGAAAGGTTGAGCCAACTATGAAAAGAATTTAACCGATCTTGGAGAAAGGCATTTGACTGATGATAACTCATTCTTATGTCAAACTTCGAAAAGAATTTGAGGATAACTCCGGAAAAATTAGAAGTGTCAGGTAAGATCCCGGAAAAAGACCTGTGGGTTAGGGCCCACTAAAAAAAACATCGTAGAACGATTCAAAAGGGAGAAAGCACCGGTTAAATAAAATGGCTTGAATGAGATAACAACCTTGGAATAGGTTTGAACGGATCTTGAAGGAAAAGACGAGCCTTCCGAGATATCTTCAGCACTCCGGAATAATTGAATAGCGAGAGGTGAATGAATATAAGGTGCACCGGCATGAGAAGGTATTTGAAATGAGGAAAAAGATATGATCAACACCAAAAGCTTGAATTGGTTCCACCGGAGAAGAAAACGAGTGAAGAGTGACGAACTTGAAGCTCTGTTAGAATATTCATGAGAATCACCGGATAAGGATATTGACGGAAAAGGAATGAAAAGGCCTCGCGTCAATAAGATGGATACTTGATTAAGAAATCTGAATCCTTGAAGAAAACAAGGGTGGGAGGGTGGGAAAAACAAAGTCAACTTGGAACGGATGAAGACAACACCGTTGAGAAGAACTAGTAATAGATCTTGCTGATATTGAAATGATCGGATCCACTTGAAGAGAAACACACCGGTTGAAAAGGATTGCCATGACAGTCTTGATTATCATGAAGGTTTGGTATTCACATCGGAGTATGAGAACACCGTTTAGAGAAGGTATGGAATCAACATTTGACTTCGAAGCAACTCGAATACCACAACTCAAAACAAACAAAGGATTGGCTTGCAGAATAAGCCGGAACAAACATATGATAGAGATTTCGTCTGAAGTTTTCGTGGCGGGGCCTACACGGGCTCGATCGTACAGCACCATCATGTACAAGGCAGTGCACATGACATACGAAGCGTCCCCGAGTCGGCATAGCCAAGGACTCTTTAAGACACAACGAGACCACTGTAAAACCAACCGTGGATAGGCGGACCACTAGACGTCGAACCCCAATTTCATATCATACATCTGTCGGAAAGATATCCAAAGAGCTACTTGAATTCCCACTTATAAACTCCCGAAATTTTCCGGTTATGCAATCAGGTGTTGGGGATACAGTGGAAGCATAATATCTCACCCAAAACTAACAAATCCTACATCCAGCTGTATCCATCCTTCAACACATAACCAAGAAACCTTCGGAAATCATTTACCTCAACCTTCGAAAAGCATCCGTTATACGAGTTATGGCAATACTCCCGAACTCCCACCCCAGTACTGGGTGGCGTCGAGGTTATCTCACCAACAACTGCATAAAAGAGATTTTCGATGTCGGCGAAACTAATCTCAGGTATTTTAGAACTGCAACGATAAAATTGTGATGACAACACCTCGGAGCTCAACTCCCTGGGACACTGCCACAACCCCTAAATGTCAAGAGGCACCAAGAACAATGTTCTCGTCACAAAACCATCGGAACAATTCCAAGATACGCGCGTGATCCTAAAAAAAATTAGTGAAATTTGAGAAGAGAAGAGTCAAAACTCTATGTCAGGATGCCTCACCAGAGCGACCAAGGGACTGAGGAGTAAAAAGAATTCCTAACTCTTTGATATATATAATCCTAAATGACTCAAAACATTTCTAGACTCAATAACGCCAGCGATTCGATCAAGCAGGGGGCTCCTAAGGTCGGGGAAGGCTCTGATACCAACTTGTAACGCCCTTGATGCGGCTATATCTCCCATGTGTCGAAGCACGACTTAAAGGCATAACCGCATTGAAAGCAATGTCGCAAGTGAGGTAATCTTCGCAAACAACCCATGTAATACAATAAGGGAAAAGATACATAGTTGGCTTACAATCGCCACTTCACACAAATACATGAATAAAGCATTACATCATCCAAATACAATCAGGGCCTGACTATGGAGCCAAAATAAAAGAAGACTACCCCAAATGCTACACAGATCCCCGATCGACCCCAACTGGGCTCCACTACTGATCAACTAGAACGAAACAATATAAAGGACAAGATCTTCATCGAGCTCCTCCTGAGCTTGGTTGCATCACCTTCTCGGTAACATCGGCACCTGCAAACTGGTTTTGGAAGTATCTGTGAGTCACAGGGACTTAGCAATCTCACACCCTCGCGATCAAGACTATTTAAGTTTATAGGTAAGGCAAAGGTATGAGGTGGAGCTGCAGCAAGCGACTAGCATATATGGTGGCTAACATACGCAAATGAGAGCGAGAAGAGAAGGCAAAGCACGTTCGAGAAAGTATGATCAAGAACTGATCCTAAACAACCTACGTCAAGCATAACTCCAACACCGTGTTCACTTCTCGGACCCCGCCGAGAAGAGACCATCACGGTAACACACGCGGTTGATGTATTTTAATTAAGGTCAACTTTAGGTTTTCTACAACCGGACATTAACAAATTGCCATCTGCCCATAACCGCGGGCACGGCTCTCGAAAGTTCAAATCCCTGCAGGGGTGTCCCAACTGAGCCCATCACAAGCTCTCACGGTCAACGAAGGATATTCCTTCTAGCGGGAAGACCCGATCAGACTCGGAATCCCGGTTACAAGACAGCCTCGACAATGGTAAAACAAGTCCAGCAACACCGCCCGAATGTGCCGACAAATCCCGATAGGAGCTGCACATATCTCGTTCTTAGGGCACACTCAGATAGGTCGAGCTACAAGTAAAACCAACCCTCGAGTTGCCCCGAGGTGGCCCCGCAGGCTGCCCATTTCGGACCAACACTCAGAGGAGCACTGGCCCGGGGGGGTTAAAATAAAGATGACCCTTGAGTCTGCAGAATGCAAGGGAAAAAGAGGCTAGGTGGCGAATGGTAAAACCAATGTTGGGCATTGCTGGAGGAGTTTTATTCAAGGCGAACTGTCAAGGGGTTCCCATTATAACCCAACCGCGTAAGGAACGCAAAATCCGGGAACATAACACCGATATGACGGAAACTAGGGCGGCAAGAGTGGAACAAAACACCAGGCATAAGGCCGAGCCTTCCACCCTTTACCAAGTATATAGATGCATTAATTAAATAAGAGATATTGTGATATCCCAACAAAATGTCCATGTTCCAAACATGGAACAAGCTCCAATCTTCACCTGCAACTAACAACGCTATAAGAGGGGCTGAGCAAAGCGGTAACATAGCCAAACAACGGTTTGCTAGGACAAGGTGGGTTAGAGGCTTGGCTCAACAATATAGGAGGCATGATAAGCAAGTGGTAGGTATCGCAGCATAGGCATAGCAAAAGAGCGAGCATCTAGCAAGCAAAGATAGAAGTGATTTCGAGGGTATGGTCATCTTGCTTGAAATCCCGCAAGGAAGAAGAATGAGTCCATGAAGAATACAAACGGGCGTAGTCGAACGGGTCCTCACAAACGCGACGTTATCGGAACCAACCCGAAGAAGAAACACCGGAAAGAAGCACACAACATAGTAAACAACTATCACACGATCATGGCATGATGCACAACAAGTATGATGCATGTCCGGTTTAATGATACATGGCATGGCAAAGTGCAACAAACAATACTACAAATTAAGTGGAGCTCAATATGCATCGGGATGCATATTGACGAAACACCACATCAATTATTTAGTTCTCTCTCGGTTAGGGTGCTCAACAATATTAAATGTTGTTAAACATGGCAAGAGAAGAAGCAAAAGGAAATTATCTAACTAAACAAGTTTAAATGGGGCCGGAACAAACAACAATTCCGGCAAATCCCCATATGCATTAGTAAATTAGTGCAACAACAAACTAAACATTTTAATTGTTGTTATCATGATGCGGATGACATAAACAAGTTTGTGCAATTTTTATTAAAAGTTGACAAGAGCATTTTGAAGCATTTGTCATCGTGGCGGAAACGAAAGGGGTGCCACGGCAACGATAACGAAAACGGTGCCACGGCAGCGTTCCGGTTCCGGTAACTCGATTGAGATACCGATGCAAAGGAGAAGTGTGCGGATGCGTGTAAAAGATGGTGGGGCGCTCCCGGATACCGGGTGTCCCATGAGTAGATGACATGGAAGCGAGAGACACTACAGACATGGTGCAGACAAAGGGTGCAACTCATACAACACGCAACATTTGTCCATAACGGTCGTCTCAACGTTATACCTTTGAAGCGTGCGCTATCGGAGGGGTTCAAGTTCGATGCGGTGTAGGGGAAGTAGATGTTCTCGGGACGTTCGGTAGTGGAAGTAGGGGCTCACGCGATGGTAGTCGAAGTAGTCATCCTATCGTTCGTTGGTGATCATCGGAGCGGTAGTGGAAGTAGAGGCTCACGACGTCTTGTTGAAAAACACGGCGATGGTAGTCGTAGACAATCGTAGATGTTCAGGGTCGTCGGGGTACTTGTCGGTTGGGTCTTGACGGTCTCGTTTTTGCGACGGTAGTTGTGCTAGTCGGCGGTAGTGAAACTTGACGGTTCGAGGGCTCCGGGCATCGTGGTACTTGTCGCAACACCGTGTAGTCATACATTTGAAGAGGAACTTGGCCATCCGATGGGTCACACATGTCGTCGTGGAACTTGTCGGTCCATGAAGTCGATCTCCCGCGTCTTGTCGTACACGTATCGACGAGGTACTTAACATTTCGGTCTGCAGTCGTTCGAGCGTCCGTGTGGTCTTGCCGGTGGGGTACTTGTCGCTTGCGGTCCAACTCTGAGGTCATAGTCGTGTAGTCGAACTTGACGAAAAAAAATGGGTCTCGCTGGGGACTTTGCATCCATCGGGAACTTGGTGGTACTTGGCGTTTCTCGGTCCTACGGCTCATGGTGTAGCCAAACTCGAGGAGGTCCAAGGAGGCACTGGATGGAGGTGGAGGCTCCAGCTCGGGGAGGAGGTCGAGGCCGACAGGTACGGGCGCGCGGGCTGATCCGGGCGAAGGCACGCAGGATCCCGTCAGCGGCGTGGCCTTGAGACGACGCGCCATGGGGATTGGTTCCCTGGATGGCATCCGGCGACGCTGGAAGAAAACATCAGCGGGGTTGCGAAGAGGCAAGGTGGAGGAGGAGCTGGCGGCGCTGCAGGCTCGCGGCGAGAAAGGAGGCACAGGCGTGCGGGCAGAGCTTGGCGGCGGGGCCAGCGCCAGGAGACGGGGCGACGTCAGGCGACAGGAGCAGTGGATCGGGCGACATGGTCCGGCGACCTGGTGACGGGGCGCGCTGGCGAGGAAAGGAGCAGGCAGAGGGGGTTGGGCGCTCTCCCTGGCATCGATGTGTGGCGGCGGCATGGGAACGAGGGGGGAGAGATGGGGATCGGGAGGAGGTAAGGGATCGGGCACGGGGCTCTCATGGCGAGGAGTGAGGGAGAGAGCGAGGCTGCGAGGGAGAGAAGGGGATCGAGCATGGCCTCCTGGCTCGATGCGTGAGGCATGCGTGTGGCGGTGGCGTGGGAGGACGAGAGGGATCGAGAGAACGAGGGAGTGGGTTCGGTCGACGTTAGGGTAGTGAGGAGATGGGCCGGGCTGACCTTCATTGCAGATGGGCCTTAGAGGCCGGCCCAGGGAGAGGGAAGACTGCGCCTAGGAAGGTTTGGGCCTGCTGGGCTCTCTCTCTCTTAATCTCTCTTTTCAGCAAAAGAGATAGGCCAAAAAAATAATTAATAGAAGAGGCCATGGAGAAGAACAAAATTATGGAACATTTTGTATGGCTTTATGGAATATTTCCACCTCAACAAAAATAGTTCTGACAAGTTAGGAGAATTTAAATTCAAACTTATTTGACTTGAGCCAAAATAGTTTGAATGGAGGCTAGGCTAAAGGGGTGTACAAAAATGTTGAGGGTTTTTGGAGGACCCTCGATAAATGGAGAAAGAACTACTGCCAAGGTTTGGAGGTGAAACTTGAAGCAAAAGAACCCAAGGGATTTATATTGTGAGTGTGTTGTGGTTGATTCCTAAAGGATGGAATATTTATTTATACCTCCCTATACATATTGGGAGATATGTTATAAAGAGAATTTCACCATGTGAATATCCCTCGATTTAAATGGACCGAAGATCCATCCGATTTTATTTGGTTGAGTTTTATAACATGTTGCAAGATGACATGAAGCAATGCACATGATGCAAAAATGAAAGCAACAAACCAAACAAATCACACGACGAATTGCGGAAAACCCTCGAAGGAATCTGCAGCTCCGGTCTTGGGGCGTTACACAACACCATTGCCCTTACGATGAAGTGTGAGTAGTTTACCACAGACCTACGGGTCCGTATCTAGCTAGTAGTTAGATGACTTCTTCTCTCTCTTTGATTCTCAGTGCCATGTTCTCCTCGATGTTCTTGGAGATCTATTCGATGTAATACTTTTTTGCGGTGTGTTTTCCGAGATCCGATGAATTGTGGATTTATGATCAGCTTATCTATGAATATTATTTGAATCTCCTCTGAATTCTTATATGCATGATTTGATATCGTTGTAAGTCTCTTCGAACTACAGATTTGGTTTGGCCAACTAGATTGGTTTTTCTTGCAATGGGAAAAGTGCTTACCTTTGGGTTCAATCTTGTGGTGTCCTTTCCCAGTGACAGTACGGGAAGCAAGGCACGTATTGTATTGTTGCCATCGAGGATAAAAAGATGGGGTTCACATCATATTGCTTGAGTTTATTCCTCTACATCATGTCATCTTACTTAATGTGTTACTCTTTTCTTCATGAACTTAATACTCTAGATGCAGGCAGGAGTTGATGGATGTGTGGAGTAATAGTAGTAGATGCAGGAAGGAGTCGGTCTACTTGATACGGACGTGATGCCTATATTCATGATAATTGCCTTAGATATCGTCATAACTTCGCGCTTTTTGCTCAGCAGTAATTTTTTCACCCACCATAATATTAACTATCTTGAGAGAAGCCTGTAGTGAAACCTATGGCCCCTAGGTCTATTTTCCATCATATAATCTTCTAGTTTCCATCATATGAGTTTCTGATTTACCAAAAATATTTACTTTACCGTTCATCTATCTCTATCAGATCTCACTTCTGCATGTAACCGTGAAGGGATTGACAACCCCATTATTGCGTTGGGTGCAAGTTGTTGATTGTTTGTGCAGGTATTCGGTGACTTGTTCGTTGTCTCCTACTGGATTGATACCTTGGTTCTCAAAAATGAGGGAAATACTTACTCTACTTTGCTGCATCAACCTTTCCTCTTCATGTGAAAAACCAACGCAAGCTCCAGAAGTAGCAGGAAGAATTTCTAGCACCATTGCCGAGGAGATCTATGCCAAGTCAAGACATACCAAGTACCCATCATAAACTCTCATCTCTTGCATTAAATTATTCGCCATTCACCTCTCATTTTCCTCTCCCCCACTTCTAAAATGATTTTTGAAAAGATTTGCCTTTTCTTCGCCCCTCTTCCGTCCGTCTTCTTCGCTTGGTTTTGGTGTGCTCGTGTGTTAGATCATTTATATCATGGCTAGTCCTCCCATTATCATGAGCACTCCTGATAATGAAGTCCTCAATTTCAAAAAAGGGAAGGAGAAAATTTAAAAGATGCTTGGTATAGAATTTGGAATGCTCAAAATAGATCTACTCGAAAGCAATCAACTGTCGTTCTTCTTCGCAGTTTTTATGTAGGCATTACTCCTTGGAATAGATATGTTCTACATACCATTACCAAAGGAAATTTCTATGGGAGCCATACTTTTGATTGTTATAATGCCATGATAGATTTGTTAAGCCCCCCACCTCTTTGGTTAATGGAACTGTTTTAACTTTGGAGCATGTGATGCAAAGATTTGATATTATTGAAAATTAAATTGCTACTATTGATTTGATTGAAAATTTGGATAAAAAGATTCATAATCATATTACTTAATATGGATCTAAAGTAGGAGTTACTTTAAAGAATCTTAGGGAAAAGGAATCCATGGTTAATGAGAAGATAGATCAAGATTCTTCTAGATTTGGCAAACTAGAAGATATTATTACCAACTTGGGTTCCTCTTTTTCCTCCATTAAAACTACTCAAAATCTTCCTCCAACCAAGATTGACAAGTTTACTTATGTTCCTAAGAATAAGGGTGAATCTTCTAGTAAAGACAACAAAGATCTCAAATCAATAAGTATTCACCCCAATTTTCTCGATATCATTAAGGAACCAATTGTCACGAATGAATTTCTTGATTTCTTGTCTAGGAGTTTGATTGTTGATAAAACAAAAAAAATCTCCTAAGAGTTATAAGTCATTAATTCAAGAATTGCATGCCAAAGACGGCAATACTTAGATCTATTCATGTTTTATGCCTAGCTAAGGGCGTTAAACAATAGCGCTTGTTGGGAGGCAACCCAATTTTTCTTTTTTTTGCTTTTTAGGTTCTGTTTTGAATTAAATAATTTATCTAGCCTCTGGTTAGATGTGGTTTTGTGTTTTAATTAGTGTTTGTGCCAAGTAAGACCTTTGGGATAGCTTACGGTGATAGTTGATTTGATCTTGCTGAAAAACAGAAACTTCTACGCCCAGGAGATTAATTTTAATTTTTAGGAAAAGCGCGATAAAATATTGATTCATGTTTAAGAAGAGTAATAAACAAATTGCTCAGGCTGTCATAATTTTTTGGAATTTTTGGACTTACAAAAGTATTCAAAATATCCATATTGCTACACACTATTTTGTTTTTGACAGATTCTATTTTCTATGTGTTGTTTGCTTATTTTGATGAATCTATGGCTAGTATCGGGGGCGTGAACCATGGAAAAGTTGGAATACAGTAGAAATTACACCAATATAAATAAGTAATGAGTTCACAATAGTACCAAAAGTGGGGATTTATTTTCTTATACTAACGGAGCTTATGAGATTTTCTATTGAGTTTTGTGTTGTGAAGTTTTCAAGTTTTGGGTAAGGATTTGATGGACTATGGAATAAGGAGTGGCAAGAGCCTAAGCTTGGGGGTTCCCAAGGCACCCCAAGGTAATATTCAAGGACAACCAAGAGCCTTAGCTTGGGGATGCCCCGGAAGGCATCCCCTCTTTCGTCCTCGTCTACCGGTAACTTTACTTGAGGCTATATTTTTATTCACCACATGATATGTGTTTTGCTTGGAGCGTCTTGTATGATTTGAGTCTTTTCTTTTTACTTTTCCACAATCATCCTTGCTGCACACACCTTTTGAGAGAGACACGCATGAATCGTGATTTATTAGAATACTCTATGTGCTTCACTTATATCTTTTGAGCTTGGCAATATTGCTCTAGTGCTTCACTTATATCTTTTTAGAGCACAGTGGTGGTTTTATTTTATAGAAATTGATGAACTCTCATGTTTCACTTATATTATTTTGAGAGTCTCTAAATAGCATGGTAATTTGATTTGGTTATAAATTTAGTCCTAATATGATAGGCATCCAAGAGGGATATAATAAAAACTTTCATATAAAGTGCATTGAATACTATGAGAAGTTTGATTCCTTATGATTGTTTTGAGATATGAAGATGGTGATATTAGGGTCATGCTAGTAAGTATTTGTGAATTTGAGAAATACTTGTGTTAAAGTTTGTGATTCCCGTAGCATGCATGTATGGTGAACCGTTATGTGATGAAGTCGGAGCATGATTTATTTATTGATTGTCTTCCTTATGAGTGGCGGTTGGGGATGAGTGATGGTCTTTTCCTACCAATCTATCCCCCTAGGAGCATGCGTGTAGTACTTCGTTTCGATAACTAATAGATTTTTGCAATAAGAATATGAGTTCTTTATGACTAATGTTGAGTCCATGGATTATACGCACTCTCACCCTTCCACCTTTGCTAGCCTCTCTAGTGTCGTGCAACTTTCGCGGGTACCATAAACCCACCATATACCTTACTCAAAACAGCCACCATACCTACCTATTTTGGCATTTCCATAGCCATTCCGAGATATATTGCCATGCAACTTCCATCTGTTCCGTTTATTATGACACGCTCCATCATTGTCATATTGCTTTGCATGATCATGTAGTTACATCGTATTTGTGGCAAAGCCACCGTTCATAATTATTTCATACATGTCACTTTCATTGCACATGCCCGTACACTGCAGGAGGAATTCATATAGAGCTGTATTTTGTTCTAAGTATCGAGTTGTAATTCTTGAGTTGTAAGTAAATAAAAGTGTGATGATCTTCATTATTAGAGCATTGTCCCACGTGAGGAAAGGATGATGGAGACTATGATTCCCCCACAAGTCGGGATGATTCTCCAGACGAAAAAAGAAGCCAAAAAAATGACAGAAGGCCCAAATAAAAAATGAGAGAAAAGACAGAAGGGGCAATGCTACTATCCTTTTACCACACTTGTGCTTCAAAGTAGCACCATGATCTTCATGATAGAGATTCTCCTATATTGTTACTTTCATATATACTAATGCGAATTTTTCATTATAGAACTTGGCTTGTATATTCCAATGATGGGCTTCCTCAAATTGCCCTAGGTCTTCGTGAGCAAGCAAGTTCGATGCACACCCACTTAGTTTCTTTTGAACTTTCATAAACGTATAGCTCTAGTGCATACGTTGCATGGCAATCCCTACTCATTCACATTGATATCTATTAATGGGCATCTCGATAGCCCATTGATACGCCTAGTTGATGTGATACTATCTCCTCCTTTTTGTCTTCTCCACAACCACCATCTATTCCACCTATAGTGCTATATCCATGGCTCACGCTCATGTATTGCATGAAAGTTGAAAAAGTTTGAAAACATCAAAAGTATGAAACAATTGCTTGGCTTGTCATCGGGGTTGTGCATGATTTAAATATTTTCTGTGATGAAGATAGAGTATAGCCAGACTATATGATTTTGTAGGAATAAGCTTTATTTGGCCATGTTATTTTGAGAAGACATAATTGCCTTGTAAGTATGCTTGAAGTATTATTGTTTTCATGTCAATATTAAACTTTTGTTTTGAATCATACGGATCTAAACATTCATGCCACAATAAAGAAATTACATGGATAAATATGTTAGGTAGCATTCCACATCAAAAAATCTATTTTTATCATTTACCTACTCGAGGACGAGCAGGAATTAAGCTTGGGGATCCATGATACGTCTCCGATGTATCTATAATTTTTTATTGTTCCATGCTATTATATTATCTGTTTTGGATGTTTTATATGCATTAATATGCTATTTTATATTATTTTTGGGACTAACCTATTAACCTAGAGCCCAGTGCCAATTTCTGTTTTTTCCTTGTTTTAGAGTTTTGTAGAAAAGGAATACCAAACGGAGTCCAAACGGAATAAAACTTTCGCGATGGTTTTCTTGGACTAAAAGACATCCAGAGAACTTGGAGTGCAAGTCAGAGAAGCCACAAAGCGGCCACAAGGACGAAGGGCGTGCCCAGGGGGTAGGGTGCGCCCCCCACCCTTGTGGGCCCCTATGACTCCACCGACCTATTTCTTCCACCTATATATTCCCATATGTCCCAAAAATAACCAGGGGAACCACGAAAACACTTTTCTACCGTCGCAACCTTCTGTACCCGTGAGATCCCATCTAGGGGCCTTTTCCGGCGTCCTGCCGGAGGGGGATTCGATCACGGAGGGCTTCTACATCAACACCATTGCCCTTTCGATGAAGCGTGAGTAGTTACCACAAACCTACGGGTCCATAGCTAGTAGCTAGGTGGCTTCTTCTCTCTCTTTGATTCTCAATACCATGTTCTCCTCGATGTTCTTGGAGATCTATTCGATGTAATACTTTTTTGCGCTGTATTTGCCGAGATCCGATGAATTGTGGATTTATGATTAGCTTACCTATGAATATTATTTGAATCTCCTCTGAATTCTTATATGCATGATTTCACTTCTTTGCAAGTCTCTTCGAGCTATCGATTTGGTTTAGCCAACTAGATTGGTTTTTCTTGCAATGGGGGAAGTGCTTAGCTTTGGGTTTAATCTTGCGGTGTCCTTTCCCAGTGACAGTAGGGGAAGCAAGGCAGGTATTGTATTGTTGCCATCGAGGTTAAAAAGATGGGGTTTACATCATATTGCTTGAGTTTATTCCTCTACATCATGTCATCTTACTTAATGTGTTACTCTGTTCTTCATGAACTTAATACTCTAGATGCAGGCAGGAGTTGGTCGATGTGTGGAGTAATAGTAGTAGATGCAGGCAGGAGTCGGTCTACTTGACATGGACGTGATGCCTATATTCATGATCATTGCCTTAGATATCGTCATAACTTTGTGCTTTTCAATTGCTCGGCAGTAATTTGTTCACCCACCGTAATATTCCTTATCTTGAGAGAAGCCTCTAGTGAAACCTATGGCCCCCGGGTCTATTTTCCATCTTATAATCTTCTGTTTCCATCATATTAGTTTCCTATTTACTTCCTTTGCAATCTTTTACTTTCCGATCTATAAACCAAAAATATTTACTTTACCTTTTATCTATCTCTAGCACATCTCACTTTTGCAAGTAACCGTGAAGGGATTGACAACCCCTTTATCGCGTTAGGAGCAAGTTGTTGATTGTTTGTGCAGGTATTTGGTGACTTGTTCGTTGTCTCCTTCTGGATTGATACCTTGGTTCTCAAAACTGAGCGAAATACTTACTCTACTTTGCTGCATCACCCTTTCCTCTTCAAGGGAAAAACCAACGCAAGCTCAAGAAGTAGCAATTGTCCGCCAGGACCCTTTCCAAAGATTACCTATAAATTCTTTACCATATCAAGTATGTGATCACCAGTACGGAGGGTGGGCTTCTTCCGGTGATTTGCCTCACCTTTGAAATACTTGCCTTTCTTTCGACATTGATGGTTGGTCGAAAGAAATCGACGATGTCCCAAGTACACAATTTTCCTGCATTTGTCCAAATATATACTTTCGGTATCATCTAAACAGTGTGTGCATGTGTGGTATCCCTTGTTTGTCTGTCCTGAAAGGTTACTGAGAGAAGGGCAATCATTAATGGTTACAAACAGCAACGCATGTAGGTCAAATTCCTCGTGTTTGTGCTCATCGATCCCACACACGTACACCTTTTCCATTCCACAGTTGTAAAAGTTCTTCAACTAATGGCCTTAGGTACACATCAATGTTGTTGCCAGGTTGCTTAGGGCCTTGGATGAGCACTGGCATCATAATGAACTTCTGCTTCATGCAGAACCAAGGAGGAAGGTTATAGATACATAGAGTCACGGGCCAGGTGCTATGATTGCTGCTCTGCTCCCCAAAAGGATTAATGCCATCTGCACTTAAACCAAACCTACGTTCCTTGCTTCATCTACAAAGTCCCCCAACCTTCTCTAGATTTTTCTCCACTGTGACACGTCAGCGGGTGCTCTCAACTTCCCATCTTTCTTACGGTCTTCTTTGTGCCATCACATCAACTTGGCATGCTCTTTGTTTCTGAACAGACGTTTCAACCGTGGTATTATAGGAGCATACCACATCACCTTGGTAGGAACCCTCTTCCTGGGGCCCTCGCCCTCAACATCACCAGGGTCATCTCATCTGATCTTATAATGCAATGCACCGCATATCGGGCATGCGTTCAAATCCCCGTACTCGTCATGGTAGAGGATGCAATCATTATGGCATGCATGTATCTTCTACACCTCCAATCCTTCGTACATACCGTCAGGAAATTCGTTATCCTTTGGAAGCTTCTTCTTCATTATTTTTAGTAGCTTCCCAAATCCATTGTCAGATACACCAATGTCTGCCTTCCATTGCAGCAATTCCGGTGTGGTACCAAGCTTTGTGTTGTCATCTTAGCAATTTGGGTACAACCCTTTTTTGTGATCCTCTAACATGCAATCGAACTTCAACTTCTCCCTTTCGCTTTGGCATTCTCTCTTTGCATCAACAATGACCCGGCGAAGATCATCATCGGGCACATCGTCTGGTTCCTCTTGATCTTCAACTCCCCTCGTTGCAGTATCACCATATTCAGGGGGATAGTTGTCATCATCCTCTTCTTCTTTGTTGTCTTCCATCATAACCCCTCTTTCTCTGTGCTTGGTCCAAACATTATAGTGTGGCATGAAACCCTTCTCGAGCATGTGGATGTGAAGGGTTTTTGAGTTACAGTAATCCTTCGTATTCCCACAGACAGGGCATGGACAATACATAAAACCATTCTATTTGTTTGCCTCGGCCACTTCGAGAAATTATGCATGCCATCAATGTACTCGGTGGTGCGTCTGTCATAGTACATCCATTGCCGGTTCATCTGAGTGCATTATATAATTAAGTGTATCAAAAACCATTACAAAACATCATGAATAGAGAAGTGACCAAATTAATACAAGTTCATCATCACATTAAAACCAAAGTACAGTAGTGATCAAATGTTATTACTGAAAAATAAATACATAAAGTTCAAGCATAGTTCTCATAGAACAACATATAGACCTCTAGAGCATATAATTAAAACATACATTTGAAACTAACATACAACTATGTAAAACATTTAAATGCAACAAGAAATGCGGTCATAATCGCAACTAAGGTAACAATTGATCCAACGGCATAATGATACCAAGCCTCATTATGAATGGCATATATTCTAATCTTTCTAATCTTCAAGCGCATTGCATCCATCTTGATCTTGTGATCATCGACGACATCTGCAACATGCAACTACAATTCCATCTTCTCCTCCTCTATTCTTTTCAATTTTTCTTGAAGTAATTGTTTTCTTTTTCAACTAAATTTAACCTCTCGACAAGAGGGTTGATTGGAATTTCCAGTTCACATACCTCCTAGATAAAAACATCTATGTCACGTTGGTCGGTGATACGTCTCCGTCGTATCTACTTTTCCAAACACTTTTGCCCTTGTTTTGGACTCTAACTTGCATGTTTTGAATGGAACTAACCCAGACTGATGCTGTTTTCAGCAGAATTTCCATGGTGTCTTTCCGTGTTGCGAGTTCGTCGAGTTCGTCCGTGAGATCTTAGCGAGTTAGGGCGTAGATCGATGGGAGGGAAAGACTTCGCGCGCACCCCAGTGTTTGAACCTTAAGGGTTTCCCGGAACCCCACATCCGACTGAGTTCATGTATTCACTATGTGTTAATACTTTGGTCCGGTACTCTATTAAAAGGAGGCCTTAATATCCCTTAGTTTCCACTAGGACCCCGCTGCCACGGGAGGGTAGGACAAAAGATGTCATGCAAGTTCTTTTCCATAAGCACGTATGACTATATTCGGAATACATGCCAACATTACATTGATGAACTGGAGCTAGTTCTGTGTCACCCTAGGTTATGATTGTTACATGATCGATCGCATCCGGCATAACTCTCTATCACCGATCCATTGCCTACGAGCTTTCCCTATATTGTTCTTTGCTTATTTATTTTTCCGTTGCTATTGTTATCATCACTATAAAACACCAAAAATATTACTTTTGCTACCGTTACCACTACTATCATATTACTTTGCTGCAGATATTAAGTTTCCAGGTGTGGTTGAATTGACAACTCAGCTGCTAATACTTGAGAATATTCTTTGGCTCCCCTTATGTCGAATCAATAAATTTGGGTTGAATACTCTACCCTCGAAAACTGTTGTGATCCCCTATACTTGTGTGTTATCAAGACTATTTTCTGGCGCCGTTGCCAGGGAGCATAGCTCTATTTTTTGAGTCACTTGGGATTTATATCTGCTTATCACTATGAAGAACTTGAAAGATCCAAGAACCAAGATTTATCCCTCAACTACGAGGGGAGGTAAGGAACTGCCATCTAGCTCTGCACTTGATTCAGCTTCTGTTTTGAGTAAGCTTGCGACACCTAAACCTGCTTCTGCTATTGATTCTGATATGTCGCATGTTATTGATGATGCCACTTCTGCTATGCATGATACATGTGATGAAACTACTTCTATGCTTGATACTACTATGCCACTTGGTGAATTTCTTGATGAACAACTTGCTAGGGCTAGAGAGAATGAAATTATTGAAACTGATAATATTGATGAAAGTGATGATGAAGACTCTCTCCCTAATAAATATGAATTGCATGTTGTTCCTGAGGGTTATGTTATGGATGAAGAAGCTACTAGAGCTATTTTAGCTTGCAATGATATATATGATCTAAAGAGGTTATTAGCTAAATGGAAGCAGCAATCCCTTAATGCTAGAATGAAACCTGACCCTGCTTTTGCTACTTCACATATATGTGTTACTGATAAGGATTATGAATTATCTGTTGATCCTAATATAATTACTTTGGTTGAATCTGATCCTTTTTATGGCTATGAATCTGAAACTGTTGTGGCACATCTTAATAAATTAAATGATATAGCCACCTTGTTCACTAATGATGAGAGAAGTCGCTCCTTTTATATCCTTAAAATATTTTCGTTCTCATTAAAGGGTGATGCTAAGATATGGTTTAATTCTCTTGATTCTGGTTGTGTGCGTAGTCCCCAGGATATGATTTATTACTTCTCTGCTAAATATTTCCCTGCTCATAAGAAACAAGCTGCCTTAAGGGATATATATAATTTTGTGCAAATTGAAGAAGAGAGTCTCCCACAAGCTTGGGGGAGGCTTCTCCAATTACTTAATGCTTTGCCTGATCATCCTCTTAAGAAAAATGGAATACTTGGTGTCGGGGATATACCCCGCGGTATGACCCTGCCGGAAGTATGACCGGAAGGACTTGGCGATTCACTGGTGACCCTCCCTTACTTGGCGACTCACTAAGTGACCCGCCCGGATTTCTCCACTCACTGATGACCCGGCCGAGCCAGGTGACTCATTGGTGACCCGGCCGGCAGAACAGAGGAGCAACAAGACCCGGTGGCCCAAGCAGACGGTTCATGGAAGGCCGGCTCGTATTATGGTGGGCTGCTTAAGAGGAAAGCATAAGGAATATTCCCGTACAAAGGAAGCAAGACTATGACTCCACTTGTAATAAAGTAATCCTAATCCTAATAGGACTAGTCATATAAACCGCCCCTTCAACATATATAAGGAGGGGCAGGGCACCCCAAGGGGGACAAGATTCACAAGTTCCACAAGTTGGGAAAGTTAGGTTTAGACAATAGCTCTCGAGAAAGAACACTCTTGTAACCGTGATCATCATCATCAATATCAATGAAGCAGGATGTAGGCTTTTACCTCCACCGTGAGGGGCCGAATTGTAACACCCTCGATGCGGCTATATCTCCTACGTGTCGAAGCATGACTTAG
The DNA here is from genome assembly GCF_003073215.2 of Triticum urartu. Lineage (NCBI taxonomy): Eukaryota > Viridiplantae > Streptophyta > Magnoliopsida > Poales > Poaceae > Triticum > Triticum urartu. Next base: position 301,313,914 of record NC_053027.1, read on the forward strand.
AGGCATAACCGCATTGAAAGCAATGTCGCAAGTAAGGTAATCTTCACAACAACCCATGTAAATAGATAATAGGGAAAAAAGGTACATAGTTGGCTTACACTCGCCACGTCACACAAATATATGAATAACATTACAATCATCCAATAGACTCATGGTCCGACTACATAACCAAAATAAAAGATCACCCCAACAAGCGACATGGTCCCCGATCGCCCCAACTGGGCACCACTACTGATCATCTGGGAAAGACACATAGTAACAGCGAGAGTCTTCATCGAACTCCCACTTGAGCTCAAGCGCATCATATGGAACGGTGAGGGGCCGAACCTGGGTAAAACATCGCGTCTCTCGTCCCGCTCAACCCCTCTCAAGCTACTACATAGATGCGTTGGCCTCGCGACTAAGTCCTGACACTAAGGACATCTGCCGTGACAATTCCACGACAGTTGGTGCCCACCGTGGGGCTCGCGCACGGTGGTGTTGAGTTCTTGGAGGGATCTCTCCCAAGGATCGAGAAGTTTGCAATTTTCCGGATAGCCGGTTTTGAAGGGTGCATCAACTTCAAGGTCATCAGTCCAGAAGGGAGATCTATGAGATTTAAGGTTCAAGAAAAAATAGGGTTACAACTTGTCTACCGTCCTTGTTCGACGATCTGTCAAAACCAACAGGAAAGTTATCCACATACGACTTCTCTTGGCGGGTTGTGCGTAACATCTAGCAATCAAACTTCAAATCACTACATCGCTAAGACCGTCAACTTCCGTTGGAATCTGGTCGGACACATTACAAGTCTCGGGAAATCAACTCATAGCTGCTAGTGTTTTTTCCTTCAATGTACAGCAATCCGAAGCCAGATCAAGGTTTGGAACGCCGCGTGCAAGAGGCCGAGATCGACACAGGTTATGTACGCGTACAAGTCGCCGAGACCGATTAGTTATTTCTGCCGATTCAACTCGTACAACAGGGTAAGGATAACTGCTTGACCTAGCACACGTGAGATCTTCAGACCAATCTAGTGCATGTATCTGAATCAAGTGCTCACGATGCCTCAACGATGGAAAAGTCAAAACCTGATGGATTCCAATGCCTCCTCCACGTGAAAAGCCCTCAACTAAACACTTCTTGCTAGAAAAGATCCAAGGAAATATAGCTGGTGTACACGCATGGAGAAAGGACAACCATCGTACCTGTGGACTGCCTCGCCTGTGAGGCGCCCCGCAAGAACCTCGCATCGAACCGCCGCTCCGAGTCGCTGGCCCTACACCTTGCCCTTGAGCGGCCACTGCCACATCTGCTATGAGCCTGCGAGTCACCCTGGTCGTTGAGTGGTCTCCACTGTGGTCGAGGCGTCCTACGTTGAGCCGCCCGTGGCCACGGCTGAGGAGCCGGATCCTCTAACATTGAGAAAGAAAGTCACGGTGCTACAGTGTTACCCTAGTGTAAAATGAAGAAGAAAAGTTAGGGACTGTTAGTAGGTATTTAGCAAATTGTTTACTGTTGATATTAACTGTAGATATAAATAATTTAAAATTAATTTTATTTCATCATCAATTTGCTTGTATGTAATTACTATAAATGAGCAGAGTAGATCATCAATTTGCAAATTAATTTAAAATGTTTTAGCCATAATCATATGGATAGAGAGAAGGAAAGTTAGGCTACTTTAGCTTCTCTAACTTTCCTTCTTAATGTTAGAGGATCCGGTTCCCACGGCTGAAGCTTTTGCCTCGGTTTCGTGCATGTCCACTAAGCCGCTCTCATCATTGTGTTTCACCAAGTCGTTGTTGCCGCTCCTTGTTGTTATCGGCGTCCACATCAGTGAGCCGCCGTTGTTGACCCGCGGGCGAGGCCCTAAGCCGCCCCACGTTGTGGTAAGAGCCGCCAGCACTGCTGCAGCTTTTATTTTGGAGCATGGGAGGTCGGGTCAAGTTTAAGGCAGCTGTTGGATTCTTTGGCCACAACTCCAGATTTGACATGTCATTGACTCCTCTCAGGGAGACCAAAACCAAGACATCAACTGGTACACCATTATCCAATATGACGTACAATGGCATTAGTACAAAGTGTTAGTCCAAAATTTATTTTTTACCATCAGATGCCACAGCCGCCGAGGCATATCACTAGTTGCAAAAAGTTGCTGCACAACAGAATACACCGATCTAAGCCGGATTGCTAGCGCGATAAAAAAAGGGGGGAGGGGGAAGACCCCAACTTGGGCGTGGATTCATCCATCAGGACATGACCCGGAAGATCGAGACGAACGTGGATTTCTATAGAATAACCGACCCGGAAACAGACTTCGCGAGTCGCCTGAGCCGCTGAGTCGCCTGCTTCTGCCGATGGGCCGCTTCGGCCACGCGGCCTTGCCTCACTTGGGGGCCATCAGCCGTATGCTTCTGTACTGCTCCACTTGCAAGCTTTTTTCCGCTGATGAACCGGTCGGGCGTCTCTGCCGCCGTACCGTGAGCCGGGTCACTTGCCTGACACCTGCAGTAAAACACCAGCTGTCTCGCCACAAAGACTAAAGGATCATCTGTCGTCTGGACGAAACAGGTGCTATTTACCTTATTGATTTTTAAGCACATATTAATTCATCCGAACAAAACTAATTTGCCCTGCTATATTTTATATGCAGGAGAATTATCTATTACAAAGTGGAATTACGCCACGGAGATGGAGGCATGCCAACATCATTCGGCATAGCTGGTCGTCCTTACTCAACGAATTCCCGCACCGGCTTAGAACGTCGTGGTTATCTCTCGCATCCACGTCGGCTTACATCGAGGAGGACAACTTGCTCGTCCGCACCAGGCTTACAATGTCGCGACTAACTCATCTATCTGCTCCCGCAGTCAGCTCGCCCGTGATTGGTTTTAGCTTCACCATAGTGAAGATCAACTCCGTGGTGGATAATTTCTGACTTAACATATCAGGTGAAATCCATCCAGTATAGTTTTTACATTATATATGGCTTTCTTTAAAAGAGCAATTACTCCGATTTGCAAGTTCTCCAATGCAGGACAAGTTATATCATTGAGCTATTGAAGGACTCATTCCGGTTTATCACTGTCAAATATGGAGAGTCTCAAGCCAACTCCTCGAGTAGTCTTAAGACTCGGGGGCTACAATGACATGACTCGAGAACTCCGGGTCATTGGAGGGAATGATAACCCGATTCCGAAGGACACCGCCATATTAATGAAAATTTAAAGGCCATCAGAAAATTGTCGGTTCAAATTAAAGATTCCGGTTTAAAATCCGGTTCAAGAGACATCTCTCTCCCGCAAAGCTTTGAAGCTCTCAAATCCGGTTCAAACATCCGGCGCAAGGTAAATTTATCTCTTGCAAAGCTTTTAAGCTCTCCTATCCGGTTCAAACATCTGGCTCAAGGACAATTTGTATCCCACAAAGTTTTGAAGCTTTCAAATCCAGTTTAAAGTTCCGGTTCAAAAAGAATTAATCTCTCGCAAGATTCGAGTTATCAGAGAACTTGCTGCCATGATGCATGGTTCAAACATGAGTATCCTGCCTTACGGCTTATCTTATTATGGTCACTTGGGGGCTTCCTGCTCATCGAGCATAGCTGTCGGTACCCTCTTGATCGGCGTGATGCCAAAATTTATTATGGTCACTTGGGGGCTTCCTGCTCATTGAGCATAGCTGTCGGTACCCTCTTAATCGGCATGATGCCAAAATTTATTATGGTCACTTGGGGGCTTCCTGCTCATCGAGCATAGCTGTCGGTACCCTCTTGATCGGCGCGATGCAAAAATTTATATGGTCACTTGGGGGCTTCCTGTTCAAACATAGGTCGTATTCGAACCAAAGAGAACATAGCTGTCGGTACCCTCTTGATCGGCGCAATGCCAAACTCACTAGGGGGCTTCTTGATCGTATTCGAATCATAGCTTAACCCCTTTTGGGTCCGACTTGGATCGTATTCGAATCAGGGTCGTTAAAAACCTCTCAAGGTCATTTGGGGGCTTCCTGCTCAAACATAGGTCGTATTCGAACCAAAGAGAACATAGCTGTCGGTACCCTCTTGATTGGCGCAACGCCAAAGCCACTGGGGGCTACGTGATCATATTCGAATCCTAGCTTAAACCCTTTGGAATGGTTTACTAATCGTATTCGAATCAGAAATCTCGATTTTTATTTGGTTTGAGTTTTTTTTGCAAACAATCCTTGTTTTTGTCTTGAGGCTTTTGTCCAGATCTAAGTATAAGTGTGGTTTAAATTTAACCTAGTTTGACTTTGGATGATAAGCCGCCATCATATGACAATCATCAAACATTTGGAAGTCTTGACTTCTATAGATTGGGTTATCACCCTTACTGCACAGGTATCCTAAACCGGCAGTACGATTTAATATCCCAGGAACCAGTTTTCCAAACCGGATTATATTATTCAAATCTTTAATAGCCAACATGGCTGGATTTTTATTATGATTATCAATAGCCAATATTATGATGGAGGTCTTCAAAGTCTCTTCAGTGCAATGGTTATTATTTTATTAATGGACATGATTTATTTTTACAATGGAGGGAATAGTCCCGAGTCGCTTCAGGCTTACGACCCGACACTTGGGGGCTACATTATTCAAATTGAGATTACATCAAATATGCAAGTCCCATGTCACTGCCAGCATGCACCATGGCACTTGGGGGCTAATGTAAAGTCATTTCTTGATTAACTTATTGAAGACCCATCACATTCTAAATGAGCCGGCCCTTGGGGGCTACCAATTGCTCCTGTCAACAATTCAAGGTACACAAGTTTTATTTCATTATATTGAAGTGTCCACTGGTCAATTGGTAAAGCACAAAGCTCTTAACCTTGTGGGCGTGGGTTCAAGCCCCATGATGGGGGTTACATCATATGATGTTCTTTTCAAAGAAGTATATATAAAGTCCGAGCACAATATTATCTTACTGAGCCGGACCTTGGGGGCTCCACGTTGTTGTTCAAGTCTATATGATCATATTTATAAAGTCCCTACTCATTATTGCATAATGACCCGGCCCTTGGGGGCTACACTAGTTGAAGTTTTTTTTGAGCATCAGGCAATTACAAGTCCCAGGTTGCTGCAAGCATGACAACCCGGCATTTGGGGGCTACATATATGGAGTATTCAGTCTTTACGAGTGATTAAGATGAACAACATTTTCAAAGTGGCGGTATTTATATTGAAGCAAGTCTTAAGTCATCCCTTTGTTTCTGCTCAAGACTTTGGGGCTACAAGTAATATGGATATAAGGGAGAAAAATCTTCAAATTCTCAGTTTTGAGTAAACCAGATTGACCCGGCGTCACCAATAACTATGACCCGGCGTCAGCAACAATTATGACCCGGTGTTATCAATATTTACAAACTGGATATTTTGCCAATGATAAACCGGCAAAATTCTACAAGCCGGCTGAAAGTCAGATGAGTATTTCAAGACCAATATTTTTTAAAGCCAGCGTTTTGGAAGCCGGTTCAAGTGGATTATTTCTTCCAATATTTCTCTACAAGAGGCCAATGTCAGCAAATTGACTCTAAAGCTAGCCTATTGGCCCGGATTTCTCAAAAGAAGTATCTGAATTTTTTACATTGACAAAGTCAAAACATATCTGCTAAGGGAGATTTGCTATAAGATCATGGACATGTAGATATCAACAAGGAAATGACAAGGACTTAACGATGATCAGGTGCCGGCTTACAAGAATTTTTTAACCCGGAGCACAACCTGTGAAATTTGTTCTTGTGTCTATTTTGTAGGATCAGTTTAACATGGATAAATCCAAATTAAACTGGGGGGCTATTGTCGGGGATATACCCCGCGGTATGACCCGGCCGGAAGTATGACCGGCCGGACTTGGCGATTCACTGGTGACCCGCCCTTACTTGGCGACTCACTAAGTGACCTGCCCGGATTTCTCCACTCACTGATGACCCGGCCGAGCCAGGTGACTCATTGGTGACTCGGCCGGCGGAACAGAGGAGCAACAAGACCCGGTGGCCCAAGTAGACGGTTCATGGAAGGCCGGCTCGTATTATGGTGGGCCGGCTTCAGAGGAAAGCATAAGGAATATTCCCTTACAAAGGAAGGAAGACTATGACTCCACTTGTAATAAAGTAATCCTAATCCTTATAGGACTAGTCATATAAACCACCCCTTCAACATATATAAGGAGGGGCAGGGCACCCCAAGGGGGACAAGATTCACAAGTTCCACAAGTTGGGCAAGTTAGGTTTAGACAATAGCTCTTGAGAAAGAACACTCTTGTAACCGTGATCATCATCATCAATATCAATGAAGCAGGATGTAGGCTTTTACCTCCACCGTGAGGGGCCGAATTGTAACACCCTCGATGCGGCTATATCTCCTACGTGTCAAAGCATGACTTAGAGGCATAACCGCATTGAAAGCAATGTCGCAAGTAAGGTAATCTTCACAACAACCCATGTAAATAGATAATACGGAAAAAAGGTACATAGTTGGCTTACACTCGCCATGTCACACAAATACATGAATAACATTACAATCATCCAATACACTCATGGTCCGACTACGGTACCAAAATAAAAGATCACCCCAACAAGCGACATGGTCCCCGATCGCCCCAACTGGGCACCACTACTGATCATCTGGGAAAGACACATAGTAACAGCGAGAGTCTTCATCGAACTCCCACTTGAGCTCAAGCGCATCATATGGAACGGTATCATCGGTCCCTGCATCTGGTTTGGAAGTAATTTGTGAGTCACGGGGACTCAGCAATCTCGCACCCTCGCGATCAAGACTATTTAAGCTTATAGGTAAGGCAAGGTAATATGTGGAGCTGCAGCAAGCGACTAGCATATATGGTGGCTATCCTGTTTGCAAAAGAGAGCGAGAAGAGAAGGCAAAGCACGAACGAAGAACTATGATCAAGAAGTGATCCTATAGCAACCTACGTCAAGCATTACTCCAACACCGTGTTCACTTCCCGGACTCCGCTGAGAAGAGACCATCACGGTTACACACGTGGTTGATTCATTTTAATTAAGTTAAGGTTCAAGTTATCTACAACCGGACATCAACAAATTCCCATCTGCCCATAACCGCGGGCACGGCTTTCAAAAGTTCAATCCCTGCAGGGGAGTCCCAACTTAGCCCATGACAAGCTCTCACAGTCAACAAAGGAATAGACCTCCTCCCAAGACGTTCCGATCAGACTCGGTATCCCGGTTCTACAAGACATCCTCGACAATGGTAAAACAAGTCCAGCAACACCGCCCGAATGTGCCAACAAATCCCGATAGGAGCTGCACATATCTCGTTCTCAGGGCACACTCAGATGAGACATCCTACGAGTAAAACCAACCCTCAAGTTGCCCCGAGGTGTCCCCGCAGTCTACTCGGTCGGACCAACACTCAAAGGAGCACTGGCCCAATGGGGGTTTAAATAAAGATGACCCTTGAGTCCGCGAAACCCAAGGGAAAAAAGGCTAGGTGGCGAATGGTAAAACCAATGTTGGGCATTGCTGGAAGAGTTTTATTCAAGGCAAACTGTCAAGGGGTTCCCATTATAACCCAACCACGTAAGGAACGCAAAATCCGGGAACATAACACCGATATGACGGAAACTAGCGCGGCAAGAGTGGAAAAAAACACTAGGCAAAAGGCCGAGCCTTCCACCCTTTACCAAGTATATAGATGCATTAATATAACAAGATAATATAGTGATATCCCAACAACAAACAATGTTCCAACAAGGAACGATCTCCAATCTTCACCTGCAACTAGCAACGCTATAAGAGGGGCTGAGCAAAGCGGTAACATAGCCAATCAACGGTTTGCTAGGACATGGTGGGTTAGAGGTTTGACATGGCAATTTGGGAGGCATGATAAGCAAGTGGTAGGCATCGTAGCATAGGCATAGCAAAAGAGCGAGCATCTAGCAAGCAAAGATAGAAGTGATTTCGAGGGTATGATCATCTTGCCTGCAAAGTTGTCAGAGTTGACTTGATCCTTGTAAGCAAACTCAACGGGCTCCTCGTTAGCGAACTCGTCTCCCGGCTCTACCCAAACAAGACAAACAAGCAAAAGGAACACAATCAACCACGTGCAATGCTCGAACAACATGATGCAAACATGGTATGCTATGCGGGATGCGATATGTGATGCATATGCAAGATTTGATAAGGAACGATTGAACCTGGCCTCAACTTGGAAATCCAAGAGTGCCACTAGAAAGGTGAGGTGATTTCGGTTGAAATCGATATAAAGATCACCGGAGTCGGATGCACGGTTTGGAAATGGCAAGCAAAACAAATATGGCACCGGTCTGCGATAATCAGCAAGTAGCCATCTAAATGCATCAAGATAAATATGCTACAGCACTCAAACATGACAAAAAAATACATGGCAGGGATCCAATCATGATGCTTGACAAAAGATAAACACTGAGCTATGGCCAATTCATCCATTAACAGGTTCAAACAAGCATGGCAAAATTGCAAATGATAACAGGTTTCAGACTTAGTGAAATTAACACAAGTCTGGAATTTAACAACAGGTAGCACATTTTAGAGCATGAAAACTACATGATACAGGAATTTAACATGGCAAATCAAGGCATGGCATGAAGCTACTCAAAGCACTTAACAAAAGTCCCTTAGTGACCTTGAGCCAAAAGGGATCAGAAAATATAATTGCAAGCATGTGAACATGGCAAAAACATAAACAGATTACAGACTTAGTGAAAAACTGGAGCATGCAAAACTGTAAACGAGTAGGCATGTTTACAAGCTCGATGCACTCACTGTAGAGCATGGCATGACAAACTAAGCATACACCCATCAAGAATACATATCATAGAAGTAGACATGGCAAGAACAACAACATAGCATGCACGGATCACTAGCAACATGCTCGGCAAAATCGCTAACAAGTCAACAATCTGCCAGGATTCACGAAATGGCAAAAGTAGAGCTCGATTGACTCAAGCTAGGGTGCTCCATAAATGCAAACGAAGACATGGATGGATAGAGCACCACAATTTTAACAAAACATCCTTACTGATCATCCCCAAAAGAGGCAAGGATCACTAGGAAACAACATGAACATATGGCATAATGACAAAATCAGGACAAGGACTTAGAGAAATTCTAAGTCCCTGAAATCAGCATTACCAACGCACTACTTTGCAAGCTTGTGCTAGTCACCACACAAATCACAAAAATACATGGTAAGAACCTTTGTAAAGATGGCATGGCATATAGCAAAACTCATTTAGAGCTCAGGAGCATATCATGCACACATTAATCATGGCAAAATGACAAATATCTATTTGAAGAAACAGATCTGGCAATTTTATCATATAGCCCTCTTCCAATAGCATTTCAGGCATCAAGATGAGATTAAATGAAAATGATGCAATGAGATGAAATGATGTACTCTCTGAGACGAATGTTTTGATATGCTACACACGCAAACCGGAGCTACGGATGCGGAGTTATGATATGATGAAAATTGCAAAAAAAATAATTGAGCGGGAGGGAAAGTCAACCCCGGATCTAGGGTCTACTGTAGCTCCCGATCCGGATCTGGCGAAGATACTGTAGCAGCTCGAGATAGAGGTCGCCGGAGTCAATGGCCGCGGTGGCCGGCGTCGTCGAAGCTCGCCGGCTCGAGGGCTCTCGCCGGAGGGAGCCGGACTGGCCGGAGGCGGCGAAGACGCGGCGAGGCGTGGCCGGGCGGTGAGGTGGCGAGGACGGGGCGGCGAGGCGCGAGGCGGCGGGGTCGTCTCTGGCGACAAGGCGGCGAGGCAGCGAGGCGGCGCCGGCGCGGTGGAGGCGGAACGACGGCTGGCGACAAGGGAGACCGGGCGGCGTGGCGAGGAAGGCGACTCGGGCGGCGACGCGTGAAGACCCGGGCCGCGGGGGCTCTCCTCGGGCCCGGCGGGCCGCGGGCGGCGGTGGGTGGCGGGAGGCCACGTGGCAGGCGGCGATTGGTGGCGGCGGGATGTCCGGTGGCCTGCGGACATGTCCGGCGCGGCGCGAGGAGGTTTCTAGGGTTAGGAGGGAGAGGAGACCCGGGATTTTCAGAGGGGAGGCTATTTATAAAGGTAGGAGGAGCTAGGAAGCTCAGAATGAGGTACGGTTTTTGGCCACGCGATCTTGATCGAACGCTCTAGATGATGGGAGAGGTTTAGGTGGGTTTTGGGCCAAAATGGAAGGGTGTTGGGCTGCAACACACACAAGGCCTTTTCGGTCCCTCGGTTAACCGTTGGAGTATCAAACGAAGTCCAAATGGCACGAAACTTGACAGGCGGTCTACCGGTAGTAAACCAAGGCTGCATGACAAGTCTCGGTCCAATCCAGAAATGTTTAACCCCCACACACGAAAATAGGTAGAAAGGGGCACCAGAGGAGATTGGAGCGCCGGAATGCAAAACGGACAACGGGGAAAATGCTCGGATGCATGAGACGAACACGTATGCAAATGCAATGCACATGATGACATGATATGAGATGCATGACAAAGGCAACAACACACGAAGACAAAAACCCGAACCCGAGGAAAATAAAATAACTTAGCGCCGGAAACGGCAAGAGTTGGGATACATATAAGGTAAATTACATCCGGAGTGTTACACGAACCTGGGTAAAACATCGCGTCTCTCGTCCCGCTCAACCCCTCTCAAGCTACTACATAGATGCGTTGGCCTCGCGACTAAGTCCTGACACTAAGGACATCTATCGTGACAATTCCACGACAGTTGGTATCTTTTATAATGGACTAACTGATGCTTCCATAGATTACCTGGATATTTGTGCTGGTTCTGATTTCAGGGAAAGAACACCGGATGAAGCTGAAATTCTATTGAATAATATGTTGACAAATGAAAATAATTGGACACTTCCTAAGCCAACTCCTGATCCTATTCCTAAACCAACTCCGAAGAAGAGAGGTGTTGTATTTCTCAGTCCGGAAGATATTCAAGAGGCAAAGCAATCCATGAACAAAAAGGGTATTAAAGCTGAAGATGTTAAGAATTTACCTCCTATTGAAGAAATACATGGTCTTAATTTACCGCCTGTCGAAGAAATGCATAATTTTAATCCATCTCCTATTGAAGAAATACATGGTCTTGATAACCCAACACAGGTAGTAAAGGTAAATTCTCTCTATATGTCAAATTCTTTTAACCGTTGGCTCAACCTTTCTATTCGTCATCTTGGGGTATCTCAACAATTAATGGTGGTGTTTTCTCGTTGTCATTCTCGGATTTTGAAGACTGAAGAAGAGTTTCTCTTAAATCATATAAGTTCTCGTGAAGACTCGTGATTCTAGCTTGATGCCATCCTCTCATAATTGTTTTCGATTGTGAGAATTCTTTTCACCCATCTGGAGCAATTCAAGAGTCTTTTCATTTTGTTTCTCCAAAGCCCATCATTTTAGAATTATTCATTCTCAGCTTTTAGCTATTGTTCTCTAAATCTTACCGGTGCATCGCTCAAGTATTCTCTAATCAGTTCATGATCTCTTCGTTCTCTTGTATCTAAAATCTCTCATGTTTCTTCATTCATTTGCTAATTCTTACCGGTGATTCATCCCTTTATTCGTTCATTTTCAATTCTTACGGTGGTTCGTCCAAGAGTTCTCTTCCTTGGTTATTGTATCATTCCATTCTTTCTTTCTTTCCAATCCTACCACGATTCGTTGAAGACTTTCTCAAGTTGACGCTATGTCTATCTTAATCCTTCTACAAGAATAAGTAGTATGCCAAATCCATTGCTCGTCATCAATTTAATTGGTGAAGGATAAACATACAATTAATCTTATTCTTGTTTCCTTGAGGTGATTCAATTTTTCTCTTTCGGAGTTCGTTCATGATATCAATTTGTCGGTGCTAAGTTGTTCATCTTTTGTTTCCGGAGCTCCAAGCTATTTCAATGATATCATTTCGAAGCTCCATCTAAATCATTGCAAGGCTTCACCTTGTTCTTTCAACTTCTCTTTCTTTCGATCATCCTTTTATTACCGGAGTTCTTTATGGAGGCTCTACATGATGGTTCGTAAAGGATTTAATTCCTTCTCAAAGTGTTGATCGAGATTCTTTTCAAAGGAGCTCAACTATTCTACATCTTGCATTCCGAAGTGAAATTCTTTCTATCTTATCTTTTTCAGGTGGTGTTATGTCTTTCTTGACATTTTCCCTTCATGTTTCATGATTCAAAAGTTGTCAGGAATGAGATATTTAAACCCATTATTTTCTTCCTTGGAGTTATCTTGGTATAGATTTCACCTAAAGCCTTCCATTGGGAATGTTGCCATTATGGTGCTTGTCTATGATCCAATTTCCGCTTCTCATCTCGGTGAAAGAGTTTCCATCTCCTGGTTGATATCAATCCAATCTATTGTTTTGTTTGTTGTGGAATTTAACCTCAAGATATCGACGTGTTTTCCATAAGCCCACAACAAGCTTACTCTTTTCGTTGTTGGTTTTCTAACAACTCCGTTCGACCCATCGCCTAAGGATGCCTTTGCAAGCTCATTTGAGGTAAAAGATGTTGTTGTCTCCTCCATTCTTTTAATTCCTTTCTTACATTTGTTCCGGAAGCATTGTGTTGTTGCTCTCTTCAACCCATCATCTTGTTTTGTCAAGATCATGTTTAATTCCTTCCATTTACAGTCGGAGTGCTACCCAAATTATATCATTCTTATTCCTTTTCCAACCGGAGTGTTATCATAATTGATCTTTATCGTTCCTTGTACATTTCGTTGCTACCAGAGTGCTTGCATGTACTTCTTGTACATTGTAACACTTTTCTTATGTCTTTCAACCTACAAGGTTCTAGTAAGGTTCCTTGTTTCTCTTATCTAACGGAGTGTTTTCAACTTTGTGCATCTTCGTTGTATTCTTTCTTTCAAGTCGTTCAACCTCTCAAGACTCTTTGGTTTCACTCGTTTGTCAAAGAAGCAACTTAGTTTTACCTCTTCTCTTCCTCTTCTGTTTCTCTCCGGTGCCATCCTAGATCTCGGGACGAGATCCTCTCGTAGTGGTGGAGTGTTGTGACGCCCCAAGACCGGCACTCCAGGTGCCTTCCTTGTTTTTCGAGATTCGTCGTGTGATTTGTTTGGTTCATTGCATTCATCTTTGCATCATGTCATCATGCCATCTTTTTCTCAAAGCTAACTAAAACTCACTTAAATAAATTGTATGGGTCTTCGATCCATTTAAATCAAGGGAACTCACATGGTGGTTTCTCTTTAAAACATACCCTCTAAATATTTAGGGAGCTATTATAAAGTATTCCATTAATTTGGAATTATCCGCAACCCACTTGCATGTTAAATCCTTGACTTTTCCTTCTTCCAGTTTTCGACTCTCAAACTTTGTCGATAATTATTTTATCCCTTATCCAAGCCCCACCAAAAATCCGAACATTTTTTGCCATAGCAAACCTAGAAATTCAAAACTATTTGAATTATATTCAAATGAATTTGAATTTAACTCATGCTATCTTGTCACTTCTATTTTTTCTGTGAACATGCTCATTTTTGGGAGCTCAAGAAAATTATCCGCTGCCCAAGTTCCTTCCCTAATCTTTCTTTTCTCTCTTTTCTTTCTTTTTTTCTGCTAGAGGAAATAAGATAATTAAGAGGGGGAGGGATTCCAGCACAGCCCAACCGGCCCATTGGCACCAAAGCCCACCTAAACCCTCGACCCACCTAACCCTAACCATATTCTCGATCCCCAACTTCCCCTTGCCTCCTCCTAGTGCCATCACCAGCGAACCCTTCGCCCGAACCCCCATCTTCTTGATCCCCAGCGCCGCCATCTCTCCCTCGTCGTCTCCCTCTCATCCCTCCCTTGCAGCCTGCGCGCACCTCCACCCCGCATCCGTCCCCGCCAAGCAGGCCACCGCCCTGCGCATGCGACCTCGCCGGCCTCTCCTGCCCTGCGGCCGTTCCGCCCGTCGGCCTGCGACCGCCGCTGCCGCGCTCCATAGGACCCCGACGTGACCGAGCCTTCCCCCGGCGCGCCCCTTCTCCTCCTCCACCTGGAGCCTGCAGAGCCGCGCGCCCCTGCCATCCCCACGCCTGTCGCCTCCCTCTGATTCTACCCTGCCTCAGCACCGCCGTCCGCCATGGCCGCACCCAGCCGAGCTCGAAGCTCCCGCCGTTGCACCTCATGGCCAGGGCCGCTCCCCTTCCTCTGCTGCTCCCGACCGCACCGTCACCCAAGTCCATCAGAGGACCTTCGCTACCACCATGGAGGCCTAAGCCGCCGACCTCGTCGGGCCTCCACCTCCATCTCGCGCCCGTAGCCATGCTCTGGATCAAGAGGAGCTCGATCCCGAGCGCTTCTGCCCGTCGATGCCATCCCTGAGCCCCGGCGCCGCCTTTGCTCCATTGCACGCCCATGGCATCCTCGTCGCTCAAGCCTTTCCCCACACCATGCTGCCTTCGGTTGCTATTGGTTTGTTTGGCCGTCATGGACATGTTGCTGCGGACGCCAAGTACGACTACACCATGGCGATACATGAACAACTACACGGCTACGACAAGTGTACCTCTACATCCTGGAATCGCTAAGTACCACACCGAAATGCAAGTACAACAAGGAACCTTGAATGACTTGGATGCAACAAGTTCCTCTCCGACACGTGTACGACTACCGTCGCCGAAGACCTATGAACCAAAAACTTCAAGTTCGACTACCGTCGCTAGGACGAGACTGGCAAGTCCGAAGACCCAAGTACCATGACGCCAAGTACCCCTACGTGTGAAGACGCCAAGACCGTTTCGGGATTCACCAAGTACCGCTACCGATGACTCGAACATCTACGAAAACGTGTACCACTACTATCGCCGAGATCGAGAGAACCTCTACCGACGACCTCGGAACATGTACGATGACCGTTGTTGAAGACTCGTACCTCTACTGCTTCTCGAACATGAACGACTACCTCCACTACAAACGCCCCGAGAACGTCTACTTCCTCTACCTCACCGAACCCAAACCATCCCGTTTGCACGCTTCGAGGGTATAACCCCGACGCGACGTTGGTGAACGAATGCTTGCGATGCTTGAGATGAACTCCGTGTTTGCACCATGCTCGTTTGTTCATGCACATCCCCGTTTGCCATGCCGTCGACCCGTGGGAACCCGGTTACCGAGATCACCCCACCATCTCTTGCACGTTCCGCTCATCTCTCATTTGATCGTTTGCACCGGTATCTCCGTGAGCTACCGGAACTGATATGGTGTCGTGGCATCATTTTCGGATTCATCGCCGTGGCACCCTTTCGTTTCCGCCACGATGTCAAATGCTTCATAACATGCTCATCTCAACATTTTCATAAAATTGCATAAACTTGAACATGACATCCGCATCATGTTAACAACACCAAGAATGGTTTAAATTGTTGTTTGCATTATTTTTGCTAATTGCATATGGGGATTTACCGGATTTGTTGTTTGTTATATCCGGCCCCATTTAAGTTGTTTAGATAGTATAGTTTCGTTATGCTCCACCTCTTGCCATGTTAACCAACATTTAATATTGTTGAGTACCTAACCGGGAGTGAACTAAATAATTGATGTGGTGTTCCGTCAATATGCAACTCGTTGCATATTGGGCTCCACTTAACTTTTAGTTTTGTTTGTGCACTTTGCCAAGCCATGCTTAATTAAATCGGACATGCATCATACTTGGTTGTGCATCATGTTTATGTGTTGGTTGTTTACTATGTTGTTCGCTTCTTTCCGGTGTTGCTTCTTCGGGTTAGTTCCGATAACGTCGCGTTTGTGAGGATTCGTTTGACTACGTCCGTTTGTCTTCTTCATGGACTCGTTCTTCTTCCTTGCGGGATCTCAGGCAAGATGACCATACCCTCGAAATCACTTCTATCTTTGCTTGCTAGTTGCTCGCTCTTTTGCTATGCCACGATACCTACCACTTGCTATATCATGCCTCCCATATTGCCATGTCAAGCCTCTAACCAACCTTTTCTAGCAAACCATTGTTTGGCTATGTTATCGTGTTGCTCAGCCCCTCTTATAGTGTTGCTAGTTGCAGGTGAAGATGGAGTTTGTTCCATGTTGGAACATGGCTATTTGTTGGGATACCATTATTATATCTTATTTATATTAATGCATCTATATACTTGGTAAAGGGTGGAAGGCTTGGCCTTATGCCTGGTGTTTTGTTCCACTCTTGCCGCCCTAGTTTCCGTCATACTGGTGTTATGTTCCTTGATTTTGCGTTCCTTACACGGATGGGTGTTATGGGGACCCCTTGACAGTTTGCTTTGAATAAAACTCCTCCAGCAAGGCCCAACATTGGTTTTACATTTGCCTCACCTAGCCTTTTTTCCTTTGGGTTTTCGGAGCCTGAGGGTCATCTTTATTTTAACCTCCCCCCCGGGCCAGTGCTTCTCTAAGTGTTGGTCCAACCTGAGCGATGTCTGGTGCCCCCTGGGCAACCAGGGTCTATGCCAACCCGCTGTCTTGCTCATCCGGTGTGCCCTGAGAACGAGATATGTGCAGCTCCTATCGGGATTTGTCGGCACATTCGGGTGGCTTTGCTGATCTTGTTTTACCATTGTCGAAATGTCTTGTAACCGGGATTCTGAGTCTGATCGGGTCTTCCTGGGAGAAGGAATATCCTTCGTTGACCGTGAGAGCTTGTGATGGGCTAAGTTGGGACACCCCTGCAGGGTTTTGAACTTTCGAAAGCTGTGCCCGTGGTTATGGGCAGATGAGAATTTGTTAATATCCAGTTGTAGAAAACCTGACACTTAACTTAATTAAAATGCATCAACCGCGTGTGTAGCCGTGATGGTCTCTTCTTGGCGGGTCCGGGAAGTGAACATGGTTCTTGTGTTATGCTTGAACGTA
Organism: Triticum urartu; assembly: GCF_003073215.2. Taxonomy (NCBI): domain Eukaryota; kingdom Viridiplantae; phylum Streptophyta; class Magnoliopsida; order Poales; family Poaceae; genus Triticum; species Triticum urartu. The sequence continues at coordinate 301,330,794 of NC_053027.1, forward strand.
AGTAGTTCCAGGATCTGAAAGTGCGTTATATCGACTAGAGGGGGGGTGAATAGGCGATTTTTATGAAAGTCTTCAATACGTAGAAGTTATGAAGACAAACAGTGAAGATTATGCCTATCTCTATGCAGCGGAAGTTAGATTACACTAGGCCAGCCATGGTCAAGTATTCAATAGAGTGAAAGCACAATGACAAATAGCTGAGATGAAATAAGGATCAGGTAGGAAGAAGTTATGAAGCCAAACAGATCATACATTCATGTTGTGAAGACAAAAAATAGAGCAAGCATGCAATGGCTTCACAATGAATAACAGTAAGAAAAAGGAAGCGAAGATGAAACCAGTGACTAGTTGAAGACAATGATTTGTTGGACCAGTTCCAGTTGCTGTGACAACTGTACGTCTGGTTGGAGCGGCTAGGTATTTAAACCTTAGGACACACAGTCCCGGACACCCAGTCCTGAACACACAGTTCAGGACACCAAGTCCTCACCGTATTCTCCTTGAGCTAAGGTCACTTAGTCCTCGCCCAATCACTCTGGTAAGTCTTCAAGGTAGACTCCCAAACCTTCACAGACTTCGTTCACTGGCAATCCACAATGTCTCTTGGATGCTCTGAACGCGACGCCTAACCGTCTGGAGGATTCACAGTCCTCAAGTGTAATAGGTCTTCAGATCACACAGACAAGAAGACCTAAGTGATGCCCAATTTGCTCTGGCTCTGGGTGGTTAGGGCTTTTCTCCTCACTAGGAATTTTCTCTCAAAGGCTTCGAGGTGGGTTGCTCTAAAACGACAAAAGCCGTGCACTGAAATCTGAGTAGCCAACCCTTTATGGTTGTGGGGGTGGGCTATTTATAGCCACTTGGCAACCCGACCTGATTTGTCCGAAATGACCCTGGGTCACTAAGGAACTGACACGTGTCTCAACGGTCAGATTTCGAACTCTCATGGCAACTTTACTTGGGCTGCAAGCAAAGCTGACTTGTCCGACTCTGAACAAGATTCGCTCTCATTGTCTTCACTCGAAGACATAGGTTTTTGATTTTAGGCATCACTTCAGTCATTCTGACTGGTTCTCCTGGACCCCACTTAACAGTACGGTGGTTCCTATGACTCAACACAAAATAAAAGGAACTACGAAAGATCTAAGTCTTCGAGCTCCATAGGCTTCATAACGTGTCTTCTTTTGTCATAGTCTTCAATGTGAATATCTTCATATACCACCTTTGTCTTCAATGTCTTCATACATTTTTAGGGGTCATCTCTGGTAGCGAAACCGAATCAATGAGGGACTTCTACCTGTGTTTTCCTGCAATTCTCACAAACACATTAGTCCCTCAACTAGGTTTGTCGTCAATACTCCAAAACCAACTAGGGGTGGCACTAGATGCACTTACAGGATCACTTCTTGATCACTTCTAGTTCACGACCGTGCGTTGCTTCTCTTCTCGCTCTTATTTACGTATGTTAGCCACCATATATGCTAGTGCTTGCTGCAGCTCCACCTCACTACCCCTTTCCTACCCATAAGCTTAAATAGTCTTGATCTCGAGGGTGTGAGATTGCTGAGTCCTTGTGACTCACAGATTTACTTCCAAAACTAGTTGCAGGTGCCGATGATACCAGTGCAGGTGACGCAACTGAGCTCAAGGAGGAGCTCGATGAAGATCGTGTTTGTTGTGTTGTTTCGTTTCCAGTTGATCAGTAGTGGAGCCCAGTTGGGGCGATCGGGGATCTGTTGCATTAGGGGTTGTATTTCTTTATTTGGATCCTTAGTCAGACCTTGATTGTATTCTGGATGATGTAATGCTATATCCATGTATTGTGTGAAGTGGCGATTATAAGCCAACTCTTTGTCTCTTTCTTATTCAGTACATGGGATGTGTAAAGATTACCCCTCTTGCGACATGCCTACAATGCGGTTATGCCTATAAGTCGTGCTCCGACACATGGTCGATATAGCCGCATCATGGGTGTTACAAGTACGTATTTCTCACCGACATTACATTTATGTTCACACACTCATTGCTAGATGTCAGTGCTCATACTTTTTCATTGTAATATCCATGCTAGTTTATTTCCTTTTTATGCTTTCTTCTTGTGTGTTTAATAAACCTTAAGAAAAACCAAAAATTAGTTGTAGCTTTTAATTAGTTTACTTTCCATGCTTGTAATAGTAATTAAAAAGATTTCCTATTCTTCTTTTGCTTGTTGGGAGCTTTCCCGTGTAAATAGTTTTATTTCTTTTCTTTTCTTTGGGGGTCGATAGGAGAAGAACATAATTAAAATGTTGAAGTGGCTCTTATATGCATTATTGTTGAACTGACAAAAGAGCCCATATTGCCTTGCCTTCTCATGTTTATTGAATGCTTGCAGATTCCAGCTTAGTCCAATGCATGTGCACTATTATTATTATCCACATCGTTCGATCGTGCAAGTGAAAGGCAATTATGACGATATATGATGGACTGACCGAGATGAGAAAAGCTGGTATAAACTCGACCTCTCTTATTTTTTGTAAATATGATTAGTTCATCGTTCCTGATTCATCCTATTATGAATAAACATGTTTGCAATGACAACTAGAGATCATAGTTTCTTGTGCCATGCTTAATTAGCTAGGAGCTTATAATGGTTTACCTTGCGTGCCAACATGCTATCAAAATGGTTTTGATGTGGTATGATAGGGTGGTATCCTCTTTTGAACGATTCGAGTAGCTTGACTTGGCACATGTTCACGCATGTAGTTGAAACAAAATCAACATAGCCTCTACGATATTTATGTTCATGGTGCATTATATCCTACTGAAGCTTGCATTCGGTGTTGATTAATTTTAATGCATGTTCATGACTCTTGTCGCTCTCTAGCTGGTCGCTTCCCAGTCTTTTTCTAGCCTTCACCTGTACTAAGCAGGAATACTGCTTGTGCATCCAACTCCATAAACCCCAAAGTTATTCCATATGAGTCCACCATACCTACCTATATACGGTACCTACCTGCCGTTCCAAGTAAATTTATATGTGCCAAACTCTAAACCTTCAAATAAACATTCTGTTTTGTATGCGCGAATAGCTCATGTATCAACTAGGGTTGTCTGTATCTTCCATGTTAGGCGGGTTATTCTCAAGAGGAGTGGACTCTGCTCCTCACTCACGAGAAAATGCCTGGTCACCGGGATGCCCAGTCCCATGCTTTATGCAAATCAAATCAAAATAATTGCAAACAAAACTCCCCCTGGGACTCTTGTTAGTTGGAGGCACTTGTTGTTTCGAGCAAGCCATGGATTAATGCCTGTTGGTGGAGGGGGGTATAAACTTTACCATTCTATTCGGGAACCGCCTATAATGTGTGTAGCATGGAAGATATCGCCATCTCTTGGTAGTTATGTTGACAATGAAAGTATACCGCTCAAAATATTATTCATCTCTATTTTAAAATCAAGCTCTGGCACCTCTACAAATCCCTGCTTCCCTCTGTGAAGGGCCTATCTATTTACTTTCATGTTGAGTCATCATCCTCTTATTAAAAAGCACCAGTTGGAGAGCACCACTGTCATTTGCATTCATTACTGTTAGTTTACATTGAGTATGACTTGACTGGATCTCTTTTACCATGAATTACAATGTCTAGTCAGTCCTTGATCTTTAAAGGTGCTCTGCATTTATGTTTGCGGTCTCAGAAAGGGCTAGCAATATACCATCTTGTCATATCACATTATGATTGTTTTGAGAAAGTGTTATCATCCGTGATTTATTATTATTGCTCGCTAGTTGATTATGCCATTGATATGAGTAAACATGAGACCTAAGAGTTATTGTGAATATGGTTAGTTTATAATCTTTGCTGAAAACTTGAATGTTGGCTTTACATATTTACAACAACAAGACCAAATAGAGTTTGTAAAAGTCTTTCTTTATCACTTTTAGTTTATCAACTGAATTGCTTGAGGACAAGCAAAGGTTTAAGCTTGGGGGAGTTGATACGTCTCCATCGTATCTACTTTTCCAAACACTTTTGCCCTTGTTTTGGACTCTAACTTGCATGATTTGAATGGAACTAACCCGGACTGACGCCGTTTTCAGCAGAATTGCCATGGTGTTATTTATGTGCAGAAACAAAAGTTCTCAGAATGACCTGAAACTCCACGGAGCGTATTTTTGGAAATAATAAAAAATCCTGGCAAAAGATCAAGACCAAGGGGCCCACATCCTTGCCACGAGGGTGGGGGGCGCGCCCCCTACCTCGTGGGCCCCCTAGAGCTCCTCCGACCTCAACTCCAACTCTATATATTCACTTTCGGGGAGAAAAAAATCAAAGAGAAGGATTCACCGTGTTTTACGATATGGAGCCGCCCCCAAGCCATAAACCTCTCAGGAGGGTTGATCTGGAGTCCGTTCGGGGCTCCGGAGAGGGGAATCCGTCGCCATCGCCATCATCAACCATCCTCCATCACCAATTTCATGATGCTCACCGCCGTGCGTGAGTAATTCCATCGTAGGCTTGCTGGACGATGATGGGTTGGATGAGATTTATCATGTAATCGAGTTAGTTTTGTTAGGGTTTGATCCCTAGTATCTACTATGTTCTGAGATTGATGTTGCTATGACTTTGCTATGCTTAGTGCTTGTCACTAGGGCCCGATTGCCATGATTTCAGATCTGAACCTATTATGTTTTCATCAATATATGAGTGTTCTTGATCCTATCTTGCAAGTCTATAGTCACCAGATCACACTCAACAAAGTAAAACAAGATGAATTCAATCGCTAAGACCTGCCACTGGCTGATTCCATAAGCACAGAAAGAAGGGTTTACGAATAAAAAAAGCTGCTCATTAGGGTCTCTTTTCATATCCGGCTATGTGAAAACCCACGTATTCTTCTCTGAAATAGCCTACCTACCTTTTGCTTTTCCAAATAAGTAAATAAGCGGACCTCCTTTCCGGAGATCGAGTTTACTATGTGTTATGATCCGGAAACCCTGAAGTGACAATAATCGGAACCACTCTCGGTGATGACTGTAGTTTGAGGAGTTTGTCAGCGTCCTGGGAACGGGGGTCCCCAGGCTTGCCTGCCTGCGGCCCGCGGCGTGGCTAAGCTAGCAGGCCGTATGGCCCACCTTCATCAACAAGCCATCCAAGACCATCGCGAGGGGCCAAGCCTCGCGAGGCGGACGACGCAAGACCTCCTCTGGAGCGGCCTAGCCAGGCAGGCTCATGAGGAGCGGAGATATCAAGGCAAGGCGAACCTCACGAGGCTCTCGTGACGTGAGCCATGACGACCGACACTAGGCGGGCGCCAGCGCCCACAACGTCCTTGTTTCCTCTTTGGTGCTAAGGAAACCAACGCAGGTGAGGAGTACCGAGGAATCAGGCAAAGGTTGCCATTTTGGTGCAACAAGACCAAAACCAGAAGGACGGCAAGACGGAGGTCATCATGGAGCACAAGACGGCGTCACCACCAGAGCGTTTGGCAGGCGAAGACCACTTTTGCCAGGATAGCTTGTACTAGTTGTCCCCCTTTAAATTTGCCCACCATTGTTGGCTCCCTTCCCGCTCAAGATTTGGGAAGAGGACCAGGGCCTCTATAAGTAGGACTAGCCACCACCATAGGCAATGGATGAGATCTTAGATCACTCTCACCCACACAAGTTAGCCAAGCACAAGAATACCTCAACCTCAGGAGGTTGTTCTTCCCATTGTATTGTTCATCATCAGCCCAAGAGGCAATCCACTACCACCACACTGGAGTAGGGTATTACACCACAACGGTGGCCCGAACCAATATAAATCTTGTGTCTTTCTGTGTTGCGAGTTCGTCGAGTTCGTCCGCGAGATCTTAGCGAGTTAAGGCGTAGATCGGTGGGAGGAAAAGACTTCGCGCGCACCCCAATGTTCGAACCTTAAGGGTTTGCCGGAACCCCACATCTGACATTTGGCGCGCCAGGTAGGGGTGCGCCGTAGCTTTCCTTCCATCAGTTTGTTGCTCCGTCGCTCCATCGTCTCCATGGCGGACGCTCGCCGTGCTCGAGCTGAGTGTCGGGCTGCCCTCATCGCCCGCGTCGCTCAGACGGCACCCATAGGCGGGCCACTACGTCGTTCTCCGTCTCCTGCCACCAACGCTGCCACCGGCCCGGTGGGGAATGAGCAGCAAGCGTCTTCGCTGCACCTTCGGTGCGGTAGGACGGCAGCACCTCCACTCCATCGCTGGCCCCAGCCGGCTCTTCGTCTCATGCACACCGCGCTCCCATGGAGGCGCGGGCCGCACTCATCGCCGCAAACGAGCTCCTGCGCTACCGCCCAGTCGACGACCTCAACGAGGAGTGGCTTGACCGTGTCGCCGAGCTCATCCGTGCCGCAGGGGGCTCCTCGACGCCGTCCCTCTCTCGGCCTCACCCTCAGCCAGCCGCGGGCGACGAGGCCCGAGGCGTGCCTCCACCACCCCAGCCCAAACACGGCACCTTGGCACCAAGGCATGCAACCCTGTGGTGCAAACCACCACGACCAGTGCCCGCGCATGAAGAGAGAAGCTGCCAAGAAATCCCAAGGCCGCGAGAAGCTGCACCCGCACTTCCCGCGCCGCCTCGTCAAGACCGTGCACCGCTTGCGGCGGCATCGCGCGAACCTCGACAAGACCAAGCTCCACCTCCAAGGCGGGCCCCAGTAACCACGGCCGGCTGCCGCGCCTTCACCCCCGAGCTGCGCAGCGTCGCCTGGCCAGGCAAGTTCAAGCCAAATCTGCCTCCTCGCTACGACGGCACCGCCGACCCCGCAGAGTTCCTGCAGCTCTACGAGCTGAGCATCGAAGCAGCCAACGGCGACGAGGAAGTCATGGCGAACTGGTTTCCCATGGCTCTCAAGGATGGGGCCCGCACCTGGCTCCTGAACCTGCAGCACTCAATCTCCTCCTGGGACGAGATACGCGACCGCTTCGTCGCCAACTTACAGGGCACTCGCGACCGCCCGCGGCCGCGACCGACCTATGTCGCATCAAGCAACAACCAAGGGAGACCCTCCAGAAGTACATCCAGTGCTTCAACAGCACCCACCTCAAGATCCCCAGGGTCACGGATGAGGCCATCATCTCCGCATTCTCCGTCGGCGTCCGTGACGTCAAGATGAAGGAAGATCCCACCATCCACGAGGAGCTCTCCACGTCTCAGGAGCTGTTCAACCTGGCGACCAAGTGCGCGAGAGCTGAGGAGGGGCGCCTTTCCCTCCTTGAGCTGCCAGCCGCAGGCACAGAGGAGAAGAAAGCCAAGGCCAAGGATGTGAAGCACAAGGAAGCGGTAGTGCTAGCTGCGGAGCCCGACACCAAATGGGGCAGAGATCAGCCCGAGTCATCCAAGAACAGCCGACCGTTCTACACCTTCCACAACCTGAACACCCACAACACCAGCGACTGCCAAGAGCTCCGAGCCCTACGCGAGGGACGCTACGATCGACGCCCTGAGCCCAGCGACCGGGGCTACGGCCATGGAGGAAGACGAGGAGGCGGACGTTGGGACGACCGTGGCCCGCTCCAGGAATGGCACGACAGGCCTCATCAAGACCGCTGGCAGGACCATCCTCGCGAGGGGCCCTGGAGGGACCAGCCTCGTGAGGATCGCCCCCAAGGCAACGCCAGTCTTCCTCCACTGCCGCGTGCAATCGCCTGCATCTTGGGCGGCGCCCAGGCCCCAGCCTCTCAGCTCATCTTCAAACGGTTTGCTTGTGAGATGAACATGGCGCTCCAAGCTTGAGGCCGCGTGCCCTCTCAAGTGGTCCCAGTGCGCCATCATTTTCAACTCGGCAGATCAGCTCAAGTGTGCGGCCACCACCGGCGTCCTCCCGATGTTGTGTTCCCCAGTCATCAGCAATGTGCAAGTTACCAAGACTCTCATCGACGGCGGGGCAGGGCTCAACGTCCTGTCCGTCGACACCTTCGACAACATCCAAGTGCCATATGAGCAGCTCCAGCCTACCAAACCTTTCTCAGGAGTGACCAACGGCTCCACCACACCGATAGGGCAGGTCCGCCTGCCTGTCACCTTCGGCACATGCGACAACTATCGCACCGAGCTCATCGACTTTGACGTCGCGCACATCCGCCTGCCGTACAATGCCATCCTCGGGTATCCGGCCCTGGCAAAGTTCATGGCGGTCACCCACGATGGCTACAACGTCCTCTGCCTGGAAGTGGCGGGGTCATCACGGTCCCGTGTGAAGAAAGGGATGTGGTGTGCTCCCTCGAGCGCGCCTTCCAAGCTACAGCAATCGACGACCCCGATAGTAGAAGTGAGGGCCCTCTAGAGGCCATCCCCAAGAAGAAGAAGCTGCGCCGTGCAGGACCTCAGGAGGATGGCGCGCGGCGGGAGCCTCGTCAGGATCAGCGTCCGTCCCAGGGGCGCCTCCCTCCATCACATAGGAAGGCGCGCCCAGCGCCCTCCTCGGGCAGGGCTCGGGGGCTCTCTTCTGGAGGGCCTCGGGCCTTGCCAACCTCACGAGGGAGGTGCTTGGGCGCCACTTGGAGGCGTGCCACGCGGCACGTTTTCCTCAGGAGGACACAGGGCAAGGGGTGCCCACCGCTCAGGAGTTCATCGCCAAGACCACACAGGAACTGCAAGACGCAAGAGCCATGCGCGGCGACAGCCGCTCACAGGGCGCGGCTCACCACCCAGGCGAGGGTGCTGAGCTGCATGTCTGCATCGACGTCCCAGGGCTCAACAGGGCCGCGTCTCAGGAGCGCTTCTGGCCTTCGCGTGTGGGTGGTTGCGAGGGCCCGCCACATAGCTACGTTCGCATGCCCCTCGGCTTGCCGAGCGCGGCGTCGGCCTATCAACGCACCGTGTGGCGTGACCTAGTGGCTCAAGAGGCCAGGCACCGCGTCGTCCTGGAGGAAATGGAGACGGTCTTCGGGAAGTCTCCTGAGCCCCCAAAGCCTCCTGAGGCTCAGGGCTCCGGTGGCTCATGAGGAGTCCTTTCTCTGACGCACACCTTCAGCTGCACCAACTCTGCTTCGTCTATAGAACCAGGTGACATCTTCCAAGCTCGTTAAGCTGGAAGCGCTGCGTTATTCCTAGACCGTGTGGGTCCGTCCCTACGGCATGTATTCCATTTTCTCATGTCTTTAGCTTACCTTGCTAGGGGCGCCCCTCGGGCTGCATCATCCCCAAGCCGCTAGGGCCGGACCTAGTGGCATGTATCTTCCTGCATTTACCCAAACTAATTTGCCTTCCCTGCTTAACCTGCCAACGGTTATCGCCTGCTCAATTGCCGCCCACCGCGGATACATTCACCCCGTGCAATTCGCTTGCGCGTTAAAAGGGGGGCGCCTGAGCATCGCGGCTCAGGAGCTCTTACTGGCTCTCCAGCCCTCACCCCCTGTCCTTGACCACGGCATCGTGACCTGGCGTACCAGCGGCGGCTGAGCTCGCTCGAGGGCCGGGTCCTGAGGACATAGAGTGCTTGCACCTGACAGCCTTGCAGGAACACACAATCACCAAGACTCAAGACCAGGCGCAACCCGCCTTGAGGTAGGGCCTTGTGAGTCCCGCGCTGGCTCACGAGTGCCCAGATACACCTCGCAGCCCCGCCGTGCAAGCCACGTGTCAGGGCGGGGCTGTACACGTCCCGGGGGCTCCTCCCGGACGGGGGCCCCCATCCCACGCACAAGTGGAAGCACCATGCTCCGCGCTGGCTGTTGACACTGCCGAGGAGCGGCTATGCCCGTGCACAAGCGGAAGCACTATGCTCCGCGCTGGTGATAAACAACTGAGGGCGGCCCCACGGTCGTACCAACCTTAGGGAGCCCAAAGCTCAGCATCCGGCCTCACCGCAACGCCTCCCTTCAGGAGAGCCGCGCGAGGAGGCTGGGCATGGGGGTTGCGCTCAGGCCACACCTAAGCGCATGCCAACCCACCAGGTCTCTCGGACCTGGGCGTCGCGCGCCCCTCCCGAGGCCTCGGCGAGGGCAGGTATGAAAATTGTTTGCGCGTCAAGGGGGACTCCTGAGCATCGCGACTCAGGAGCCTAACTGGTCACATAGCCCCTCACTCCTTGGTCCGTCCTGGTCTCCGGTCGGCCCAATGGCGGTTGAGGTATGCACGGGGCCGGGCCTTGCCGACGTAGAACATCAGCCTATCCTTGTGAACTCTCCCTATAAGCTGTTTGCGCGTCAAGGGGGACTCCTGAGCATCGCGACTCAGGGTCCTAACTGGTCACGTAGCCCCTCACTCCTTGGTCCATCCTGGTTTCCGGTCGGCCCAATGGCGGTTGAGGTATGCACGGGGCCGGGCTCTGCCAACGCAGAACGCAAAGCAAATAGGAAGGAAATCGCAAAATCTCAAAGGAAATATTACAAACATATTGTCCTTGCACGTTGTCCTCATGATACCAAATGAAAAGTCTAAACGCCTCCCCGAGGCCTAATGCATGTTGCAGGAACGAAACAGGAGAGTAGCCACAGGTCACCCCTGGACGCCGCCGTCACCTGCGGAAGGCGCCACTTCATGAGCGACGTTGTCTTCGCCTTCACCACCAGCTGCAAGATCGGAAACATCGCCGGACATAGGAGTGGAGACGAAGCCGCGGAACTTCTCCAACAAGGCCTCTACCTGACCTTGCACAGCTGTGGCGGCAGCCTCGTATTGGTCTTCAACCACAGGCTCCAGCAGCTCGTCAAGGCAAGTGTCGGGGTCGCGATGGTGCAGGTGGCTGAAGACGCGAGTCAATGCAGCTGAAGATAGGACGCGAGCCTCCGCCTCCGCCATAGGACCAACATCGTCAACGACTTCCTCGAGCGCCTGCACCAAGAGAGGAAGCAGCTGGGCGGGGCCATCCTCATCGGTGGCCAGCGACCTCTCCGGGTCGTGCTCGTAAAGCGTCTTCAGCGCCTTGCAGGACCTCTTCTCAAGATCGGCAAAGGCCGCACGGTCTTCAGTCAGGACTCGCGCCTTGGCGTCGAGCTCAGCCTCCCTTGCCTTCGCCTCCCGCTCCATCTCTTCCAACCGGCTGTGCTTAGCGGCCTGTGTCCGCCCCAACTCCGCCAGCTCGGCATCACGGTTCTAGACGGCGTCCTCCCGGGCCTTCATTTCCCCCTCCTTCGCTTGGTGGCAGCGTGCTTCTTCGGCGAGCTTGGTGCACAGGCCCTGCAATTCATCCTCTAGTGCCTGGCAGCGGTCGCGGGCGACCTCAGCATCTTTCAACACCATCTCACGACCGGCTGCGGCATTGGCGGCACTTTGCTTCTCCTTCTCAGAAGCCGCAGCGGCCTGGCCCAGCGCCGCGCGAACCGCCGAGTCGGAATGGAGCCAGCCTAAAGCCAACTCCAGGCGCCCGGCCACAAGGCGTGGGTCTGCGCCCAGGAGATCCGCCAGAGCTGGGTCATCTCCAAGAGAGCACGTTCCAGAGTAGCAGCAGGGGCAGAAGAACCTGGAAGTGGAGGTGCAGCAGTGAGAGCGGGCGACATCATCACCAGGACCTGGGAGACCGCGACCTCCGGAGCAGCTGGGACCTCGTCAGCCGCGCCAGGCGCCGGCACTTCCGGAGCTAGCAGGGCCATGGGGGCTGGTTCCACATGGCGATGCTCCTCTTGGCCCCGTGAGGACGACCGGGCTGGGGAGATGCGGGCGCTGCTCCCACCTTTTCTTGAGGAAGGAGGCACGGACGCCGCATCCTCCTTCATCTTCTTCGCGGAAGACGTCGGCCTGACCAACCAAGGGCCAGCATCAGGAAATGAAGAGTGCAAATAGGGACAAGGCGAAGCTTGAGACACTTACTGGTCCACCGCGACATACTTTTGCTTAGGAAGCCTAAAGCCTGACAGCATCGGGGCGGAGACGGCATCGCGAGGCACCAATGACGACCTACCCCTCGTCGGGATGGGGGGCTGCTCCCTCTCCCTTTAGCGGGCGTCGGCCTCGGCATCGTCAGGAAGGGCGCGGAGGATCTCGGCCTTGCTCAGAGGGGAAGTCTCCCCCACCTCTTCCAGAGTCTTCTTCGGGTCCACCTCCTCTTCCTCCTCCCTGCGGGGCTCGCCAGAAGACATCTCCACAGGTTCCGGTGCCGCGGGGGCTCCTAGGAGCACCGGTGGCACCAGCCCACGCACATCGAAGGTCGGCCTGGAGGCGACGAATTCCTCCCAATCCTTGCGCCGGAACAGGGGGACGAAGGCGCTTGGTGGGTACTCCTGGTTGTCCCCAACTATGAGGCGCAGGACAGCGACCAATTCATCGTCAGGCAGGGCCCCTGGCCTCTGGCGGGTCATGTTCCCCTCTTCTTCAAGCTCCCACGGGGGGCGTGAACGCGCCTGGAGTGGAGCTACTCACAGGGTTAAGAACTCCCTCAGAAGCATGACCCCCATCACCTTTGCTGCCCTCGCGTTGCCCGGTTTTAGGTCGGTCACCATCTGCACCAACACTAACATGGCCCGCTCATCAGCATGCTCCGCCCTGGGCCATCCCTCGTGTAAAGACGGCGCCGCCATGGGCAACGCCAGACGCGGATCAGCGCACTTGGCGTCCATCATGACCCATTTGGATCGAATGTTGTCGGCCCTCTTCCCGATGCTCGAGATCGAATTGGCCTTGCTGGATGCAACAAAGTTAGCACATCCAGAGATGTTACCCTCACTGACACGGAGGAAGAAGAAATGGCACAGGAGCGCCACGGACGGCATCACGCCTAGGTACGCCTCACAATAGTAGGCGAAGATGGAAAGGAGGAGGATAGAGTTGGGATGGAGATGCAACGCCTGCAGCCCGTAGTGGTCGAGGACTTCGCAAAAGAAATCGAAGAATGGAGGAACCAACCCGACGGTGATGCTGCTCGAGAAGAAGGGGAAGAAGGTGCTTCACTCGGGCTCCGGCGCGTCGGAGGCAAGCCGGAGCTCGGTCTTCCACCACTCATTGCTCTCGCCCGCCGTCAGCAGGCGCACGGAGGCGAGGCTCTTCTCCGTGACGGTAAGTGCCTCAAGGGCCGGCTCGTACCAAGCCGGCACTGGGGAAGCCTTGGCCTTACGCGGCGCCATGGATCACAACTACGGGATGAGATTGGAGCGGATCTGGAGATAGCGGTGGCGGAGACCAAGGAAGGGGATCTGGAGCAAGGCGAGGAACAAGCAATGAAGGCAAGTGATGCCTGCACCAGCCTTTTGTCAGGTCGAGTAGTTGCCGACGCAGCATGGGTAAGTGGAGACGCCCGCGTCCAATCAACCGCCACACGTCAACCGAGGCCATAGGCTTTTGGGGCCCGCGGTGCTCCATACTTGGCCCTTGGCTTCGTTGCAAAGCCAAGCCCGAGCGCACCTTGGGCCCGGGGGCTACTGTCGGCGTCCTGGGAACGGGGGTCCCCAGGCTTGCCTGCCTGCGGCCCGTGGCGTGGCTAAGCTAGCAGGCCGTATGGCCCACCTTCATCAACAAGGCATCCAACACCCTCGCGAGGGGCCAAGCCTCGCGAGGCGGACGATGCAAGACCTACTCTGGAGAGGCCTAGCCAGGCAGGCTCACGAGGAGCGGAGATATCAAGGCGAGGCGAACCTCATGAGGCTCTCATGATGTGAGCCATGACGATCGACACCAGGCAGGCGCCAGGCGGGCGCCAGCACGCACAGCGTCCTTGTTTCCTCTTTGGTGCTAAGGAAACCAGCGCAGGCGAGGAGTACCGAGGCATCAGGCAAAGGTTGCCATTTCGGTGCAACGAGACCATGACAAGGTGGATGGCAAGATAGAGGTCATCGTGGAGCCCAAGACGGCGTCACCACCAGAGCCTTTGGCAGGCGAAGACCACTTTTGCCAGGATACCTTGTACTAGTTGTCCCCCTTTAAATTTGCCCTCCATTGTTGGCTCCCTTCCCGCTCAAGATTTGGGAAGAGGACCAGGGCCTCTATAAGTAGGACTAGCCACCACCATAGGCAAAGGACGAGATCTTAGATCATTCTCACCCACACAAGTTAGCCAAGCACAAGAACACCTCAACCTCAGGAGGTTGTTCTTCCCATTGTATTGTTCATCATCAGCCCAAGAGGCAATCCACCACCACCACACTAGAGTAGGGTATTACACCACAATGGTGGCCCGAACTAGTATAAATCTTGTGTCTTTCTGTGTTGTGAGTTCGTCGTGTTCGTCTGCGAGATCTTAGCGAGTTAGGGAGTAGATCGGTGGGAGGAAAAGACTTCGCGCGCACCCAGTGTTCGAACCTTAAGGGTTTGCCGGAACCCCACATCTGACAGAGTTCATGTATTCACTATGTGTTAATGCTTTAGTCCGGTACTCTATTAAAAGGAGGCCTTAATATCCCTTAGTTTCCACTAGGACCCCGCTGCCACGGGAGGGTAGGACAAAATATGTCATGCAAGTTCTTTTCCATAAGCATGTATGACTATATTCGGAATACATGCCTACATTACATTGATGAATTGGATCTAGTTCTGTGTCACCCCAGGTTATGACTGTTACATGATCGATCGCATCCGGCATAATTCTCTATCACCGATCCATTGCCTACAAGCTTCCCATATATTGTTCTTCGCTTATTTACTTTTCCGTTGCTATTGTTATCATCACTATAAAACACCTAAAATATTACTTTTGCTACCGTTACCTTTTGCTAAAGTTACTACTACTATCATATTACTTTGGTGCTAAATACTTTTCTGCAGATATTAAGTTTCCAGGTGTGGTTGAATTGACAACTCAGCTGCTAATACTTGAGAATATTCTTTGGCTCCCCTTGTGTCGAATCAATAAATTTGGGTTGAATACTCTACCCTCAAAAACTGTTGCGATCCCCTATACTTGTGGGTTATCAAGACTATTTTCTGGCGCCATTCCCGGGGAGCATAGCTCTATTCTTTGAGTCACTTGGGATTTATATCTTCTTATCATTATGAAGAACTTGAAAGATCCAAGAACCAAGATTTATCCCTCAACTACGAGGGGAGGTAAGGAATTGCCATCTAGCTCTACACTTGATTCACCTTCTGTTTTGAGTAAGCTTGTGACAACTAAACCTGCTTCTGCTATTGATTCTGATATGTCGCATGTTATTGATGATGCCACTTCTGCTATGCATGATACATATGATGAAACTACTTGTATGCTTGATACTACTATGCCACTTGGTGAATTTCTTGATGATCAACTTGCTAGGGCTAGAGAGAATGAAATTATTGAAACTGATAATATTGATGAAAGTGGTGATGAAGACTCTCCCCCTAATAAATATGAATTGCCTGTTGTTCCTGAGGGTTATGTTATGGATGAAGAAGCTACTAGAGATATTTTAGCTTTCAATGATAGATATGATCTAAAGAGGTTATTAGCTAAATGGAAGCAGCAATCCCTTAATGCTAGAATGAAACCTGACCCTGCTTTTGCTACTTCACATATATGTGTTACTGATAAGGATTATGAATTCTCTGTTGATCCTGATATAATTACTTTGGTTGAATCTGATCCTTTTTATGGCTATGAATCTGAAACTGTTGTGTCACATCTTACTAAATTAAATGATATAGCCACCCTGTTCACTAATGATGAGAGAACTCGCTACTTTTATATCCTTAAAATATTTTCGTTCTCATTAAAGGGTGATGCTAAGATATGGTTTAATTCTCTTGATCCTGGTTGTGTGCGTTCCCCAGGATATGATTTATTAATTCTCTGCTAAATATTTCCCTGCTCACAAGAAACAAGCTTCCTTAAGGGATATATATAATTTTGTGCAAATTGAAGAAGAGAGTCTCCCACAAGCTTGGGGGAGGCTTCTCCAATTACTTAATGCTTTGCCTGATCATCCTCTTAAGAAAAACGAAAAACTTGATATCTTTTATAATGGACTAACCGATGCTTCCAGAGATTACCTGGATAGTTGTGCTGGTTCTATTTTCAGGGAGAGAACACTGGATGAAGCTGAAATTCTATTGAATAATATGTTGACAAATGAAAATAATTGGACACTTCCTGAGCCAACTCCTGATCCTTTTCCTAAACCAACTCCGAATAAGAGAGGTGTTCTATTTCTCAGTCCGGGAGATATGCAAGAGGCAAAGAAATCCATGAACGAAAAGGGTATTAAAGCTGAAGATGTTAAGAATTTACCTCCTATTGAAGAAATACATGGTCTTAATTTACCGCCTGTCAAAGAAATGCATAATTTAAATCCATCTCCTATTGAAGAAATACATGGTCTTGATAACCCGACACATGTATTAAAGGTAAATTCTCTCTATAGATATGATAAAGATGAAATCCCATTTACTAAATTTGCTAGCCCATGCTTAGATGTGTTCGATAAGTTTATGGTTAAGCAAGAAGACTTCAATGCTTATTTTGGTAGAGAATTAAAACGCAGTGCTGATATGCTTGAACACTTGGGTGATTATATGGCTACTGTTAAAGGTGAACTTAAACTTATTAGTAAACATGCTTATATGGTTACCACTCAAGTAGAACAAGTACTTAAAGCTCAAAATGATTTGCTCAATGAATTGAATAGTAAGAATAATGATTATGTTGTTAGAGTGGCTACTAGAACTGGTATAATGACCCAGGAACCTTTGTATCATGAAGGCCACCCTAAGAGAATTGAGCAAGATTCACAGAGAAATAGTATAGATGCACCTAGTCCTTCTAAAAGGAAGAAAAAGAAAAATGATAGGACTTTGCATGCTTCTAGTGAACCTGTTGCTGACACACCTGAGAATCCAAATGATATTTCTATTTCTGATGCTGAAACACAATCTGGTGATGAACCTGAAACTAGTGATAATGTTAATGATAATGTTCATGATGATGCTCAACCTAGCAATGATAATGATATAGAAATTGAACCTGCTGTTGATCTTGATAACCCACAGTCAAAGAATCAATGTTATGATAAGAGAGACTTTGTTGCTAGGAAACACGGTAAGGAAAGAGAGCCATTGGTTCAGAAACCCATGCCTTTTCCTCCCAAACCATCCAAGAAAAAAGATGATGAGGATTTTGAGTGCTTTGCTGAAATGATTAGACCTATCTTTTTGCGTATGCGATTAACTGATATGCTCAAAATGAATCCTTATGCTAAGTATATGAAAGATATAATTACTACTAAAAGAAAGATACCGGAAGCTGAAATTTCCACCATGCTTTCTAATTATACTTTTAAGGGTGGAATGCCAAAGAAACTTGGAGATCCAGGAGTACCCACTATACCATGCTCCATTAAAAGAAACTATGTTAAAACTGCTTTGTGTGATCTTGGAGCCGGTGTTAGTGTTATGCCTCTCTCTTTATATCATAGACTTGATTTGAATATGTTGACACCGACTAAAATATCTTTGCAAATGGCTGATGAATCAACTGCTATACCTGTCGGTATTTGTGAGGATGTGCCTGTTGTGGTTGCAAACGTTACTATTTTAACGGACTTTGTTATTCTTGATATTCCCGAAGACGATAGTATGTCTATTATTCTTGGAAAACCCTTTTTGAATACTGCAGGGGCTGTTATTGATTGCAACAAGGGCAATGTCACTTTTCATGTTAATGGTAATGAGCATACGGTACACTTTCCGAGGAAACAACCTCAAGTCCACAGTATCAATTCTATTGGAAAAATTCCATCGATTATTTTTGGAGGTTTTGAATTTCCACTTCCTACTGTCAAGAAGAAATATGATATTCTAATTATTGGGGATGTGCATATCCCTGTTGAGGTAACCTAGTGTTATTCGAAAATTCTCCGGTTCCATGTTATTCGGAATGAGTTTGTTAACAAGACTTGATCAACCTTGTTAATGGATTCCTTTTGGTGATCATGAGATGGATGAATTTAGAAAGCACAACCTTCTGCACCCTCCTTTTACTTTCTGTTATTTATATTAAATAAAATAAAAATAGTATTTTCTGTCTGTTATCTGGATTATCCGTTCAATATAAAAATACCCCGAAAATAAAAGTTCTCCAAATGCCCTGAAATTTAAATATGATTTTTTCTGGAATATTTGAGAATATTTGGCACTGAGAACACGGCAGGGGGGCATCCACCTGGCCACGAGGGTGGAGGGCGCGCCCTACCCCCCTAAGCGTGCGCTCCTGCCTTGTGGGCCCATGATGGACCTCCTCCACTTATTCCTGCACCCACACACTCCTTCCTCCCACAAACACCATTATCCAGCTCAAGCACGAGTTCTAGCTCATTTTGCTGCGATTTTCGATCTCCTTGCTCAAAGCACCTCTCAAAAAACTGCTTTGGGGGATTGTTCCTTGGTATGTGACTCCTCCATTGGTCCAATTAGTTTTTGTTCTAGTGCTTTATTCATTGAAAATTTGTGCTGCCTAGGTGACCATGTTCTTGAGCTTGCATGTCAAATTTATATGGTTCCAAGTAGTTTAGATGCATGATATAGGCTCTAGGCACTTGTAGGAGTCGTTGCTATCAATTTTGTTGAGTTTGGTTCACTTTTATTTTGAAGTTACTAAAAATTTCAGAATTTTTCAGAAAATAATGAAGAGATTTTTGAGGGGCTCATTGAGCCGAAGCTCGAAGGAAAAGCAAAATGAAGAAGCAAAGAAGCCCAAATATAATCTGCCTCGCATCACGGAGGTTCGGCCATGTGAATGGCCTTGTGATGATTTCTTGAGAGCAGCCGGGATTTATGATGATTTCTATGAATTGGCTGAGAATGCAGGCCTCACCGCCTTCCTCCACGACCAGCGCGAATAGTATCTCTTACTCACCAATATGTTTGTGCAAAACTTTCATTTCCATGCTAGGAGCTCACCACCTACGGTGGAGTTTTATTTATATGATGAGCATAAGGAGATGTCACTTCGTGATTTTTGCCGGGTTTGTTTGATCCCTTTCGAGGGCATCATAGAGGAACCACAACGCGGCGATGTGGATGGGTTTATTGATACCATCGCGGTAGGGGAAACGAGGAAGGTTTCCAATGCACGAACTACTAGCATACACTTTCCTGTTCTACGTTACTTTCTATATTTGCTAGTAGATGCTTAATTCGGCGTGGAAACTGTGGAAACCTGAGTGCCCCTGATATTGTTATTTTGTGCCACGCCTTATTTCATGATGATACATTCAGCATGGGTGCTATTATTGCAAAGCGGTTAAATCTTAACTGTACTAAGGGCCCAGTCTTTGGAGGCATCTTCGCCTCGCGCCTAGTTGCACATTTTAACATACCTATTAGGCATTATGAGAAGGAAGAAAAATTGTTGCCTCCTATTTATTTAGATTATAAGAGTATGGTAGCACATGATTTTATTGTTAAGAATAGGGGAAATGAGCTCTAATACAAATTGTTCTTTGATAAACATCATCTTGAGACTATTACCCTGCCTGCTCCTTCCTTGTTCGATTTATCTGCAGGCAAGTACCTTGTTCCATTAGAGGCTATTCACGCCTACTGGAACCCTACATCAGCTACAGAGCCAGAGTTGGAACCACAAGTTGATCCTCCACGACAGTCTAATTACCAGTGGGATCCGGACATGATTGCCAACCAGTGGCAATTAGAGTCTTCTTCTTCGCAGTACGACCCCAATTATTACTATGGATATCCGCAAGGACAACCGTGGCCATAGACCAACTTAGGCCAAAAGCCTAAGCTTGGGGGAGTACGTATTGCTCACCGACATTACATTTATGTTCACACACTCATTGCCAGATGTCGGTGCTCATACTTTTTCATTGTAATATCCATGCTAGTTTATTTCCTTTTTATGCTTTCTTCTTGTGTGTTTAATAAACCTTAAGAAAAAGCAAACAAATTAGTTGTAGCTTTTAATTAGTTTACTTTCCATGCTTGTGGTAGTAATTAAAAAGAAAACCCAAAAAGATTTCATATTCATCTTTTGCTTGTTGGGAGCTTTCCCGTGTAAATAGTTTTATTTCTTTTCTTTTCTTTTCTTTGGGGGTCGATAGGAGAAGACCAAAATTAAATTGTTGAAGTGGCTCTTATATGCATTATTGTTGATCTGACAAAAGAGCCCATATTGCCTTGCCTTCTCATGTTTATTGAATGCTTGCAGATTCCAGCTTAGTCCAATGCACGTGCACTATTATTATTATCCAGATCGTTCGGTCGTGCAAGTGAAAGGCAATTATGACGATATATGATGGACTGACCGAGATAAGAAAAGCTGGTATAAACTCGACCTCTCTTGTTTTTGTAAATATGATTAGTTCATCGTTCCTGATTCAGCCTATTATGAATAAACATGTTTGTAATGACAACTAGAGATCATAGTTTCTTGTGCCATGCTTAATTAGCTAGGAGCTTATAATGGTTTACCTTGCATGCCGACATGCTATTAAAATGGTTGTGATGTGGTACGATAGGGTGGTATCCTCTTTTGAACGATTCGAGTAGCTTGACTTGGCACATGTTCACGCATGTAGTTGAAACAAAATCAACATAGCCTCTACGATATTTATGTTCATGGTGCATTATATCCTACTCATGCTTGCATTCGGTGTTGATTAATTTTAATGCATGTTCATGACAATTGTCGCTCTCTAGCTGGTCGCTTCCCGGTCTTTTTCTAGCCTTCACCTGTACTAAGCAGGAATACTGCTTGTGCATCCAACTCCATAAACCCCAAAGTTATTCCATATGAGTCCACCATACCTACCTATATACGGTATCTACCTGCCGTTCCAAGTAAATTTATATGTGCCAAACTCTAAACCTTCAAATAAACATTCTGTTTTGTATGCGCGAATAGCTCGTGTATCAACTAGGGCTGTCTGTATCTTCCATGTTAGGCGGGTTATTCTCAAGAGGAGTGGACTCCGCTCCTCACTCACAAGAAAATGGCTGGCCACCGGGATGCCCAGTCCCATGCTTTATGAAAATCAAATCAAAATAATTGCAAACAAAACTCCCCCTAGGACTCTTGTTAATTGGAGGCACTCGTTTTTTCGAGCAAGCCATGGATTAATGCCTGTTGGTGGAAGGGGAGTATAAACTTTACCATTCTGTTTGGGAACCGCCTATAATGTGTGTAGCATGGAAGATATCACCATCTCTTGGTTGTTATGTTGACAATGAAAGTATACCGCTCAAAATATTATTCATCTCTATTTTAAAATCGAGCTCTGGCACCTCTACAAATCCCTGCTTCCCTCTGCGAAGGGCCTATCTATTTACTTTCATGTTGAGTCATCATCCTCTTATTAAAAAGCACCAGTTGGTGAGCACCGCTGTCATTTGCATTCATTACTATTAGTTTACATTGAGTATGACTTGACTGGATCTCTTTACCATGAATTACAATGTCTAGTCAGTTCTTGATCTTTAAAGGTGCTCCGCATTTCTGTTTTGCAGTCTCAGAAAGGGCTAGCAAGATACCATCTTGTCATATCATATTATGATTGTTTTGAGAAAGTGTTGTCATCCGAGATTTATTATTATTGCTCGCTACTTGATTATGCAATTGATATGAGTAAACGTGAGACCTAAGTGTTATTGTGAATATGGTTAGTTTATAATCTTTGCTGAAAACTTGAATGCTGGCTTTACATATTTACAACAACAAGAGCAAATAGAGTTTGTAAAAGTTTTTCTTTATCACTTTCAGTTTATCAACTGAATTGCTTGAGGACAAGCAAAGGTTTAAGCTTCGGGGAGTTGATACGTCTCTGTCGTATCTACTTTTCCAAACACTTTTGCCCTTGTTTTGGACTCTAACTTGCATGATTTGAATGGAACTAACCCGGACTGACGGTGTTTTCAGCAGAATTGCCATGGTGTTATTTATGTGCAGAAACAAAAGTTCTCGGAACGACCTGAAACTCCAAGGAGCGTATTATTGGAAATAATAAAAAATCCTGGCAAAAGATCAAGAACAGGGGGCCCACACCCTAGCCACGAGGGTGGGGGCGCGCTTGCCCCCCTAGGCGCGCCCCCTACCTTGTGGGCCCCCTGGAGCTCCTCCGACCTCAACTCCAACTCCATATATTGTATTTCGGGAGAAAAAATCAGAGAGAAGAATTCATCGCATTTTACGATACAGAGCCGCCGCCATGCCCTAAAACCTCTCGGGAGGGCTGATCTGGAGTCCGTTCGGGGGTCCGGAGAGGGGAATCCATCGCCATCGTCATCATCAACCATCCTCCATCACCAATTTCATGATGCTCACTGCCGTGCATAAGTAATTCCATCATAGGCTTGCTGGACGGTGATGGGTTGGATGGGATCTATCATGTAATCGAGTTAGTTTTGTTAGGGTTTGATCCCTAGTGTCCATTATGTTCTGAGATTGATGTTGCTATGACTTTGCTATGCTTAATGCTTGTCACTAGGGCCCGAGTGCCAAGATTTCAGATCTGAACCTATTATGTTTTCATCAATATATGAGTGTTCTTGATCCTATCTTGCAAGTCTATAGTCACCTACTATGTGTTATGATCCGGCAACCCTGAAGTGGCAATAATCGGGACCACTCCCGGTGATGACCGTAGTTTGAGGAGTTCATGTATTCACTATGTGTTAATGCTTTGGTCCGGTACTCTATTAAAAGGAGGCCTTAATATCCCTTAGTTTCCACTAGGACCCCGCTGCCATGGGAGGGTAGGACAAAATATGTCATGCAAGTTCTTTTCCAGAAGCACGTATGACTATATTCGGAATACATGCCTACATTACAATGATGAATTGGAGCTAGTTCTGTGTCACCCTAGGTTATGACTGTTACATGATCAATCGCATCCGGCATAATTCTCTATCACCTTTCCATTGCCTACGAGCTTTCCATATATTGCTCTTCGCTTATTTACTTTTCCGTTGCTATATTGTTATCATCACTATAAAACACCAAAAATATTACTTTTGCTACTGTTACCACTACTATCATATTACTTTGCTGCTAAATACTTTGCTGCAGATATTAAGTTTCCAGGTGTGGTTGAATTGAAAACTCAGCAGCTAATACTTGAGAATATTCTTTGGCTCCCCTTGTGTCAATTCAATAAACTTGGGTTGAATACTCTACCCTCGAAAACTATTGCGATCCCCTATACTTGTGGGTTATCAGTCGGCATAATTGTCATAAACACTAAATGAAACAAATAATAATAAAAGATAATATACCACATTCAAATCATAGATAGGTCGAGGGCCGACGGGGGCGGATACCAAAACCATGGCACTATATAATAACAAACAATAATAAAACTAAGAAAATTATTCAAGTATCTATCTAAATCATACAAGTAAGATTTTTTTTCTTTTAAAAAGAAGATAAGAACAAGAGGCTCACCACGGTGGTGCCGACAACGAGATCAACGCGGGCGATCGACGGCGGTGAGGACGGGGACCGGACAGAACGGACCGCCAAAACTAGACAAATCTTGGGGAAAATGGAGCTTGGAGGTCGAGCTTGGAGAGGAGAAATCTTAAGTGTGGCTCTCATGTGCATGCATAGAAGGGAGAACAGAGCAGCGCATGCACATACCTCCCACACAGCCAAAAACAGAGGAGAGGGTGGGCAGGGGCGAGGGTATATATGGGCATCTCTTTAGTCCTTCTTGGTGGCTAGAACCAGGAAAGTAGCCCGCTCTTTGGTCCCGGTTCCAGCCACCAACTGGGACTAAAGGGGCAGCGCCAGGAGCGAGCCCCTTTGGTCCTGGTTCGTGTCTGGAACCGGGACCTATGGCCCCCAAGGCTCGGCCGGTGCTGTCGGATTAAGGGCTCCGCATACCCTTGAGAGGTTTGAACACTGGGGTGCGTACGAAGAACTCCTTCTCCCTGACATGTCGGCCCAATGGTCCCACAGCTTAGATCAACGAACCCAAGGCAAAAGACACAGCAGTTTATCCTGGTTCGGGCCACCTTGCGGTGTAATACCCTACTCCAGCTTTCTGGTGGATTGCCTCGAGGGGATGAGGATGAACTAGTACAGTGGATGAATAGCCTCAGGAGGTGAGGTGTTCTTGAGCTCGATGAGCTGGTGGGTGAGGGGATGGTCTGAATGATCCGATCCCTTTCTATGGTGGTGGCTAAATCCTATTAATAGTGGCCTTGGTCCTCTTCCCAAATGTTGGTGGGAAGGGATCCCACAACGGCTAAATTCGAAGGGAGACAACTAGTACAAGTTAGCATGACAAAAGTAGTCTTCGCCTGCAAAGGCTCTGGTGGTGACGCTGTCGTGGGCTCCACGATGACCTCCATCCTGTCGTACTGGCGGTCTTGGTCTCATTGCACCAATATGGAAACCTTTGCTTGACTCCTCAGGACTTCGCGCTTGCGCTTGCTTCCTTAGCACGAAAGAGGAAACTGGTGCATTGCGCCTGTTGGCGCCTGCCTGGCCTTGGTCGTCCTGGCTCACATCATGTAAACCTCGAGAGGTGCATCTTGCCTTGATATCCCAGCCTGGTGAGGCCGCCCCCTAGGGAGGTCTTGGTGTCGTCCGCCTCGCGAGGCTTGGCCCCTCGCGAGGGTCTTGTGTTGTTGCTACTGAAATTGGCCCGTAGCAGGCCACTGGTGGAGCCACGCCGTGGGCAGCAGGCAGGCATGTTTGGGTACCCCTATTCCTAGGATGCCGACAGTAACCTCCGGGCCCAAGGCACGCTCGAGCTTGGCTTCGAGGCGAAGCCAAAGTGCAAGCGCAGAGCGCCGCGGGCCCCAACCGCCTATGGCCTTGGTCGACGCATGGCGATTGATGGGACGTGGGCGCCTCCGCTTCCCCATGCTGCCTCGGCAACTCCCCGACTTGACGAGACTCCGCTGCATGTAGAGGAAAATCATTATTACGTGCGATCGTGGTGACCAGCGATTGGCCTCCTTCTGGCTATAAATGAGAGGAGGGGCAGAGCCCCCTCGCTCATCCCTATCTTCTCATAGTCCGCTCCTTCTTCTTCCTCTTGGTCCCTCCATCCTGCTATCTTGCCGAAACATCCATGGCATCGATCAGGAGGTTTTCCGCAGCAGAAAAGGGAAAGACCCCCCTCGTGGAGCCCGAGCTACTTCCTCCGAAGAAGAGGTCCCGGCGCCCTCATGACGCCGAGGCGAGGAAGGAGGTGACGCGCCCTCGGTACGAGCGGCCACCCCTGGCTTCCCACTTCCTCTATACGCTCAGGCGCCAGGCTTGGGAGAAGGTAGCAGCGCTCCACGCCACGTGAGCCGTGGCCACGGGGACCAAGCTAGGGCCGCACGGCCGTCTGTCCTGTGAGTCCACGCCGAAGCCTCCTCGTGTGAGTTCGCGATGTGGGCGGTGATGCCTCCGCGCACGTGGATCCGGTCCCGCAGTTCTTCACCGAAGAGATGCCGCCGAGGGGGCCGCTCGAGCTGTGGCTGCAGCATGCTGGGTTCTGCAGCTTAGCCAACGGGGCGGAGGTTGAGGTCGTCTCCCCCGGCAAGATCTTCATAACTCATGGATGGCGTGAGGTCGCCCGCGCCTGCCGCACGGAGGGGGCCCTCGCCATCCATTTCGAGTATGACGACACCTCCATGTTGTTCTTCAAGGTCTTCGACGAGGAAGGTCATCGCCTGGAGTGCTTCCTTGGAGGAGACCGCCAGCAGGGTGAGGCGACAGACGCAGGGCCTGCCATTGGTCCTGCCGACAGCTCCTCCAGCAGTGACGACTCCTGGGAGACCAGCGACTCTCCTGAGCCCAGCGAGTCTCCGGAGTCGAGCGATGACAGATACATGCCTCCAAGCTCTTGTCGTGCCCAGAGCATCGCAGCGGCCTCCGTCCGGTGCCGGCGATGATCTGGATGGGGTCGGCGTGGGCCTCATGTGGCCCACTGTTGATGATGGCATCTATGGCGGTGCCCATAGTCGGGGCCTCTCGAGGTTGTTCTTCTTTTGTTCCCTGCGAGGAATCGAAACGAACCCCATGGGGGTATGTAAAGAACATGTAATGCTTGTGTTCCAATGTTCTTTGTTCTTAACGTGAGATAGTGGTTACATGTCTCGCTCAGACATCACTCCCCCTTTTCGTTCTTGCGGTAGCTTTAGCGCTCTACGCCGTCAGGTCCCAGTCCCCAGGCAAGCTTCAGCCGTCACTGGTATGCCAGGTCGCGATGTCGTGTTCAAGGCCAGGAGGTGAGCGGCCCGAGGTCTGGTAAGAGGTCCCGAGGCGCGATGCTCAGGAGGTCCCCCTTGGCGTGCAAGCAGCTCCCTGGAGGCCGAAAAGGAGAGCAGCACTGCTGGAGCGAGTTTATGGGAGCGGGGGGCTTCAGGCAGAGAGATTCACTTCATTACGCATGGGTGACTTATCTTTTGGAAACCCGGTGGTGATTCCTCACACAACGCCCGGCTCGTGCTTTAGCGGTGATGCTACTAGGTAGGGCCACGCCGGTCTCCCCTTTCCTCACTCATCTGAATGCTCTACGTCCTTGGGTCCCGACCCTCGAGCGAGGCTCAGCCGCCACTGGTATGCCAGGTCGCAATGCCGTGGTCAAGGCCAGGGGTGAGGGCTGGAGAGTCAGTAAGGGCTCCTGAGGCGCGATGCTCAGGAGTCCCCCCTTAAATGCGCAAGCGAATCGCGTAAAAAGGGGCGGCCGGCGAGGCCTCCTGTAGTTGAGCTCCGGAGATTCCTGCGGGTTAGTTCGAGGGGAGAGCATAACTCATAATTACGTTTGCTATCCTGCCACTATTCTTTCCACAAGAAGATAAAGGCACTGAGGATCTGGTGAGGTGACGTGCGCGGAGCGGGCCGCGAGCCAGAGCTCGATCACATAGGTTTATCAGCGTTGCAGGGACGGACCCGAGCACAAGCACCGTGCCAGCATGTGGAACCCCCTTTGTGGGATGAGTGAGAGGCTGGTCAGCAACGCGGGGAGCCGCGAAGGGCGTCAGACAGGTAGGTGATAACATAAATCATCATATGGTAGAAGATAAAGCTAGTCCAGACAGATGCGAGAACAATACATGCCGCAGGTACGGACCCAACGCCGCCTTGGGATGATGCAGCCTGAGGGGCGCCCCCAACAAGATAAATTAAACATGCAAAAAGGATACGAGCCATAGGGACAGGCCCATGCGACTTGGGGATAATGCAGCCCGAGGGGCACCCCCAACTGAATAAACTAGAAAATGTCACCTGGTGCCATTGCTGAAGAGATGTTGAAGTAGCTGAAGATGCGCCCTGAAGAGGTTGCTCCTCATGAGCCGCCTTGGTCTTGAATCTCAGGAGGCTCTGGTGGTTCGGGAGGCTCGCGAAGAACCGTTGCTACCTCCGCCAAGACCGCATGGTACCTGGTTTCCTGAGCAGCCATGATGCTTTGTAGGTGACGCTGGAAGGCGACAGCCGCGTTCGGCAAGCCAAAAGGCATGCAAACGTAGCTGTGAGGCGGGCCCTCACACCGACCGGCGTGCGAAGGCCAGAAGCGCTCCTGAGTTGAGGCTCTGTTGAGCCCGGGGATGTTGACACAGACATGTAGCTTGTTGTCCTCGCCAGGACAAGGAGCCGCGCCAGGTGGTAGGCGGTGGTCGCCACGCATGGCTCTCGCCTCTTGAAACTCCTTAGTCGTCTTGGTGCTGAAGTCCTGAGCACCTGGCACCCTGTGCCTAATGCCCTCGTCAGGGAAGTGTGCAATGAAGCACGCCTCCATGTGGTGCCCGAGCGCCTCCCTTGTGACATTGGCAAAGTCAGAGGCCCTCCAAAAGAGAGCCCCCGAGCCCAGCCTGAGGATGGCGCCAGGCGTGCCTTCCTATGCGCGAGAGGGAGGCGCCCCATCCGTGGGCGCTGATCCTCAGGTGGTGCCGCTGGAGACACCGCTCTACTAAGGCTCTTGGCGGAGTAGCTGCTTCTTCTTCTTGGGGATATCCTCAGGAGAGTATATGGTGCCTTCAATGTCTGGGTCTTCAATTGTCGCAGCCTAATAGGCACGCTCGAGGGAGCACACCGCGTCTTTCTCCCCGTAGGCGGTCGTGATGATGTCTTGGTTCCCTGGCATCTTGAGGACGTTGTAGCCATGGTGGGTCACTGCCATGAACTTGGCCAGGGCCGGATACCCAAGGATGGCGTTGTATGGGAGGCGGATGTGAGTGACGTCGAAGTCGATGATCTCGGTGTAGTAGTTGTCACGCTGGCCGAAGGTGACAGGGAGGCGGATTTTCCCTATCGGGGTGGTGGAGCCATCGGTCACTCTTGAGAAGGGCTTGGTGGGCTGCAGCTAATCATATGGCACCTTGCGGCAGTCGAACGTCTCGATGGAAATAACACTGATCCCTGCACCACCATCGATGAGGGTCTTGGTGACAAGGACATTGCTGATGACGGGCGAGCAAAGCATCGGGAGGGCGCCGGCAGTTGTTGCACACTTGAGCTAGTCGGACGAGCTGAAGGTGATGGTGCACTTGGACCGCCTAAGTGGACGTGTGGCCTCGAGCCTGGGGAGGGCCACGTTCACCTCACAAGCAAACTGCTTGAAGGTGCGGTGTGAGGCTGGGGCCTGAGCGCCACCCAAGATGCAGGAAACGGCGCGAGGTTCCTGGAAGCCCCCAGCCCCCTTGTCCTGGTGGTGATCGTCGTTTCTTCTTGGTGGTGGCGGCAACAGTGGGAGGCCACCATTGCCCCGAGGACGGTCCTCATGACACTGGTCTCTCCAGGCACCCTCGCGAGGCTGGCCTTGCCAGCGATCCTCACGAGGCTGGTCGCACCACTCCTGGCGGGGGTCGCGGTCATCCCAACGTCCTCCGCTTCTGCCTCCTCCGTGGCCGTAGCCTCGATTGTTGTGCTCGGGGCGTCGACCTAGGCATCCGTTGCGGATGGCCCTGAGGTCCTGACAGTCGTTGGTGTTGTGGATGTGTACGTTGTGGAAGACGCAAAATGGGCAGCTACTCTTGGACGACTCTTGGTGGTCGCAGCCGCGCTTCATCTCTGGTTCGGCCGCGAGCACAGCAGCCCTCTTGCGCTATAAGTCCTTGGCCTTGGCCTTCTTGTCTTCTGGGTCGGCAACTGGGAGCTCGAGGAGGGAGAGGCACCCCTCCTCAGCTCTCGCGCACTTGGTAGCCATGTTGAACATCTCCAGAGTCATGCACAGGTCCTCGTGAATGGCGAGCTCTTCCTTCATCTTGACATCGCGGACGCCATCGGAGAATGCTGAGAAGATGGCTTCGTCAGAAACCTTGGGGATCTTGAGGCGAACGTTGTTGAAGCGCTGGATGTATTTTTGCAGGGTCTCCCCAGGCTGCTGCTTGATGCACCGTAGGTCACCCGCGGCAGGCGGGCGGTCGCGAGTGGCCTGGATGTTGGCGACAAAACGCTCACGCATCTCGCCCCGGGAGGAGATCGATCCCGCGGGGAGATTCAGGAGCCATGAGCGTGTGCCGTCCTTGAGGGCCATGAGGAACCAGTTCGCCATGACCTTTCCGTCGCCACTGGCCGCCTCGATGCTCAGCTCGTAGAGCTGCCGGAACTCCGCAGGTTCGGGGGTGCCGTCGTAGCGTGGAGGCAGGTCAGGCTTGAACTTGTCAGGCCAGACAATGCTGCGCAGCTCAGGGGTGAAGGCGCGGCAGCCCGCTGTGGTCACCGGAGCCCGTCGTGGAGGTGGAGCCTGATCCTGGCGCTCGCGCACCACCGCTGCAAGAGGTGCGCGATCTTGACGTGGTGGCGGAGGGAGCGCTAGAGCACCTTCTTGCGGCCGCTGGACCTCCCAGCAGCTTTCTTCTTCAC
Organism: Triticum urartu; assembly: GCF_003073215.2. Classification (NCBI taxonomy): domain Eukaryota; kingdom Viridiplantae; phylum Streptophyta; class Magnoliopsida; order Poales; family Poaceae; genus Triticum; species Triticum urartu. The sequence goes on from NC_053027.1 coordinate 301,360,400, forward strand.
CTGCGAGCGCCTAGCGCGGTGGGTCACGCCGAGGGCCATGCGTCTTGGGCCAAGGGCGACGTCTTGAAGAGGAGGTGGCGGAGGCGCTCCATGGGCTATGTCACCCGAAGCAGGCGGCAGACGAGGCAGCCAGAGGGACGATGCAGGCAAGCCCCCAGCCATGCTGACAAGCTCGGTGATGCGGTCCAGCCAGTCTTCGTAGAGGTCGTCGACCGAGCGGTAGCGCAGGAGTTCACGCGCCATGAGCAGCGTGGCCTGCGCGTTCGTCGGGCCGTGGCGAGCATGGGACGACGAGCCGGCTGGAGTCAGCGACGGGGTGGCGGTGCGTCCGTCTCGCCGCACGAAGGGGTGCTGCGATGAAGCTTCCTACTCGTGTCTCACCAGGTCGGTGACAGCGTTGGTGGCTGGTGATGGAGAACGACAGGGAGGCCCGCCAACGGGCGCTGTCTGGGCGACGCACGCGGTGAGAGCAGCTCGACGCTCAGCGCGGGCTCGGCGAGCATCTGCCATGGAGATGGTGGAGCGGCGGTGAGTCAATCGACGGAAGAGAAGCTTCGACGCACCCCTACCTAGTGTGCCAAATGTCGGATTCAGGGCTCCGCAGACCCTTGAGAGGTTCAAACAATAGGGTGCGTATGAAGAACTCCTTCTCCCCGACCTGCCACCACAACGATCCCACATCTTATCTCGATGAACCCAAGGGACAAGAGACACAATAGTTTATCCTGGTTCAGGCCACATTGCGGTGTAGTACCCTACTCTAGCTTTGTGGTGGATTGACTCGAGGGGCTGAGGTTGAACTAGTATAGTGGATGAACAGCCTGAGGAGGTGAGGTGTTCTTGAGCTCGATGAGCTGGTGGGTGAGGGGATGGTCTGAATGATCTGATCCCTTTCTATGGTGGTGGCTAAGTCCTATTTATAGTGGCCTCGGTCCTCTTTCCAAATGTTGGCGGGAAGGGATCCCACAACGGCCAAATTCGAAGGTAGACAACTAGTACAAGGTATCCTGACAAAAGTAGTCTTCGCCTGCAAAGGCTCTTGTGGTGACGCTGTCGTGGGCTCCGTGATGAACTCCGTCCCGTCGTCCTGGCGGTCTTGGTCTCGTTGCACCAATATGGAAACCTTTGCTTCACTCCTCGGGACTCCGCGCCTGTGCTTGCTTCCTTAGCACCAAAGAGGAAACTGGTGCGCTACCCCCGTTGGCGCCCGCCTGGCCTTGGTTGTCATGGCTCGCGTCATGTAAACCTTGTGAGGTGCA